>NC_041388.1:516116288-516202974 GCF_002162155.2 Triticum dicoccoides
CCTCCGCCTCGGCCGCGCCGCCCGGCCTCGCCGCCGCCGCCCGCGGGAAGCCCAGCCACTCCGTCCGCGCCCGCCACCGTCGTCGTGAACAGTGCTCGCCGGAGTTTGCCTCGTTTTGCATGCCACCAAACCCTAGATCCAGATCTGGGTGGTTGTTTTTTGCTAAGTCCTTGAAATTTTCAGTCCATGTGCACATGTTCGCGGCTCCGTAACTTTGCATTCGTAGCTCCAATTCATGCATATAGCATATCATAATGTTCACCTCAGAGAGTACATCATTTCGTTTCATTGCATCATTTTCATTTGTGTTCATCTTGATGCCCGAAATGCTATTAGAAGAGAGCTACTTGAGTTAATTGTCAGATCTACTACTCCATTTAGGCTTTTGTCATTTTTGCCATGATTATTGTGTGCATGCTATGACCTGATGCTCTACATGTGTTTTGTTAAGGGTTTTGTCATCTTTCCAGAGGTGCAACCCATGTATTTTTACGATATGTGTAGTGACTTGTGCAAGCTTGCAAAGTTGTGCACTTGCTAATTCTGTTTTCAGGGACTTAGTGATTTCACTAAGTCCTGGAGCTGTTTATCTCATGATGCCATATGTTCTTGTAGTTTCCTAGTGATCCGTGCCTCTTTTGAGGATGAGCAGTAAGGATGTTTTGTTAATCTTGTAGTGCTTTATACATCCATGTCTTTATTTGCAATTATGGAGAACCCTAGCTTGAGTCAATCAAGCTCTACTTTTGCTACTTTGTGAATCTGGGCTGATTGCCAACTTGTTTGCAATTTTGCCGGTGTTGTTGTAGTTGATCCCTGTATGCTATGTTATTGTTCTTGCCATGTCTAGCTTGCATTTTGTGCCTTCTTGATAGATGTATGTTTGCTTTGCCATGACTTGCACCGTAGTGAGTGCATCGAGCTTGTAAACATGCCTACTTGAGCTACATTTCCGCTTGCTCCAGTTTTTACTAAGTATGAAAACTGATTATGTTTTTTCTATGTTCACATGCTTGCAATTGTATTTTCTGTTCCTTTTTGGCTCAAGGTCACTAAGGGACCTTTGTTAAGCTCTTTGAGTAGCTCCATGCCATGCTTTACTTTGCCATTTTCAGATCCTGTAGCATGTAGTTTTGCTGCTCCGAAGAGAGCTACCTGATCTGAAATTCCAGACACGTGTTGATTTCACTAAGTCTGAGATATGTTTGTCATATGCATTTTTGCCACGCTTGTTTGAACCTGTTAATGGATGAATTGGCCGTAGCTCAGTGCTAGACTTTTGTTAAGCATCTTGTGTGCATCCCTGCCATGTATTTTGTTGTCATGTTTGAGTGCTGTAGCATGTTCATTTCTTTGCATTTAGATGCCTACATGCTGTAAATCGCAGACCGGTGTCATTTTAGAATCGCTTGCCATTTCCAAACCGTAACTCCGATTCCGGCGTTCTTTATATCGTTTTCAAGCGATTTCATCTCATCTTTCCAGTGGCACACTTGGAATTCGAAGTTGAGGCCAGGTTCATGCATTTCCTGTCATATCTTGCATTTTGCATCCCGCATCGCATCCCGCATAGCATATCATCTTTGCATCGTGTTGTTTGAGTTTGCACGTGGTTGATTGTATCCTTGTTTCTTATTTGTCTTGTTTGGGTAGAGCTGGGAGACGAGTTCGCTAACGAGGAGCCCGTTGAGTTTGCTTTTGAGGATCCAGTCAACTCTGACAACTGTGCAGGCAAGATGATCATACCCTCCAAATCACTACTATCTTTGCTATGCTAGTTTGCTTGCTCTTTTGCTATGCCATTGCTACAATGCCTACCACTTGCTTGCAAGCCTCCCAAATTGCCATGTCAAACCTCTAACCCACCATTGTCCTAGCAAACCGTTGATTGGCTATGTTACCGCTTTGCTCAGCCCCTCTTATAGCGTTGCTAGTTGCAGGTGAAGATTGGAGGCCGTTCCTTGTTGGAACATTTATTTACTGTTGGGATATCATTATATTGCCATGTTATCTTAATGCATCTATATACTTGGTAAAGGGTGGAAGGCTCGGCCTCTCGCCTAGTGTTTTGTTCCACTCTTGCCGTCCTAGTTTCTGTCATATCGGTGTTATGTTCCCGGATTTTGCGTTCCTTACGCAGTTGGGTTATAATGGGAACCCCTTGATAGTTCGCCTTGATTAAAGCTTTTCCAGCAATGCCCAACCTTGGTTTTACCATTCGCCACCTAGCCTTTTCTTTCCCTTGGGTTCTGCAGACTCAAGGGTCATCTTATTTTAACCCCCCCCCCCGGGGCCAGTGCTCCTCTAAGTGTTGGTCCACCTGTCAGCTGCCGGTGGCCACCAGGGGCAACTCTGGGCTGGCCTACCCGTACCTAAGACAATCTGAGTGTGCCCTGAGAAAGAGATATGTGCAGCTCCTATCGGGATTTGTCGGCACATTCGAGCGGTGTTGCTGGTCTTGTTTTAACCTATCGAAGTGTCTTGAATTACCAAGATACCGAGTCTGATCGGAACGTCTTGGGAGGAGGTCTATTCCTTCGTTGACCGTGAGAGCTTGTCATGGGCTAAGTTGGGACTCCCCTGCAGGGATTTGAACTTTTGAAAGCCGTGCCCGCGGTTATGGGCAGATGGGAATTTGTTAATGTCCGGTTGTAGATAACTTGAACCTTAATTAATTAAAATGAATCAACTGAGTGTGTTACCGTGATGGCCTCTTCTCGGCGGAGTCCGGGAAGTGGACACGGTGTTGGAGTAATGTTTGCGCAGGTTGTTCTCTAGTTTCTCGCTCGTGCTTTGCCTCCTCTTCTCGCTCTCTTTTGTGAATAAGTTAGCCACCATACTTGCTAGTCGCTTGCTGCAGCTCCACTTATATTTACCTTGCCATACCTATAAGCTTAAATAGTCTTGATCGCGAGGGTGCAAGATTGCCGAGTCCCTGTGGCTCACAGATTACTATTACACCAGATGCAGGGCCTGATGATTCCGCTCTAGCAGACGCGTATGAGCTCAAGTGGGAGTTCGATGAAGACTCTCAATGTTACTATGTTTCCTTTCCCGATGATCAGTAGTGGTGCCCAGTTGGGGGTGAACGGGACCGTGTCGCTTGTTGGGTTCTCTTTTATTTTGGCGCCGTAGTCGGGCCATGAGTGCTTGGATGATGTAATGTTATTTTATGTACTTGATTGACGTGGCGAGTGTAAGCCAACTATGTTATCTCCCCTTTATTATTTATATTACATGGGATGTTGTGAAGATTGCCTAACTTGCGACATATGCCTTCAATGCGATTATATCTCTAAGTCGTGCCTCGACACGTGGGAGCTATAGTCGCATCGAGGGTGTTACAAGTGGGTTATCTTTTATTTTTGCACCGTAGTCGGGCCATGAGTGTTTGGATGATGTAATGTTATTTATGAACTTGATTGACATGGCGAGTGTAAGCCAACTATGTTATCTCCCCTTTATGATTTACATTGCATGGGATGTTGTGAAGATTGCCTAACTTGCGACATATGCCTTCAATGCGATTATGCCTCTAAGTCGTGCCTCGACACGTGGGAGATATAGTCGCATCGAGGGTGTTACACACGGGTAGTTGAAGTAACATCTAAAATGACCGTCACAACATAGCAAATACACATCAGGTCCACACAGCAAGCAAATGGCAACTAATATGTAGTTCAGCTCAAATAGACATAGCCAAATGAAGATAATCTTTCCATGATTTGACCAGAATCTGAAGGAAACAACCCCCATACAGACCCTAATAATAACATAAATGACATACTGCCATTATTGCACAAGAAGCTAAGCAGAAGCAGTTCAAAAATAGCCAAATTATGGCCAAAAATTTCAAATACGCTTAATATCCCTCTTAGGGCCAAAGCGAAGCGTTTTTTGTTGCTCAGTGCTTAAGCGTCACTATATTAGTTGCAGCCTACAACAGAAAGGGCATCGTTGCCTTGTAATGTTTAGTACCATCTTGGCTGACTACTGAGGAAGGAGCATCAACATGACTATAAAGCTAGCAGGTACTCATCGATTTTGTTTGAAGTTATTGCATGCTAGGAGGAGTAAAAAATGGAAATGTTTTCATGGACCTAATGGTTGCCCGAATGGGTCGGGTCACCCATCGGGTATGGGCATGGATCGTCCATGAGACCCATGCGTTGGGTCGTGGGTTGACCTGATTAGCTATTCAGGCATGGGTTTGATAGAGGTCATCCCGTTGAATCCCTGACCCGATTGCGAGCCTGACTCAAGGGCCTCGCCTGCCGCGCTCCACGGGGCCCAGAGCGCCGCTCGAATAATTACATATGTCAGAGATGCCGGAGGCCTCAACCCACACCGCCTAAATAAAACGCAAATCACAAGCACTGAAGTCCTAATTACTGGAAAATTCACATCATGAACTACAGCCAGATCCTGAGGGGATCCAAAGTGGGAGCGGATCTGAATGGGGGGAGAAGGATGGGGGTGAGAAGTTACTAGTTTGGCGAACTCGACCCTGGTGAACGCGCCCTTGACCTTGGACCCGCAGAGCGCCTCGAGGGTGCCTCAAGAATTAGCCACGGTGCGGAAAAGGACAAACGCGTAGCTGCGAAAGCCGGCGTACATGACGATGCAGTTGAGCGCCTCGTGCAGGGCGAAGGTCGCCATGACATTGTCCTCGCCCGCGTGCGTGAGGAGGTTGCCGACCCATAGCGCATTTGTGTCGTGGGCGGTAGATGGCGCGGTAACGGCAGCGGCGCCCCTGGCGCTAGAGGGCTCCAACTCCTTTGGGGGGAGGCCGACGGCCTGGCGGCCTCTGAGGGCCCCACGAGTGATGGGTCCAACGACATCGACGGCGGCAGGGATCAGGGCTGTGAGAGATCACATGAAGCTAGGGTTAGAGCATCTCCAGCCGTTGAGCCCCCCAGGGCGCCGAAAAAGAGCGGCCAGGGGGCGAACCGGCGCTAGATTGGCCCCTGGGGGCGACCTACCTCCCAGCCACGCCCCCCAGGCGCCGCCCCCAGCCGCGGCAAATTCAAACATAGTCATTCCCGCTCAGAAAATAGATGCCACAAATCCAGCGATCAAGCGGCCACAAGTTCGGCGATCGAATGAAAAGTCCGGCGTACAAAAAAACAGAAAGGACGCGCGTGCGTATCAGACGGCGAGGTCGGCCTCCGGCGTCGACGGAGTCGGTGTGTGCGGGCTTGGTGGGGTCTCCGTGCTTGGTGGCGTCGGCGTGGCTTCTGTGCTGCGGGGAGTCTCGGCGGCATCATCGCTCGGGCTTGGCGCCGTCGGCATGGGCATCAGAGTGGGCGGGGTCGTCGAGGGAAGCTGGTTCAGGATGAGGCCACACTCCGCCAAGTACCACGCCTTGACCGCCTCGTCGTTGCTCTAGAGCATGTCCGCCCCGCCCAGCAGGAAAACCAGGTCGGTGTTTCTCTTCTTCGCGGCGACATTGGTCCGGAGTAGGTCAATCTTGACGGCGCTGCTCGACATCAACACCGACCACCGCGCCTCGGTCTTCTCTTCACGAAGGGCGGTCGGCTGGGAGGCAAGCGGGAGGGAGAAGCGGGAGGAATGGAGAGAATGGGAGGGAAGTGGGGGAAAAGCGGGAAGAAACGGGAAGAAACAGAGGGAAGAGGCACTCGACTCACCGACAAGGCGGACCCACGTGCCCTTTTCGCTTGTGCCGGTGCCCCAGGCGCCCCCAGGGCACCGGGTTTGGCCTGGATCCGCTGGCACCAGTTTCAGCCTAAGCCAGCGAAAAATGGGCTTCTGGGGGCGCGACTAGGTCGTTTTTACGGTGCCGGCACGGCAAAAACGTCTGGGGAGGCCCTGTTGGAGGCGCGGCTGGAGATGCTCTTAGGATGTGGGGATTTGGGCTGTCTAAGATGGGTAATAGAATGGGGTGTGGGCAATCGGCCCGCGGGTCGGACCATATATACTATGGGCTGCGCAGGGACGGCTGCACGCCTGTGCCGAGTCCGTGGGCGGCACCGTTTCTATCCCTTCTCCAATAAATCGTCCATACACGGCACCTATTCCCATCAGCGCTAAAGAAAAGGAAAACATTACAAAACAGTCAGATGATTTATTGACTTTGTAAGCCGCATCCGGTGTCGTCCGATCCTGCGCAATCGTGTGACACAAGCGCCTGTGTGTACCCACGTTAAGCTAGCCAATCTATAGTCGAGTTCACGATTTGTGCTTGCGTCCCCATGACTGCCTTTTTCTAAAGGATCCTTCTTACACTTACTTCACATGCAATGCTTTGCCGGGTAGTTATACATGTGATCGTACAAATACGAGAACATCGTGTGATTGATTGTGTGTGTTGGTTTCATTTGGTATTAGGAAGTTGATGAAGTCAATGTTGCGCACACCACACCACACCCCCTCACATGCTATCCTTAACACCATCGCCTTTGAACATGCCATTGCGCCATCACCAGAGCAGTCGGGCCGCCATCGCCATGGCTGTCGCAACATCATTGAACCAGTCATGCCCATTGTCTCACCACTGCCATGGCTATTAAACACATTGTCATGGCATCATCGAAGCAGCCGGGCCTCCGTCATAGCATTGTAGCGGTTGTAAAAAGACAACGTCGCATCATAGCGTCGCCATGGCCGTTGAGCCATACCATCTTAGCACCACCGCGGTCACCGAAGCACCGCACGGGTGTTAGAAGTGTGTCGTTGCACCATCGCCACGGTCGTCAGAGCACCTCACGGGCGTTATAAGTGTGTCGTGGTGCCATCATTGCACCCGTCGCAGCACACTTGAAAGCATAAACACCGTGGTCGATGCATGATGCCGCACTTGTCGAAGGTCATGATGGGTGTTTGTAGCATGTCATTGTGCCAACCCCACAAATAGAAATAATGAAAATGATCCTAATAAAAGAAAGTGCCTCTACCACAACACAAATAATCATAAGTTTATGTATCTGTGGTTCGTGCTTCTTCCCATCTGTCCTAACCCTATTAAACAAAAGTGTCTCTACCACAACACAAATGACCATAATATAATTCACTACCACAACGCTTTCTTGAACAATGAAAAAAAGATCCGTGCTTATGCCCGTTCGTCCTGACTTTGCCCCTGAAGTTTCAAACAATTACCCACCACTGTCATCCATAGGTGGTAGAAAATGATTCGATAAAGATACAAAAAAGGGAGCTGCCCGAACTGACCCTTCTTCCCCAATCAAGGAAACGATTTGCTAAAGATTCAGAAAAAAATAATTACTCACCACTGCCATCCATAAGTGGTAGAAAACGATTCACTAGAGATCCGGAAAAAACTGCCCCACCCGACCCTCGTTCCCCAATCCGGAAAATGACCCACTAAAGATCTGGAAACAACAAACACCCACCACTGCCATCCACAAGTGGTAGAAAATGATTCGCTGAATATCCGAAAAAAGAGCTGCCCGACCATACCCTTGTTCCCCAATCCAGAATACGATCTCCCAAAGATCTGGAGAAACAATAACCCACCTCTCCCATCCATAAGTTGTAGAAAATGATTTGCTAAAGGTCCAAAAAATGAGTTGACCGGCCATCTCATTGGTCGCTAATTTGGATAACAGTTTGCTAAAGATCTAAAAAAAACAATTACCCACCACTGCCATCCATAAGTGGTAGAAAACGATTCGCTAAGGATCCAGAACAAAAAAGAATTGTGAGACCCGAACTTTGTTCCCCAATCCGGAAAACTATTTGATTTAGAAAAAAATTCCCAACCCGACCCTTCTTCACCCAATCCAGATGATCCACAGTTATAAAGAAAGTCCGGACGACCTGGCCTCCTTGCATACTGCCGACGTCTCCCACCACACAAACCACCCCGTGGTGCCGCCTCCGGCGCCTAGGAACCTACTACCACCGCTTCATGCTAGGTCATTCACCGGTGTCAAGATTTCCTGACGCTATTGGCTCACACGGGCCCATCCACCTTATCAAGGGCCTCGTGCGCAGCACTTCCCTGGACCCTGAGCGTTGCTGCCTCCAGCCACCTGTGAGCCTCCACCAGACTACCCCGTCGCCGCCGATCCATTGTGCCTCCACCCAAATAACTATATATATTAGAGTTGCTAGAGGCCTCAGCCCACACCACCTAAGTAAACCACAAATGACAAACACCGAAGTCCTAATTACTGAAAAATTTACATCACAAACTGCAGCCAAATCCCGGGGGATCCAAGGTGGGTGCGGATACGAGTGGGGGCAGAGGGGCGTTGTGATATTACCGGCCGGGCAAACTCAATCTGGATGAAGGCAACCTTGACCTTGGACCCACGGAGCGCCTCAAGGGCGGTCCGACACTTGGGGATGGAGGGGAAAAAGATGAAGGTGTAGCTGTGGTACCCGACGGGTATGATGACGTAGTCGAGTGCCTTGTGCAGGGGGAAGAATGCCATGGTGTCATCCTCGCCCGCGTGCCCGCGCAGGTTGCCGACACACAATGCATTCTTTGCATGGGTGGCAACTTGTCTGGCGGCTGCACCCCTAACACCGGCGAGCTCTGATTCCTTCGACGGTGAGGCCGATGGCCTGTTGGCCTCCACGGCCACGGAGGGCTCTACATCTGGTGGCTCAGACGGCATCCGTGGTAGAGGGGATCAAGGTAGGGAGAGATCGGCGGGAGCTAGGGTTAGGATGTGGGGATATCGGCTGTCTGTCACGGGGAATAAAACAGGGTGAGGAAACTAGCCCATGCATCAGACTATATATAGTGCGGGCAGGGCGGCACTGAGTCCGTGGGCGGCACCTTTTTTATCCCTGCTCCAACATCATCCAGTCACCTATTCCCATCACCGAAACACTACAAAAATCTATCCGACATTGGTACAGCGAGGTGCTATACAAACGGTTTTTTTACCCCTTTCTGCAAGGCATTTAGAACCGTTGCCTAGTGAGTGTGTGCGATAGGGGGTCCTTCCCACACGACCCACAAACCGTTGGGGATAGGCCCTCCGGTCATACACGCTAGGCAAAATGACGTCGTGTTCGACGAGTGAGCGATCAAATACGATTACACGTACAATTGTGCTAAAAAATACAATTATACTGGCCAAATCATTTCTAGTTGTAAGTACATCCCACACAGTCAGTTCAGGCTAAACGTTCCATTTGTATGTACATTTCACATAGTCAATCCAAGAAGTATGTTTCCGTTCGTATATACATCCCACACAATCACTCCAAAGAAAATGTTTCTGTTCTCAAGTACATCACACACAATTTTACCCATCAAATCGTTTGTGATAGTGTCGCTATTGTAGACGATATTAACAATTTTATCATTTTCATTATTTAATGCATCAAACACATTGCGTAGAAGAAACTGTGTGGCATAGGTTATCCATCACACACACTTTTTATGTGGAAAACTTTTGCGCAAAGTGGCCTAACGCAAATAGTTTTCAAGAGGAAGTCATGTGTGATTGTTCATTGATCCAACATGTTTTATTCCTAGAAACTGTGTGTGTTATCTGAGGTCATCGCCCATGGTGTTTTCTCAATAGCCGTTTGCAATGGAATAAACAAATTAGCAGGCTAATTACCCTACTATTAATAATCCATTTATTAATCTAATTGACATTTCATATTAAGCACACAATATATTTCATTTTTGTATTAAGGAAGCAGGATTTCATAATAGAAATAAATCGAAGTACAGTATCATATAGCTTCAGCACTCAGCTACCCCATTACACAACTGCACCAGCACCAAGTTTCACATGCAACATCTATAACCTTTCGAAATCATAAACGGTACATAGGCAGATGAATCTCATCTGGAAAACTACTGAAGCGGAAAGAGGATATTGAGCCTTCAATGTTGTTGAAGGATTTTGCAAATTTAGGCCGGTGCCTCTGGATGATTGACCATCCATCCTTCATCCTCTTCAGGAACACTTCAATATTGAACCATGGGTGTTGCATGAATACCTTCCTCGCCTCCTGACCATACAGGTGGTTTGAGAGGCAATCATCAGTGAACTGCTTTGGAAAGGCCTGAAAACAAGGATCTGCATAAATATCTTCTCTAGATTGGAATTGGGGCAAAGGAATATAAAGGCCAAGGTATAATAGTTAGTACCATCCTGTAGTGAACTGATGTCTTCTTCATTGTGCAAACAAATATCTTTTTGTTTTTTGTCGCTAATTACTTTATCCTAACAATCTTTTTGTGTTTATTGACTTGACTGATATTAATAGAAAACTCATTTCCCCATATGCAAAAGGGTGGAACAGTGGGTCAAAACCTCTGACAGCAGGACCTACATGTGCAAGACCAAATTGTTAAAAACCTAAATATTAGAATAGTTCCTGCAATTTCACAATAATGTTCTATTAGACAAAGGACCATGCATGTGCAAACCTCGATTGTAAACCTCATTCCTTCCCATTGTTTCCCTGCAACACATATAAGGTAGTTAGTGATCACGTTAAGTGAAGCTTCACATGCTATCAGTAAAATATGTTGATGAAAAATAAGCACATTGCAGATTCATCAGATTAATTCGAGCCACATGGAAAACTCATTTATCTGAACCAAGCATGATTAATAACTAGGAAATATAGCAATTGCATATCTTTCTCATGTATTAAGTGCAACCAAATTCAATGTATTCCTCACATGCAAAACAATGCAAAATTCTACCCATGACAACTAAACATTGCATTACAGAATTGAACCAAGCAGCTAACTAAACACCACAACAAATGAACCAAAAATTAACTGAGCACCACATTGCACAATATAACATACTCCTAAATCAGACAGTTAAGCAAACCAAGCATGCTTAACATACTCCAAAAATTAACTTAACAATTGTATTTGTTTCTCATGTATTTAGTACAGCCAAATTCGACTTATTTCTCACATGGTGTACAATAAAAAAATCCACCCACGACAATTGAACATCACATTGCAGAATTGAATCAAACAGTTAACTAAACACCACAACAAATGAACCAAACGTTAATCGAGCACCACATTGCACAATATATAACATACTGGAAGATTAGACAGTTAACCGAACCAAGCATGCTTGACAACTTGGAAATATAGCAATTGTATTTGTTTCTCATGTATTTTGTACAGATAAATTCGATTTATTTGTCACACGGAAGACAATACAGAATTACACCCTGAAGAATTGAACCAAACTGTTAACTGAACACGGCAACTAATTAACCAAACAGTTAATAAGTGAGCACGATATTGCACGACATATAGAACATATACACTAGTGCAACAAATTGCATGGTAAAAGTAGATAGGACAATTCACTAGAATTTTTTAAGGAAAGGCAGGAGCAGCACATGCAATGGGTAAACCGAGCCTGCTTAACCGGCGTAGCTAGCAAACTGAACATAGTTCCTTATAGTGAGCTAATAAGACAAGCTACTCCCCATCGTAGGAGATATCGATGATGATTGGCTCCTTGGACATGGAAGAGGGCAAGGCCTACACATCATGGGTGCCCTCATCCTAGTGGTGAGTTGCCTGAGCCGCTCCAGGCACCAATCTGCTGGCTCTCGAGTTGAGGTCAGCTCAGGCACGCTCAAAAAACACCTCGTAGTCTTCATCGAAGGCACCTACGGTGGCCTCAAGAAAACGCCACGAACTGTTATTTTAAGCAGCCAACCGCATTGCGGCATCGGTGCGTGAGGCGTCGACGATGGCCTCGATGGAGAGGTGCTCCTCCAAAATCTGGGGATCGGCATGAATGGAAGCCATCGCGACCTCATCCGCGCGTGCGGCCGCGATTTGCTTCTCCGCTTCCAAATTCTCCTTGAGCTCCTCACTGTTGTAGAGACCTGCTATACAAACGGTTTTTAACCCCTTTCCACGATGGCGCTTGGAACTGTCACCGAGTGAGTGTGGGCGATAGGGGGTCCTTCCCCCACGACCCAGAAACCATCGGGGATAGGCCCTCCTAGCACACAAAATGAGGTCGTGTGCGATCTAGCGAGGCATCAAAACCCAATCATTTCCGTTCGTATGTACATCCCACACGGCGAATCCCAGAAAAACATTTCCGTTCGTATGTATATCACACATAGTTTTTTGTGTGGAAACATTTGTGCAAGGTGGCCTAATGCAAAACAATTATCTACCGGAAGTCGTGTGTGATTGCTAATTGATCGAACACGCGTACTTTGTAGGAACCTTGTGGGTTGTTTGAGTTCATCGCCCACGGTGCTGTCTGAGTAACCGTCTGCAATAGAAAAGCCCAATAAGCAGGGTAATTAGCCTATTATTGATAATCCATGTAGTAATCCAATTGATATTTCCTATAAAACACATCAGATATTTCATATTAGTATAATGGCAACCAGGACTTCATAATCGAATTACATCAGATAGCTTCGGCACTCAGTTACGCCATTACACAACAGCACCAAGTTTCACATGCAACATCAAAAACCTTTGGAAAGTAGCATCATACATGGTAAATAGACAGATGAATCTCATCGAGGAAACTGCAGAAGTGGAAGGAAAATATTGAGCCTTCAGTGATGTTGAATGTCCTTGCAACTTTAGGCCAGTGGCTATGGATAATTGCTAGCCCAACCTTCTACCTCTTCAGGAAGACTTCAATATTGTACCATGGGTGTTGAATGAGTACCTTCCTCACCCCTTGACCATGCAGGTGGTTTGTGAGGTAATCATCGGTGAACTACTTTGAAAAGTACTAAAAACAAAGATATGCATAAATCGCTGTTATAAATTTTGAAATGGCACAAGGGGTAAAAACAAGGTAAAAGAGTTAGTACCATCCTATAGTTGACTGATGTCTTCTTCATTGTGCAAACAAAGATCTTTCTATTATTCGTCGCAAGTTTCTTCATCTTAAAAATCTTTCTGAGTTTCTTGACTTGACTGATATTCATGGACATCTCATTTCCTCATATGCAAAATGGGTCGAACACTGGGTCTAAGCCTCTGACAGCAGGACCTACATGTGCAAGACCAAATTGTAAGAAACCTAAATATTAGAATGATTCCTGCAACTGCACAATAATGTGCTATTAGCGAAAGGACCATGCATGAGCATACCTCGATGGTAAACCGCAGTAGTGTCTCCCATTGTTTCCCTGCAACACACATAAGGAAGATCTTGATCTGGTTAACTGAGAGTTGCCATAGTATCAGTAGAATATGTATTGAGTACAGCCAAATTCAATTTATTTCACATGCATAACAATACAAAATTGTACCCACAGCAAATGAAAATCAAATTGCAGAATTGAACCAAATAGTTAAATCGGCAGCAGAACAAATGAACCAAAACAGTTAACTGAGCACCACATTGCAGAATAGAAACATGTACTAGAAGATAACACAGTTAACAAAACAAACAATGCTTGAGAACAGTACTACGAAATGTAGCAATTGTTGGACCAAATTGTTAACTGAACATTACATTTCAGAGGACCAAACTGTTAACTAAACATCAGATTGCATATTAACATTACAGAGGACAAATCACTAGAAGGCACTGGCGGTGGCTTCGAGAAAACGGCACGAACTCTGTTTCAAAGTAGATAACCGCGTGGCAGTGTCGACGGTGGCCTCGAAGATGAGGTGCTCCTCCAAGATCTGGCGGTCGGCATGCATGGCAGCCATAGCGACCTCATGCGTGCGTGCGGCCGCGAATTGCTTCTCTGCTGCTAGATGCTACTGATCTCTATGTTATAATGCGTGCAAAATGGTTGTGGGCGGCGCTTAATTGGAGGAGGGGGACAGTGATTTTGGCGGAAGGTGTTGCGCCCTCGGTTGGGGCATGTGGGACGGGGAGGGGTCACTGGATTTGCTGTGGCCGCGCAGGAAGAAGAAGGGTCGACGACGAGGACACTGCGCAGCAAAAAGAAGGGTCGTCGACGAGGAGGTGGCGCTGCAAGAAGAAGGGTCGCTGGCGAGGAGGTGGCGCTACAAGAAGAAGGGTAGCCAGCGAGGAGGCGGCACTGCAAGAAGAAGGGTCACCGGCGAGGAGGCTGAGCTGCCAGTAAGCAGCACTAAAGGATTGAACTTGGAAAGCAAGGAGGAACAGTGGAAATGTAGCTTTTGGTGGGAGGGAGGGGCGGGGAGATAGATATTTCTGTGGTGGCAACAAAATTTCGCTCGGTGCCGCGAGAAACAAGCGTGCAAGTGTGGTTCAAGCGAGGGCGGTGGACTGTAGACGCTAAGCCAGACAAGATGGTGCGCCAAGATATTTTTTATCGCATCCCACACAATTCTTTCTAGTAAACTATTTGTGGTATACCTGATTTTTTCATTATGTTTTGAAAGACAAAATGGTGTTACGGAGGGAAATTATGGTGAAGTGTATGCTAGAACATTTACGTACAGTGAACATGCAATTACATGAGTGTTGTGTTTAAATTTGGAATTATTCCGGGTTTGTTTGGCATTTTTATGCATTAATTGAGTTTCTAGGCATGTAATGTGCATAATTCAAATTTGAACTACAAGCACATGCTCCAGTGCACCAAAGTTTATTGAAAAATCACATGTGTGTCTTTGGGTGAATTTATAGGTCCCATGCCAGAAATGGCAATGAAATTCAAACTCTGGGCGTCGTGGCTCGGCCGGGAACATTGAGAAACTTGCTTTTTAAATTCCTAGAAATTCAAAATAGCCTGAAAATCATGAAACTTGGAATGGTGTCATTTCATGGCACCAACATGTTGAGGTAAAAAAATTGGCAACATTTGGACAAGTTTTTGGGTATAAGCTTCTTGCAAACCGGAGCTTCTCTCAAGAAGACTCATGGTTCCTGAGGGGGGACGTGTCACCTTTGTGTGTGAAACGATATACGCTGCCTCCCCACCCCCTTGATTTTTTACAGAGGCAACATACAACTATATGAGTATCATGCTAAATTTTGGAATTATTCCGGGTTCGATTGGACTTTCTTATACATTAATTGAATTCTTGGTTATTTAATGTGCATAATTCAAATTTGAACTACCAACACATGCTCCAGTGCACCAAAGTTGGTTGAAAATCACATGTATGTCATTGGGTGAATTTCTAGGTCCCATGAAAGAAATGAGAATGAAATTCAAAGATCTAGGCATTGTGGCTCAGCCGGAAAGATTGAGAAACTTGGTTTTTTAGTTGATTTATATCCAAAAAAGGCTAAAAATCATGAAACTTGGCATGTTGTCATGACATGGCACCAACATTTTATGGTAAATTTTTTGGCCAAATTGGGACAAGCTTTGGTACAAGCTTCTCTCAAACCGGAGCTTCTCTCAAGAAGGCTCGTGGTTTTGAGAGGGGACGTGTCACCTCCGTGTGCGAAACGACATACGTACACTACCTTCTCCCGCCTTAATTTTTTTACACAGGAAGATTAGACCAAATAGAAATATCATGCTAAATTTTGGAATTATTCCGGGTTCGTTTGGCCATTTTTATATATTAACCGAATTTCTGCGCATTTAATGTGCATAACTCAAATTTGAACTGCAAGCACATGCTCCAGTGCACAAAAGTTGGTTGAAAAATCACATGTGTGTCCTTCGATGAATTTCTAGGTCCCATGCAAGAAATGGGAATGAAATTCAAACATCTAGGCATCATTGCTCGGCCGAAAAGACTGAGAAACTTGGTTTTTTAATTCCTGTAAATCCAAAGCATGCATGAAAACCATGAAACTTGGCATGGTGTCATGACCTGGCACCAACATGCTCTGGTAATTTTTTTTGGCCGAATTGGGACAAGCTTTGGTATAATCTTCTTGCAAACCGGAGCTTCTCCCAAGAAAGCTCGTGGTTCCTAGACGGAATGTGTCACCTTCATGTGCAAAACAACATACATTGCCTTCTCCCTCCTTAATTGTTTTACACATGTAGATTAGACCAAATAGAAGTATCATGCTAAATGTTGGAATTATTCTAGGTTCATTTGGCCTTTTTTATACATTAATTGAATGTCTGTGCATTTAATGTGCATAATTCAAATTTGAACTACAAGCACATGCTCCAGTGCACCAAAGTTTGTTGAAAAATCACATGTGTGTCCTTGGGTGAATTTGTACGTCCCATCCAAGTAACTGGAATGAAATTCAAACATCTGGGCATCGTGGCTCGGCTAGAAATATTGAGAAACTTGGTTTTTTATTTCCAGTAAATCCAAAACACGTCTGAAAATCATGAAACTTGGCATGGTGTCATGACATGGCACCAACATGTTGTGGTAAATTTTTTGGCCGAATTGGGACAAGCTTTGGTTTAAGCTTCTTGAAAACCGGAGCTTCTCTCAAGAAGGTTCGTGGTTCCGAGAGGGAACGTGTCACCTCCATGTGCAAAACAACATAAACTGCCTTCTCCCACCTTAATTTTTTTACAGACGTAGATTAGACCAAATAGAAGTATCGTGCTAATTTTTTGAATTATTCCGGGTTCGTTTGGCCTTTTTCATACATTAATTGAATATCTGGGCATTTAATGTGCAAAATTTGAACTACAATCACATGCTCCAGTACACCAAGGTTGCTTGAAAAAACACATGTGTGTCCTTGGGTGAATTTCTAGGTCACATGCAAGAAATGGGAATGAAATTCAAATATCTGGGCCTCATGGCTCGGCTGGAGATATTGAGAAACTTGGTTTTTTTAATTCCTATAAATCCAAAACATGCCTGAAAATCATGAAACTTGGCATGGTGTCATGACATGGCACCAACATGCTATGGTAATTTTTTTCTCCAATTTGCGAAGGCGCACACATTAACAATCAACAAAGTCATTTTGGAACAAGTGTTGTCATGTTACAAATCGGAAACACAAGTATTATTGAAACCGGGGGCGTTCTACTTACCAATTCTGTGCCGTCATGCATCCCCTTTTTTATTGGCTAGGAGGTGTCATGCGGGGTAGCTATTTGAGTACGGGAGGCGTGCGATCAGACCCTACACGTGCTCATCGGGAGGAGAGCCCTTTGACCTCTATCCGCCACACACCTCCCTCCCAACGTCTCCATTAATGGCGCCCGAGCCCCTATTTCACGGTGTGGCTATGTCTCACTGGACTGAGATTTAAGAGAGAAAAGGGAAAATCTGAAAAGAAAGTTTTGCACGGATCTTGATGTAGGATCAGACGAACCTATATAGCATCGAATGCGACTTATAGCAAGAATGATGAATATAAGGACGATAACAGTGCATAATAATTGTCTTACATATTTAGGAACATAATTAAAGAAAGCCACATGCGGCAATGCCCGAAATACACAATGGCAAAAGAAGAAGCAAGATAATGATCTGGCTCGCTGATCTCTACTTTCTTGATGCGTTGCTGCAGGATGCGGGAACTTATCTCTATGGTGTGCGGCGATGATCTCTTTCTTTTCCTCAAGATGCTTCTTGAGAGCATCCACATATTCCTCCACCGGCCTTCTGCGCTTGATGTGCAACATGGCATTCTTGTCCATCAGATTCTCGACAATGACGCCGATCCTCTTCACCAAAGTAGTGGTCTGCTCCTGCTGCTCCGCACTTCCGACGATCTTCACCCTCAGCAGGTCATGCTCGGCCCGAAGCTTCACATTGCTCTCATTTAGTTGTCGGATGACGCTGGAAATAAGGCTTTCATGTCGTCCTGCACCCCCGCCCAGCCAGAGATCTGATCCATCTGGCTATGGACGATCGCATGGATGCGCCTGTAAGAGTCCTTGCCTGCCTGCGAGACATTTTCCCAGGCCACTGTAGTGCGGGAGGACATCTCTTCTGCATTCATGGGGCGGCGGGACATATCTTCTACTTCCGCAGCGTGGCCGGACCAGTCTGCTACATCGACAGTGCGGCGGGACCTCCGTGCTGCTTCGACGGCGCGTCGGGACCTCTGTGCTACTACGACTGCGCGGCGGGACATGACAGCTGCTTTCGCGGCGAGGCGGGGCATCTCTCGTGCTTCCGCTTCCATGCTCGCCTCTCCCTGGTGGCAATCTCTCAACCCAGAACTCATGCTGGCCATGGTAGATGCAAGGGAACGATGATGAATGACTTGTTTGTTTTTGTGGATGAGGAGTTGAGGAGGAATGTGCAATCATCTTGGAGTAGTAGTATTTATAACCGAGTACTAATACGCTCCTTAGTGGGAAACCATTTAGGTTTTGATCGGTGTGAACAGGCTTGCAATTAAATATAGCGTGGTAGTAATTTGGAATGTGACGGGACGCAAGCTCAAAATTTATTGATGGTTCTAAGTGCGGCACTATTCTCGGAAGGCGTAACATGGGCATGCTTTTTCGGTCGCGTACGTGGCGGTTGCACCATAGGGTGCACCGCAATAACCAATGTCAGCACACGTCTTGTTCCAACAACTGTGTGCGCTCGTTATTACCATCGCACACGCTTCTTTTAATTAGAATGTGTGCCCATCTAGCGCACACACATTGATCTGTCTAATTGTTTCTGTTTGTTGTGGCTAATCACAAACAGTTCATCCGTGTGAAGTGTATGCCATCAATCGCAGACACTTTGATTTGGTTGGCCATTTCTATTATGTTGCCTAATTGCAAACAGTTAATCCTTCTAAAGCGTATGCCCTCAATCGCACACACCTTTATCTAGCTGCCCGTTTCTGTTGTTCCTCCTCATCACAAACAGTTCATCCAAGTGAACTGCATGTTGTATATCGCACACACCTTCAACTGGCTGCCCGTTTCTTTTGTTCTCCTCATAGAAAAATAGTTTATTGAACTGAACCGTATGCCCTGCATCGCACACGCAACTAAAATCTGAACCGTGTTTGATGCATCCGTCATCGCAAAAGTTTTGCACCTTTTTGATAGTTTTTTTACACCATTGTTTGTGATTATTGCATCACACACAGTTTCGTCGAAGGGTCTTTGATCGTAGTGTCGTGTTAGTAGCATCCTATAGTACTACCTGGCTATACTGCATGCACCATGGCTTAGGGTGGCTCTTATTTGGGGGAGGGGTAGGTGATTTGGATGGATGGCGTCGGGTCAGTGGTTGGGGCATGTGGGATATGGAAGGAGGAGGAGGATGGGTGTCGGGTGTGGATTACCTGCCTGGATCGACGAGGCCAAGTAGCGTGAAGGAGGGTCACTGGCAGGAGGCTACGCTGGAAGCATGGAGTGAAGGTTTCAACTTGGAAAGGAAGGCGGAAACATGGGAAATGTGGATTTTAGTAAGGGGGAGGGGGCAGGGAGGTAGATATTTCCGCTGAAGTCGAAAATTTTGGATCGATGCAGCGAAAAAACTGGTGCGCAAAGTGTCATCAGTCACAGTCCCTTATTCGGCACTGTGTATGATATGTGAAAATAACAAATAATTCATATAGCTTACCCCATGTGTGATGAGTTTGAACATGCAAATTTTGGTCAGAATATCCCTGGTTACAGTGGTCATCCACGTCATTGCATAATTTGGGTACACAAAGGAGCCTACAGCACACCCACACTTCTTCATCAAACAAGTACATCAATTAAACAAAGCTAGCTGACCTATACATTAACCTAACAAATTAAAGACCGATGCTCTAAATTAAACAAAGAGTACTACTCCAGCTGGTGCTTGATGTCCACTACACAACCTTCTTCTTCTAGACGTTGTTGGGCCTCCAAGTGTAGAAGTTTGTAGGACAGTAGCAAATTTCCCTCAAGTGGATGACCTAAGGTTTATCAATCCGTAGGAGGCGTAGGATGAAGATGGTCTCTCTCAAGAAACCCTACAACCAAATAACAAAGAGTCTCTTGTGTCCCCAACACACCCAATACAATGGTAAATGGTATAGGTGCACTAGTTCGGTGAAGAGATGGTGATACAAGTGGTATATGGATAGTAGATAAAGATATTTGTAATCTGAAATTATAAATACAGCAAGGTAACTAATGATAAAAGTGAGCGTAAACAGTATTGCAATGCGTTGAAACAAGGCCTAGGGTTCATACTTTCACTAGTGCAAGTTCTCTCAACAATAATAACATAATTGGATCTCATAACCGTCCCTCAACATGCAACAAAGAGTCACTCCAAAGTCACTAATAGCGGAGAACAAACGAAGAGATTATGGTAGGGTACGAAACCACCTCAAAGTTATTCTTTCCAATCAATCCGTTGGGCTATTCCTATAAGTGTCACAAATAGCCCTAGAGTTCGTACTAGAATAACACCTTAAGACACAAATCAACCAAAACCCTAATGTCACCTAGATACTCCAATGTCACCTCAAGTATCCGTGGGTATGATTATACGATATGTGTCACACAATCTTAGATTCATCTATTCAACGAACACATAGAACCTCAAAGAGTGCCCCAAAGTTTCTACCGGAGAATCACGACGAAAACGTGTGCCAACACCTATGCATAGGTTCATGGGCGGAACCCGCAAGTTGATCACCAAAACATACATCAAGTGAATCATGTGGTATCCCATTGTCACCACAAATATGGACGACAAGACATACATCAAGTGTTCTCAAATCTTTAAGGACTCAATCCGATAAGATTACTTCAAAGGGGAAACTCAATTCATTACAAGAGAGTAGATGGGGAGGAGAAACATAAGATCCAACTATAATAGCAAAGCTCGCGATACATCAAGATCGTGCCAAATCAAGAACACGAGAGAGAGAGAGAGAGAGAGAGAGAGAGAGAGAGAGATCAAACACATAGCTACTGGTACATACCCTCAGCCCCGAGGGAGAACTACTCCCTCCTCATCATGGAGAGCACCGGGATGATGAAAATGGCCATCGGAGAGGGATTCCCCCTCCGGCAGGGTGCCGGAACGGGTCTAGATTGGTTTTCGGTGGCTACGGAGGCTTCTGGCGGCGGAACTCCCGATCTATTGTGCTCCCTGGAAGTTTCAGGGTATATGGAGATATATAGGCGGAAGAAGTATGTCAGGGGGGCCACGAGGGGCCCATGAGGGTGGAGGGCACGCCTAGGGGGGTGGGCTCGCCCCCTACCTCGTGGCCTCCTCCAAGCTTCCCTTACGTGCACTTCAAGTCTTCTAGGCTTCTTTCCTTCAAAAATGGGTTCCGTGAAGTTTCAGGTCAATTGGACTCCGTTTGGTTTTCCTTTTCATCGAAACCCTAAAACAAGGTAAAAACAGAAACTGGCACTGGGCTCTGGGTTAATAGGTTAGTCCCAAAAATGATATAAAAGTGTATAATAAAGCCCACAAACGTCCAAAACAGTAGATAATATAGCATGGAGCAATCAAAAATTATAGATACGTTGGAGACATATCAACATCCCCAAGCTTAATTCCTGCTCGTCCTCGAGTAGGTAAATGATAAAAACAGAATTTTTGATGCGGAGTGCTACTTGGCATAATTTCAATGTAATTCTTCTTATTTGTAGCATGAATATCAGATCCGAAAGATTCAAGACAAAAGTTCATATTGACATAAAAACAATAATACTTCAAGCATACTAACTAAGCAATTATGTCTTCTCAAAATAACATGGCCAAATAAAGTTCATCCCTACAAAATCATATAGTTTAGTCATGTTTCATTTTCATCACACAAGAATGCTCTCATCATGCACAACCCCGATGAAAAGCCAAGAAATTGTTTCATACTTTAGTAATCTCAAACCTATAAACTTTCACGCAATACATGAGCGCGAGCCATGGATATAGCACTATGGGTGGAATAGAATAATGAGGGGGGTTATGTGAAGAAGACAAAAAGGAGAAAGTCTCACATCAACGAGGCTAATTGATGGGCTATGGAGATGCCCATCGATTGATGTTAATGCAAGGAGTAGGGATTGCCATGCAACAGATGCACTAGAGCTATAAATGTATGAAAGCTCAACAAAAGAAACTAGTGGGTGTGCATCCAACTTGCTTGCTCACGAAGACCTAGGGCACTTGAGGAGGCCCATTGTTAGAATATACAAGCCAAGTTCTATAATGAAAAATTCCCACTAGTATATGAAAGTGATAACATGAGATGCTCTCTACTATGAAGATCATGGTGCTACTTTGAAGCACAAGTGTGGCAAAGGATAGTAACATTGTCCCTTCTCTCTTTTTCTCTCATTTTTTTTCTTTTTGGGCCTTTTCTCTTTTTTTAAAGGCCTTTCTCTTTTTTTGGCCTTCTCCCTTTTTTATGGCCTTTCTTTTCTTTTTTTAATATTCCTCACATGGGACAATGCTCTAGAAAATGATGATCATCACACTTCTATTTTTTTACAACTCAATGATTACAACTCGATACTAGAACAAAGATGACCCTATATGAATGCCTCCGGCGGTGTACCGGGATATGTAATGGACCAAGAGTGACATGTATGAAAGAATTATGAACGGTGTCTTTGCCACAAATACTATGTCAACTACATGACCATGCTAAGCAATATGACAATGATGAATGTGTCATGATGAACGAAATGATGGAAAGTTGCATTACAATATATCTCGGAATGGCTATGGAAATGCCATAATAGGTAGGTATGGTGGCTGTTTTGAGGAAGATATAAGGAGGTTTATGTGTGACAGAGTGTATCATATCACGGGGTTTGGATGTACCGACGAAGTTTGCGCCAATTCTCAATGTGAGAAAGGGCAATGCACGGAACCGAAGAGGCTAGCAATGATGGAAGGGTGAGAGTGCGTATAATCCATGGACTCAACATTAGTCATAAAGAACTCATATACTTATTGCAAAAATCTAAAAGTCATCAAAAACCTCGGCACTACGCGCATGCTCCTAGGGGGATAGATTGGTAGGAAAAGACCATCGCTCGTCCCCGACTGCCACTCATAAGGAGGACGATCAAATAACACCACATGTTTCAAATTTGTTACATAACGTTTACCATACGTGCATGCTACGGGACTTGCAAACTTCAACACAAGCATTTCTCAATTTCACAACTACTCGACTAGCACGACTTTGATATTATTACCTCCATATCTCAAAACAATCATCAAGAATCAAACTTGTCTTAGTATTCAAAACACTCATAAGAAAATTTTACTAATCTTGAATACCTAGCATATTAGGATTTTAAGCAAATTACCATGCTATTTAAGACTCTCAAAATAATCTAAGTGAAGCATGAGATTTCATCTATTTCTTCAAAATAAAACTACCACCATTCTCTAAAAAGATATAAGTGAAGCATTAGAGCAACAACAAACTACTCCGAAAGATATAAGTGAAGATCAATGAGTAGTTGAATAATTATGCAACTATGTGAAGACTCTCTAACATTTAATAATCTCGGATCTTGGTATTTTATTCAAACAGCAAGCAAAGCAAAAACAAAAGACATCCAAGAATAGCAAACATCATGTGAAGAAGCAAAAACTTAGGATCAACCGATACTAACCGATAGTTGTTGAAGAAGAAAGGTGGGATGCCAACCGGGGCATCCCCAAGCTTAGATGCTTGAGACTTCTTGAAGTATTATCTTGGGATGCCATGGGAATCCCCAAGCTTGAGCTTTCGTGTCTCCTTAATTCCTCTCATATCACGGTCTTCCTAAATTTCAAAAGCTTCATCCACACAAAACTCAACAAGGACTCGTGAGATAAGTTAGTATAACACATTGCAAAAACCTTATCCTACTATACTGTAGCAAATCACTAAAATTATTATTCAACATTGCATACTAAATGCCTCTGCATATTTAATAGTCCTATCCTCAAATAGAATCATTAAAGAAGCAAACATATGCAAACATAACAACAATCTGCCTCAACAGGATAGTCTGTAAAGAATGCAGCAACATCCATACTTCCCTAGCTCCGAAAATTATGAAAGAAAATTCCCACTGTAGTAAATTTTTCATATCTTAATATGCAAAAGGTTTCAACATTTTATCAGATTCTGACTTTTCTAGGGAATTATTGCAACAGCGGTAAACTTTCTGTTTTCAAACAGCAACATGTGGACTTCTAAAATAGGCATAGTAAAGGCTATCAATACCACTTTTATTGAAATAAAAGATTCAAAACATTGTTCTAAATAACAGGAAGCAAATCCTAACAAAATAAATTGACGCTCCAAGCAAAACACATATCATGTGGTAAATAAAAATATAGCTCCATGTAAAGTTACCGATGAACGAAGACGAAAGAGGGGATGCCTTCCGGGGCACCCCGAAGCTTATGATCTTGTCTATCCTTGAATATTACCTTGGGGTGCCTCGGGCATCCCCAATCTTAGTCTCTTGCCACTCCTTATGCCATAGTCCATTGAATCCTTACCCAAAACTTGAAAACTTCACAACACAAAACTTAACAGAAAACTCGTAAGCTCTGTTAGTATAAGAAAATAAATCACCACTTCAAGGTACTGTAATGAACTCATTATTTATTTATATTGGTGTGAAACCTACTGTATTAAAACTTCTCTATGGTTTATAAACTCTTTTACTAGCCATAGATTCATCAAAATAAGTAAACAACACATGAAAAACAGAATCTGTCAAAAGCAGAACTGTCTATAGTAATATGGATCAAACATATACTTCTGGAACTCATAAAATTATAAAATAAATTTCTGGCCCTGAGGAATTTATCTATTAATCAGCTGCAAAAAGAATTAACTAAATATCACGCTGCAAATAAAAATGGCAGCAATTTTGGTGAGCGCTAAAGTTTCTGTTTTTTACAGCATGATCGCAAAGACTTTCCCCGAGTCTTCCCAAAGGTTCTACTTGGCACAAACACTAATTAAACACATAAAACCACATCTAAACAGAGGCTAGATTAATTATTTATTACTAAACAGGAAAAAAAATCAAGGAACAAAAATAAAGTTAGGTTGCCTCCCAATAAGCGCTATCATTTAACGCCCCTAGCTAGGCATGATGATTTCAATGATGCTCATATAAAAGATAAGAATTGTAACATAAAGAGAGCATCATGAATAATATGACTAACACATTCAAGTCTAACCCACTTCCTAGCATAGGTATTTTGTGAACAAACAACTTATGGGAGCAATAATCAACTAGCATAGGAAGGCAAAACAAGCATAACTTCAAAACTTTAAGCACATAGAGAGGAAACTTGATATTATTGCAATTCCTACAAGCATATATTCCTCCCTCATAATAATTTTCAGTAGCATCATGAATGAATTCAACAATATAACCAGCACCTAAAGCATTCTTTTCATGATCTACAAGCATAGAAAATTTACTACTCTCCACACAAGCAAAATTCTTCTCATGAATAATAGTGGGAGCAAACTCAACAAAATAACTATCATGTGATTGGAAATTAAGATCAAGATGACAAGTTTCATGGTTATTATTGTTCTTTAAAGCATACGTGTCATCACAATAATCATCATAGATAGGAGGCATGCTTTCATCATAATAAATTTGCTCGTCAAAACTTGGGGGACAAAAAATATCATCTTCATCAAACATAGCTTCCCCAAGCTTGTGGCTTTGCATATCATTAGCATCATAGATATTCAAGGAATTCATACTAACAACATTGCAATCATGCTCATCATTCAAATATTTAGTGCCAAACATTCTATGTAATTCTTCTTCTAGCATTTGAGCACAATTTTCCATTCCATCATACTCACGAAAGATATTAAAAATGTGAAGCGTATGAGACAAACTCAATTCCATTTTTTATAGTTTTCTTTTATAAACTAAACTAGTGATAAAACAAGAAACTAAAAGACTCGATCGCAAGATCTAAAGATATACCTTCAAGCACTCACCTACCCGGCAACGGCGCCAGAAAAGAGCTTCATGTCTACTACACAACCTTCTTCTTGTAGACTTTGTTGGGCCTCCAAGTGCAGAGGTTTGTAGGACAGTAGCAAATTTCCCTCAAGTGGATGACCTAAGGTTTATCAATCCGTAGGAGGCGTAGGATGAAGATGGTCTCTCTCAAGCAACCATACAACCAAATAACAAAGAGTCTCTTGTGTCCCCAACACACCCAATACAATGGTAAATTGTATAGGTGCACTAGTTCGTCGAAGAGATGGTGATACAAGTGGTATATGGATAGTAGATAAAGATATTTGTAATCTGAAATTATAAAAACAGCAAGGTAACTAATGATAAAAGTGAGCGTAAACGGTATTGAAATGCATTGAAACAAGGCCTAGGGTTCATACTTTCACTAGTGCAAGTTCTCTCAACAATAATAACATAATTGGATCTCATAACTATCCCTCAACATGCAACAAAGAGTCACTCCAAAGTCACTAATAGCGGAGAACAAACGAAGAGATTATGGTAGGGTATGAAACCACCTCAAAGTTATTCTTTCCAATCAATCCGTTGGGCTATTCCTATAAGTGTCACAAACAGCCCTAGAGTTCGTACTAGAATAACACCTTAAGACACAAATCAACCGAAACCCTAATGTCACCTAGATACTCCAATGTCACCTCAAGTATCCGTGGGTATGATTATACGATATGCGTCACACAATCTCAGATTCATCTATTCAACGAACACATAGAACCTCAAAGAGTGCCCCAAAGTTTCTACCGGAGAATCACGACGAAAACGTGTGCCAACCCCTATGCATAGGTTCATGGGTGGAACACGCAAGTTGATCACCAAAACATACATCAAGTGAATCACGTGGTATCCCATTGTCACCCCAGATACGCATGACAAGACATACATCAAGCGTTCTCAAATCTTTAAAGACTCAATCCGATAAGATTAATTCAAAGGGGAAACTCAATTCATTACAAGAGAGTAGAGGGGGAGGAGAAACATAAGATCCAACTATAATAGCAAAGCTCGTGATACATCAAGATCGTGCCAAATCAAGAACACAAGAGAGAGAGATCAAACACATAGCTACTGGTACATACCCTCAGCCCCAAGGGAGAACTACTACCTCCTCGTCATGGAGAGCACCAGGATGATGAAGATGGCCACCGGAGAGGGATTCCCCCTCCGGAAGGGTGCCAAAACGGGTCTAGATTGGTTTTCGGTGGCTACGGAGGCTTCTGGCGGTGGAACTTCCGATCTATTATGCTCCCTAGAAGTTTCAGGGTATATGGAGATATATAGGCGGAAGAAGTACGTTAGGGGGGGGGGCACGAGGGCCCACAAGGGTGGAGGGCGCGCCCAGGGAGGTGGGCGCGCCCCCTACCTCGTGGCCTCCTCAAAGCTTCCCTTACATGCACTTCAAGTCTTCTGGGCTTCTTTCCTTCCAAAAATGGGTTCCGTGAATTTTCGTTCAATTGGACTCCGTTTGGTTTTCCTTTTCTTCGAAACCCTAAAACAAGGTGAAAACAGAAACTGGCACTGGGCTCTGTGTCAATAGGTTAGTCCCAAAAATGATATAAAAGTGTATAATAAAGCCCATAAACATCCAAAACAGTAGATAATATAGCATGGAGCAATCAAAAATTATAGATATGTTGGAGACATATCAGCGCTCATCGATCTCCGTCGCCTCCTCCAAGTCCAGCTCGCGCCCGACAATCTCTGTAACATCCCAAATTTTCAATTTGGAATGTTATACACTAGATCATCATTGCATATCATATTTATTGCATTTTGGTTGATCCTAGAAATTTCACGCAACTCAAGGACCCTCAGAGAGAGTTGGGGATTTCGTTATTTTCATATTTGAGTTGTCTCAAATTTTGAAAATAGGATCATTTGATTTTATTTATTTTATCTTCAATTATTTCTATTATAAAAATTATGAGAGAGGGAATAAAATGACTTTCCCAAAATAGAGAACTATTGGGAATTTAATAAAAAAATCAAATACGATTTTATTTTGGTTTTATTTGCTATTTATTTGAATTTAGGAAAAATGCGCGTTTTTCGAAATTACATTTAGGCCCCAAATAAATGTTCATCCTGTGTGGCTTGATTTTATAAGCCCGGGAAATTTTATTTCAGGATTTTTGGAGTCTGTTTAGTATTCCTTTTGTTTTTTTTTCTGAGCGTAACTATTTTAAAAAAACGCAACCGACCTAACGGGCAGTGTTCGACCAGGACACCAGGCCCGGCCGGCTTTATAAGCCGGGGAGGCCCAGCCGGACCCCCCAAACCATAGCCGCCTAGCCCCGCCGTCGCGCCGACCGCCGTCGCCCGCCAGAGCGCCGCCGCCGCTCGCCGGATTCGTCGCTGGAGGTAGACCTCGCCGCCGCCGGTTTTTCTCGAAAAACCGTTCGGTTTTCCGATGGTTTTATTCTTTTTTTAGTTCGGTTTTTTTAAATAGATCTGTTTTCCGGTTTATTTAATTAGCGAGTGTTCGTCCATTCGTTCGTTTTAACGAACGTTCGTCATTTTAACGAATGTTCATCGTTTTTCTTTTTCTTGGATTAAATCCGCGATTTTTCTGATCGCGATTTCTGATCTGATTTTCGTTTTAGTCTAACTTTTCGCTCATTTATCGGAATCAGGTGATTCAAGTGTCTGGAGCTTCGTCTCGAAACCCTCTTTCCGTTTAACCAACTCAAACCAGTTTTTGCCACTGTAAAAATTTCCCTAGATCCAGAATAGTGAACGAAGCCTTTTTCTTTTGCCGTTGTCTTTCGTTGCTTCGTTCGTTTTGATTCTTTTTGCCAACCGGAGTTCTTAAGTTGAACTTTCTGGTTAGATCTCTTATTTGAGTTTTACATTTGCATTAGTTGAGTACTTATTGTATGCTTTTTTGTTTGCGATAGAGTACCCGGAGTGAGCCGCTTGCTACTTCGAATCGCTAGGTTTCCCGGATCATCAGCAAGGCAAGTAACACTTTGATCATGCTTTTCCCTCTACCTAGTTTTTATTGCATTAGATCAATCCTCACACATTGCATGATTAGGATCTAATTAAATTGTGGTTTTGGGAAGTAGTTGAGGTAGTACCTATTACCTGTTATTATCAAACCTTTGGGAGTTACTTCTACGTTTGCTTACTATCCCATGCTATGCTAGTAGACGTGGATTGGATGAGTGTATCCATGACAGATGTGAGATGTTAATTAATGGTTTACTTAAGGTGGCAACTTAAATACACATCTAGGTGGATTGAGGCACCTGAGTATTCTAGCGATTGCCTGTTTTTCTTTATGGACCGCCACCCAGGCTCAAAGGGATCATGAGATTGTTCATGCAAGAAACTTCCGTGTGCAGCCACAAGCTACTATTGGCTCTAGCATAGTTGATTAAGTCGTGCGAACTCTTACAGTGGTAGATTAGCAGATGTAGGGGATGTAGGTTGGTATGGTCTACCCGTTCGTAAGGTGCTAGCGCTTCTGAATGACTATGTCTCGGTCATCCGTTTCTCAAATACCATGTAGTGCGAGAATCCCAACGGAGGAGATCGAGTCTTGTGGGGAAAAGTGCGCAAACCTCTGCAGAGTGTATAAACTAATCATGGTTAGCCGTGTCCCCGGTTATGGACATGTTGAGTATCTAGTACCTGGATTATCATGTGAATCTCAACATGTTACTCAAAAATTAATTTTGTTGGGTTTTGTTTAATGTTGATGCTTAATTGGGATTGAGAATGCTGTCAACCATTCTCAATGTTTAACAACTACCATGATAGTTAAATAAAATTTATTCCTTTGCAGTAGGGAAAAATTGGCTTTACGCAAAACTGTAACCATAGAGCTTTCCACCAGCCAAATATGCATACAGAATAGCCTGTTTCATTCCATTACTCTCTATGTGTTACTTTGCCAGCATATTCCACGTGCTGAACCGTTTCGGGCTGCAACATTAATGTTGCAGACTTTTCAGACGATGATTAAGGAGTTTTAGGTCATGGTTCTATACTCAGTGATGTCGTTGGAGTTGATGGACTCACTTATCTTCCAAGCCTTCCGATGTTATCGTTATTAGATGGCCTTAAGCCATATTTATTGTAATAAGTTCTCTTTTGAGACTCTCGATGTAATAAGTGTGTGATTGCTACTCTGTTATAAATCCTTCAAGTAATGTGTGGTGTCAGCATTACTGATCCAGGGATGACACCTGAGCACAGGATTGGACTGTTTGAGGTCTGGTCGCTACAAGATGGTATTAGAGCACACGCTAACTGTAGGACACGACCACTAAGCTAAAGACCTAGATCACTACTCACTCTCCTCTCTTTTCTGACTTCTCATATTTTCTACTCTTTAAGGATGGTGGATGCAAGGAACAAGTTCACTCAACCGGATGAAGATACACCCTTTGGACGTCACTTGAAGGAAGTCACTAGATACCTGAACATAGGAGTACCAAGCTTCACGGGAACCTACAATGCCACTCTACCTGAAGAAGAGCGCTGGATGATTCAAGTTCAAGTTCCAAGAAGGACGTTCATGCCGGTCACTGAGCCCATAGAGTTTTCTTTTGATGCACCAACTTGGAGTCTAGGAAAGAGCATGGCAGCTCACATCGCCATGGGACGCATTGGAGAACTCTACCACAATGATCTCAAGGATACTATCTACCAGATTTGTGGGCGCCGAGATGAGCACTGGGAGATGATCAGCACTAGAAAGGATAGATTAGTTGCAGCTTTTATCCAGGAGTTAAACCAGCACATTCGACGTCAGGAGAACCAGATGTGCGCTGACATGATAGATCTAAAGAAGGCAAGGACAAGAATCAAGGAACTAGAGGAAGAACTCAAGGCTACACGTGAAGATTATGAGGAGGAAATAGAAGTATTAGTGGAGAAGAATGACGATATGATCAAGAAGATCGGAATATTTATGGGAGGCCCTACACTAGTAGAAGAAGACGAAAAACCCAAGGAGATTCGCCCGGAAGACTACATCATCATCGACGACACCGACTCGGATCCAGATGATAGCGATGATGATTACATTGATGAAGCTGGAGCAGATATCATGGAGTCTACAACCGAAGAATATTTCTAGTAGACCACCTCATCAATAGTAGTAGTCCACCATGAAAATATAGTAGTGTGAGCACTTTTGCGATAGTTAGATCGATTGTATGCCCTTGTTTGATTGAATGAAGTGAATTGTTTGCTTTTGCCTCATGTGCATATGGGTAGTGTTTTCTCTTTAGACCCCCTCTATTCTTAAATCTCATCTTTTCTAAACCCTCAGATGCCTCCGAGACGTGACCCCGGATTTACTTTCCCATCGGAGCTCACTCAGTTGATCCAGCAGCAGAACACATTGATGAAGTTGCTAGTCTAGAATCAGAATCAGGGGAACAACAACAACAACCCACCACCACCACCACCACCTGTTGATCACTTAGCCCGTTTTCTTAGGCTGGATCCGCTGGTGTTTTCCAGTAGCACCGAGCCGATAGTGGCAGATGATTGGCTCCGCAAGACAGCTAGAGAGTTGACCACAGCAGGATGCATGGATGCGGAAAAGGTGAAGTTTGCCGCACATCAGCTTAAAGGACCCGCAACATCATGGTGGGAGAATTTCACAGCCACTTTTCCTGTCGACACTGTCACGTGGGACCAATTTCAGCAGGCTTTTCGAACTGACCATGTTTCAGCAGGAGCTATGGCCATGAAGAAGCAAGAGTTTCGCAACTTGTGCCAAGGAGGATGGACAGTTGGCCAGTATGTGGAGGACTTTAGTAAGCTAGCACGTTATGCCCAGATGACGTTGCTACAGATGCAGCTAAGCAGGAGAAGTTTCTGGAAGGACTGAATGATGAGTTGAGCATGCAGTTGATGGTAGCCACCTTCAACAACTACCAGGAGTTGGTAGATCGTGCTCTCATGATTGAAGGGAAGCAGCAGCAGATTGAGAATCCCAAGAGGAAGTATGGACAAGGGAAGCACAATTCAGGAGCTCAGCAGAAGCCACATTTTACCCCTAGACCGGGAGGACATTTTCAGCATACCCATGGAGGAGGTAGCTCGCACAATCACAATGGCACCAAGAATGGTAATGGGAATGGAGGAAGTAACGGCCAGAACCGCACCAACCCATCGACCCCAGCCAAGAGAGACCTGAGCCAAGTCACTTGTTTTAAGTGCCAGAAGACCGGACATTATGCCAATGAATGTCCTGAATCACAGAATGGAAATGGCAATGGAAGCTCTGGGAAGAAGCCGAACCCTTTCAATAGGGGACAGGTGAACCACGTTAACGTGGAGGAGGTTAAAGAGCAACCGGATGCAGTAATCGGTATGTTTTTGGTTAAGTCATTTACTACACTCGTTCTTTTTGATACTGGTGCATCACATTCATACATATCAAGGGGATTTGTGGATAAGTATAAACTACCAACCCAAGCCCTTAGGTCACCCATGTTAGTAACCTTGCTTGGAGCAGAATATATGGCTAGCCTATGGTGTGATCGGTTGCCATTAAGGATTGGTAACTATGTATTTCCCTCAGACCTAACAGTGTTGGAATCTCAAGGATTGGATGTGATATTAGGCATGGATTGGTTGTCGATGTTTGGAGGAAACATCAATTGCGCGAGTAAGTCGATCTTGCTTACCACCCCAGAAGGAAGAAGGATCAAGTATGTATCCCGACATGTGCCAAAGAGGACTCAAGTAAATTGTTTAACAGGAGTTGTGCAGGAGGAAGTACCAGTGGTGAAGGATTTGCCAGATGTATTTCCAGAGGAATTGCCAGGCATGCCACCGGATAGAGATATTGAGTTTTTGATTGAGCTTTTGCCAGGCACAGGGCCAATATCAAAGAGACCATATAGGATGCCCGCAAAGGATTTGGTGGAAATTAAGAAGCAGATTAAGGAGTTACTAGATAAAGGATATATTCGCCCAAGTTCTTCACCTTGGGGATCGCCAGTACTTCTAGTGGAAAAGAAGGATGGATCGTTAAGGATGGTTGTTGATTATCGAGGATTGAATGAAGTAACCATCAAGAACAAGTACCCGCTACCGATGATCAATGATCTGTTTGATCAATTGCAAGGAGATAAGGTATTTTCCAAGATCGATCTGCGATCAGGATACCACCAGTTGAAGATTCTAGAACAAGATATACCCAAGACAGCTTTTACCACCAGGTGTGGGCTGTACGAGTATACCGTTATGTCATTTGGTCTGACTAACGCACCTGCATATTTTATGAACATGATGAACAAAGTGTTTATGGGGTTTTTGGATAAGTTCATCGTAGTGTTCATTGATGATATCCTAGTTTACTCGAAGAATGAAGAGGAGCATAAGGAGCATTTGCGTTTGGTGCTTGGTAAACTCAGAGAACATTAGTTATATGCCAAGTTTAGCAAATGTGAGTTTTGGTTGAAGGAAGTTGGATTTCTCGGACACATTATATCCGGAGAAGGTATAGCAGTAGATCCCACTAAAGTTGATACTGTGGCCAAGTGGGAATCCCCAACAACAGTTGGAGAGATCTGGAGTTTTCTTGGACTCGCAGGATACTACCGGAGGTTTATTGAGAATTTTTAAAAAATTGCGAAACCCATGACGGAGTTGTTCAAGAAGGATACCAAGTTCATATGGACTAAGGAATGTGTGGCTAGTTTCCAGGAGTTGAAGAAACATTTGGTTAAATCACCAGTGTTGATTTTGCCAGACCAGACCAAGGATTATGAGGTGTATTGCGACGCTTCACGTCGAGGACTTGGAGTAGTGCTTATGCAGGAAGGAAGAGTTGTTTCATATGCCTCACGACAGCTTAAGCCCCATGAGTTGAATTATGCTATGCATGATTTGGAGTTAGCAGCCGTAGTGCATGCATTGAAGACTTGGAGACATTTTCTGATTGGAAACCATTGCGAGGTGTACACGGATCACAAGAGTTTAAAGTATATTTTCACACAGAAGGAGTTGAACCTCAGACAAAGGAGATGGTTGGAGCTCATCAGGATTATGATATGAAATTGCATTATCACCCCGGAAAGGCTAACGTAGTAGCTGACGCGTTAAGCCGTAAGATCCATGTCAACACCCTAATGACGGGAGATTTACCAAGGGAGTTAGCCAAAAATCTTCGAGAGCTATGTTTGGAAATAGTCCCGAGAGGCTATGTAGCAGCATTGGAGATTCAATCTACTTTGATGGATAAGATCAGAGAAGCTCAAATGACTGACAAGGAGATTGCTTCTATTAAGGAGAAAATGAGCAAAGGAAGTGCTAAGGGATTTCATGAGGATGAGCATGATACCCTATGGTTTGAAGATCGTGTTTATGTGCCTAATGATTCGGAGATCAGGAAGTTGATTCTGCAAGAGGCCCATGATTCACCATATTCGATTCACCCAGGAAATACCAAGATGTATTTGGATTTTAAGGATATATTCTAGTGGACTGGAATGAAGAAGGATATTGCGGAGTATGTAGCAGTTTGTGATGTATGTTAGAGAGTGAAGGCAGAGCATCAGAAGCCAGCAGGATTGCTACAACCATTGCCGATACCCGAATGGAAGTGGGATAAGCTAGGCATGGATTTTATTACAGGATTGCCTAGAACACGTTTAGGCTATGACTCGATATGGGTTGTAGTCGATCGTTTGACAAAGGTAGCTCATTTCATTCCCGTGAAGACTACCTATACCAGTGCAAAGTTGGCAAAGATATATATGACCAGAATCGTTTGTCTGCATGGAGTTCCAAGGAGCATAGTATCAGATAGAGGAACCCAATTTCTCAAAGTTCTAGAATCAGTTGCATGAAACTTTGGGTACCAGACTAGAGTTTAGCACAGCTTTCCATCCGCAGACAGATGGACAGAACGAGAGAGTCAATCAGATTTTGGAGGATATGCTGAGAGCTTGTGCACTAGATGGGACGAGAATTTGCCATATGCAGAGTTCTCTTACAACAACAGTTATCAATCCAGTTTGAAGATGGACCCTTTCGAAGCCTTGTACGAAAGGAGGTGCAGGACCCCATTGTCTTGGGATGAAGTTGGAGACCGCCAGTTGTTTGGACCGGATTTGATAAAGGAGTCTGAACAGAAAGTGAAATTGATTCACGATAGGCTCAAGGTAGCCTAGTCCAGGCAGAAGAGTTATGTAGATTCTAAACACAAGGAGACAGTTTACAAAGTCGGAGACCGAGTTTATCTTCGAGTATCACCACTTCGAGGAGTTAAGCGCTTTGGAGTTAAAGGAAAGTTAGCACCCCGTTTTGTAGGCCCATACAAAGTTTTGGAGCGTATGGGAGAGGTAGCCTATAAGTTGGAATTGCCCAAAGGATTGTCAGGAGTTCACGACGTGTTCCACGTTTCCCAATTGAAGAAGTGCCACGCAGAGATGGCTGATATACCGCTGAGAGATACGGTACCACTGGAAGCAATTCAGTTGGATAGTGATTTGACCTATGAGGAGAAACCAATTAAGATTCTAGAGTATGCCAGTCGAGTCACCCGCATCAAAGTTATCAAGTTTTGCAAGGTTCAGTGGAGCCACCACACGGAGGATGAAGCCACCTGGGAGCGAGAAGAAGATATGTTGAAGGACCACCCTCACCTATTTTCTAGCCAACCCGAATCTCGATGGCGAGATTCATCTTAAGGGGGGTAGGTTTGTAACATCCCAAATTTTCAATTTGGAATATTATACACTAGATCATCATTGCATATCATATTTATTGCATTTTGGTTGATCCTAGAAATTTCACGCAACTCAAGGACCCTCAGAGAGAGTTGGGGATTTCGTTATTTTCATATTTGAGTTGTCTCAAATTTTGAAAATAGGATCATTTGATTTTATTTATTTTATCTTCAATTATTTCTATTATAAAAATTATGAGAGAGGGAATAAAATGACTTTCCCAAAATAAAGAAATATTGGGGATTTAATACAAAAATCAAATAAGATTTTATTTTGGCTTTTTGCTATTTATTTGAAAAATGCGCGTTTTTCAAAATTGCATTTAGGCCCCAAATAAATGTTCATCCTGTGCGGCTTGATTTTAGAAGTCGGGGAAAATGCATTTCGCGATTTTTGGACTCCGTTTAGTATTCCTTTTGTTTTTTTTTCTGAGTGTAACTATTAAAAAGAAACACAACCGACCTAACGGGTCGTGTCCGACCCGGACACTAGGCCCGGCCAGCTTTATAAGCCGGGGAGGCCCAGCCGGACCCCCCCAAACCCTAGCCGCCTAGCCCCCCCGCCGCCGCCTTTGCCGCCGCCGCCACCTTTGCCGCCGCCCCGCGCCGCCGCCGCCGACCGCTGCCGCCCGCCGGATCGCCACCGCCAGCCGTCGCCGCCGCCGGATCCTTCGACGGAGGTAGACCTCGCCGTCTCCGGTTTTTCTCGAAAAACCGTTCGGTTTTCCGACGGTTTTGTTCGTTTTTTTAAATAGATCGGTTTTTCCGGTTTATTTAATTAGCGAGCGTTCGTCCGTTCGTTTGTTTTAACGAACGTTCATTGTGTTTTCTTTTTCTCGGATTAAATCCGTGATTTTTTTGATCGCGATTTCTGATCCGATTTTCGTTTTAGTCTAACTTTTCGCTCGTTTATCGGAATCAGGCGATTCAAGCGCTTGGAGTTTCGTCTCGAATCCCTCTTTCCGTTTAACCAACTCACACAAGTTTTTGCCACTGTAAAAATTACCCTAGATCCAGAATAGTAAACGAAGCCTTTTTCTTTTGCCGTTTGTCTTTCGTTGCTTCGTTCATTTTGATTCTTTTTGCCAACCAGAGTTCTTAAGTTGAACTTTCTGGTTAGATCTCTTATTTGAGTTTTACCTTTGCATTAGTTGAGTACTTAGTGTATGCTTGTTTGTTTGCGATAGAGTACCCGGAGTGCGCCGCTTGCTACTTCGAATCGCTAGGTTTCCCGGATCATCAGCAAGGCAAGTAACACTTTGATCATGCTTTTCCCTCAACCCAGTTTTTATTGCATTAGATCAATCCTCACACATTGCATGATTAGGATCTAATTAAATTGTGGGTTTGGGAAGTAGTTGAGGTAGTACCTATTACCTCTTATTATCAAACCTTTGGGAGTTACTTCTATGTTTGCTTATTATGCCATGCTATGCTAGTAGACGTGGATTGGGTGAGTGTATCCATGACAGATGTGAGATGTTAATTAATGGTTTACTTAAGGTGGTAACTTAAATACACACCAGGGTGGATTGAGGCACCTGGGTATTCCAGCGATTGCCTGTTTTTCTTTATGGACCGCCACCCAGGCTCAAAGGGATCATGAGATTGTTCATGCTATAAATTTCCGTGTGCAGCCACAAGATACTATGGGCTCTAGCATAGTTGATTAAGTCGTGTGAACTCTTACAGTGGTAGACTAGCAAATGTAGGGGATGTAGGTTGGTACGGTCTACCCATTCGTAAGGTGCTAGCGCTTCTGAATGACTATGTCTCGGTCATCCGTTTCTCAAACACCATGTAGTGCGAGAATCCCAATGGAGGAGATCAAGTCTTGTGGGGAAAAGTGCGCAAAACTCTGCAGAGTGTATAAACTAATCATGGTTAGCCGTGTCCCCGGTTATGGACATCTTGAGTATCTAGTACCTGGATTATCATGTGAATCTCAACATGTTACTCAAAAATTAATTTTGTTGGGTTTTGTTTAATGATGATGCTTAATTGGGATTGAGAATGTTGTCAACCATTCTCAATGTTTAACAACTACCATGATAGTTAAATAAAATTTATTCCTTTGCAGTAGGGAAAAATTGGCTTTATGCAAAACTGTAACCATAGAGCTTTTCACCAGCCAAATATGCATATAGAATAGCCTGTTTCATTCCATTACTCTCTATGTGTTACTTTGCCAGCATATTCCATGTGCTGACCCGTTTCGGGCTGCAACGTTAATGTTGCAGACTTTCCACACGACGATTAAGGAGTTTTAGGTCGTGGTTCTATACTCAGTGATGCCGTTGGAGTTGATGGACTCACTTATCTTCCAAGCCTTCCGCTGTTATCGTTATTAGATGGCCTTAAGCCATATTTATTGTAATAAGTTCTCTTTTGAGACTCTCGTTGTAATAAGTGTGTGATTGCTACTCTGTTATTAATCCTTCAAGTACTATGGGGTGTCAGCATTACTGATCCAGGGATGACACCTAAGCACAGAGATTGGACCGTTTGAGGTCTGGTCGCTACAATCTCCAGGGGAAGGGGCTTCATGGCATCAATCACACCACACTGTGCAAGCATATCGCCATCCATGCCCGCCATCTCTTTGGAAAAGTCTGCCACGAGCTCGGCATGGGCGGCCGTGATCTGGGCTTGGACGGGCTCCGTCGTGGAAGGTGTGCCGTGTAGGAACAGACGGCTGCTCAAATGCTCTCGGCGATTGCCAACTCTTCGCCCATAGGTTGCCGACCGTTGTCGGAGGAGCTTTGTTCGACTTGTGCGCTGGCCGCCATGAGCTGGGTGTGGGCGGCCTCAACATGATCGTGGGCGGTCTCCATCAGGGATAAGGCCGCCGCTGTGGAATGGACAGTTGTTATGCCACTCTTGCCAGTTGTTATCCCCAAGACAGATGTTGCTGCCACCATCTGAGAAGCAAGAACGGCCGTTTGGGCTGCCTTGGCTGCCTAGTCGCAGATTGCGGCCGCGCTCACGCAGCTTGTTAGCATGCGCATGGCGGCTGCGGCCGCGCTCTCGCCGGGGTGGGCCACCAATGTTGCCCTCATGACGCGGGTCCACGTCCCCATCTTTCACCGGTAACGATTGAACAGTGAAATTATATTTGGGGAGCGAGCTAGTGTGCTTGACATGCCAGCTGTGGACTGTAGTCGACGCACCTTCTCGCGTAAACCATATGCGTACTATACTCCAATGGTGCACCTCACACGGTTGGTGATAATAAACTGTGTGCAATCTACTTGATTGTTCGTCTTGATTTGAATTACATAATGGGGTCATAGCGGCAAAGGAGGGTGTTTGAATTTCTAGAACTTTTATCTGCAGTGAACATGCAACTATAGGCGTGTCGTCAAAAAGTTGGAATTATTCAGGGTTCATTTGGACATTTTTATACATTGACTTGGTTTTCTAGGCATTTCAGGTGCACAATTCAAAACTAAAGTACATGAACATGCTCTGGTGCACCACAATGGGTTATAAAATCATATATGTGTCCATGGGTTGATGCTTATGTCCCATGCAAGAAATGGGGATGAATTTCAAACATCACGGCACTGTGGCTCTCCGATAAACGTTGAGGTACTTGCTTTTTTAATTCTAGTAAATCCTCAACTCGTCTAAAATTCATGAACCTTGGCATTCTACCATGGAATGGCATCAACATGCTGGGGTAAAAAATAGTGTCCCATTTGGGACAGGTTATGGTATAAGCTTCTCACAAACCAGTGCTTCTCACAAGAAGCCTCATGGTTCCGGTTGGGAAACATGTCACCTTTGTGGACAAAACGATATTCGTTGCCTCTTCTTGCTTCAACATAGAACAACAGGAGTGTCATATTAAATTTTGGAATTTTTTGGGGTTCATTTGGATGTTTTTATACATTAACTGAGTTTTCTAGGCATTTATGTGCATAATTCAAATTTGAACTGCATGCAAATGCTCCAGTGCATAAAAATGGGTTGAAAAATCAAATGTGTGTCCTTGGTTGCATGCTTACATCACATGCAAGAAATGAGAATGAATGTCAAACACCTTGACATTGTCGCTCGAGCGCTAACATTGACATACATGGTTTTAAAATTCTAGTAAATCAAAAACTCGTTTGAAATTCATGAAACTTGGCATGATATCATGGAATGACATCAACATAGGTGGTAAAAATATTGCCCCATTTGGGGTAGGTTTGGGTATAAGTTTCTCACAAACCAGAGCTTCTCACAACAAGCCTGGTGGTTCCGGTAGGGAATGTGCCACCTTTGTGGATGAAACAATATCTATTGCCTCTTCTTGCTTTCAAAATTTTTCTAGTGTCAACATAGAACAATAGGAGTGTTGTGTCAATTTTTGGGATATTCGGGGTTTGCTTGGACATTTTTATACATTAATTGAGTTTCCAATGCATTTATGTGCATAATTCAAATTTGAACTACATGCACATGCTCCAGTGCATATAAATGGGTTCAAAATTTAAATGTGTGTCCTTGGTTGCATACTTAGGTCCCATGCAAGAAATGGGAATGAATGTCAAACACCTTGCCACTGTCGCTCGGCCGCTAACATTGAGATACATGGTTTTTAAATTTTAGTAAATCGAAAACGCGTCTGAAATTTATGAAACTTGACATGCTATCATGGAATGGCATCAACATGTTGTGGTAAGAATATTGTCCCATTTGGGGCAGGTTGGGGGTATAAGCTTCTCACAAACTAGAGCTTCTCACAACAAACCGAATTGTTACGGTAGGGAACATTTCACCTTTCTGGACGAAATGATATCCGCTGCATCTTCTTGATTTCAATTTTTTTCTAGTGTCAACATAGAACAACTGGAGTGTTGTGTTAAATTTTGGAATTTTCCAAAGTTCGTTTGCACATTTTTATACATTAACTGAGTTTTTCTATGCATTTATGTGCATAATTCAAATTTGAACTACAGGCACATGCTCCACTACATATAAATTGGTTGAAAAATCAAATATGTGTCCTTGGTTGCATGCTTAGGTCCCATGCAAGAAATGGGAATGAATGTCAAACACCTTGCCACCGTCGCTCGGCCACAAACATTGAGATACATGGTTTTAAAATTCTAGTAAATCCAAAACTCATCCGAAATTCATGAAACTTGGCATGCTATCATGGAATGAGATCAATATCTTGTGGTATAAAAATTGTCCCATTTGGGGCAGGTTTGGGTATAAGCTTCTCACAAACCAGAGTTTTGGACAACAAGCCTCATGGTTCCAGAAGGGAATGTTCCTCCTTGGTGGATGAAATGATATTCGTTGCCTCTTCATGTTTTCAATTTTTTCCTAGTGGCAACATAGAGCAACAGGAGTGTCTGTCGGCGTCCTGGGAATGGGCGTACCTAGACTTGCCTGCCTGCGGCCCATGACGTGGCTCCATCGACGGCCTGGTATGGCCCAGCTTCAACAACAACAACCCAAGACCCTCGCGAGGAGCCAAGCCTCATGAGGCTGACGACACCAATACCTCCCTGGGGGTAGCCTCACTAGGCTGGCTCCCTATGAGCGGAGATATCAATGCAAGGTGCACCTCGCGAGGTTCATATGACGTGAGCCATGACGACCAAGCCTAGGCGGGCACCAGCAGGCGCAATGTACCACTTTCCTCTTTAGTGCTAAGGAGGCAAGCGTAGGCGCGGAGTCCCGAGGAATCAAGCAAAGGTTTTTGTTTCAGTGCAACAAGACCAAGACCGCCAGGACAGAGATCATTACGGAGCCCACCGCAGCGTCACGACCAGGAGCTTTTGGCAGGCAAAGACTACTTTTGTCAGGATAGCATGTACTAGTTGTCTCCCTTTGGATTTGGCCGTTGTGGGATCCCTTCCCGCCTACATTTGGGAAGAGGACCAATGCCACTATAAATAGGACCTAGCCACCACCATAGAGAGGGGGATCTATTCCACCCTGACCACCTCACCAGCTCATCGTGCCGAAGAACACCTCTCCTCCCGAGTCTGTTCGTCCATTGTACTAGTTCATCCAAAGCCCCTCGAGGCCAATCCACCACAAAGTACCAGTAGGGTTTTACACCGCATGGTGGCCCAAACCTGGGTAAACTACTGTGTCTCTTGTTCGTTGGGTTTGTCGAGCTAGGCCGTATGATCAGCGAGCGGGCAGGTTGGGAAGGACGAGTTATTTGCATGCACCCAGTGTTTGAACCTCTCAAGGGTCTGCGGAACCCCGGATCCAATATTTGGTGCGCCAGGTAGGGGCGCGTCGGAGATCCGCCTCTCCATCCACTATGCTCCGCTGTTCGGCTCCCATGGCGGATGCTTCTCCATCAATTGGGCCGACACGTGCCCTCGCAGGAGCCGAGGGCCTCCGAGCCTTCAACCCTGCCCTCTGGCGAGTGCAATGGTCGCCCAAGTTCAGGCCGGAGATGCCGCCCCGCTACAACGGTGCGGCGAACCCAGCGGCCTTCCTTCAGGCGTACGAGGAAGCCATTTGGGAGGCTGGTGGCGATGAAAAGGTCATGGCCAACTGGCTTCCCATGGCCCTCGCAGGCGCACCGCGTGCCTGGCTGCTCTGCCTACTGGGATCTTCTGTGGCCTCCTGGGAGGAGCTGTGCGGCCTCTTCGTCGCGCGCTTCGCGGCACCAGCACCCCACGTGATTGCAGCTCTCCTCGGCGGCTAGTAGGTGCCGCCCTCGGACCGCCATGTCAAGCAGTTCTTCTGTCAGGTGGGCGCCGCCCACGTGCTCTGGGAACTCCTCCGTGATGGGCAGCACCCAAGGCTGACCTCACCTTTGACTCAAGAGATCACCCCGCGACCACCGCAGGCGTTGGCACGCTCCCGATGCTCTACACCCGCACCATATGCAATGTGGCAGTCACCAAGACCCTCGTCGACGACGGGGCTGGCCTGAATGTACTCTTTGTGGAATCTTTGGGCTTTCTCCATGTGCCACACAGCAGGCTCCATCCCACCAAGCCCTTCTCTAGAGTTGTTGACGGCTCCACTTGCCCCTAGGGCACATCTGCGTCCCCGTCACCTTCGGCACCCACGATAATAGTGAAGTCTCGGGAGGCAAAGAACCCTATCAAAGACCTAGAAGAAACATTTGCCAGTCTGCGCGTGGTGGACCTGCCGTTCAATCAAGATAAATGCGTGTTTGGTGTTCCCTCTGGCAAGTTGTTCGGTTTTCTAGTGTCACACAGGGGAATTGAGGCAAATCCAGAGAAGGTCAAGGCGATAGAAGAGATGAGCCCACCATAGACTCTCAAGGAGATGCAAAAGCTGGCGGGCTGTGTAACCTCGCTGGGGCGTTTTATCTCCAACCTGGGGGAGCGCGCCCTCCTGTTCTTCAAGTTGATGAAAAAGAAGGGCCCATTCGAGTCGACTCCGGAGGCTGACGCAACGTTCCAAGATCTCAAGAGATACCTCACCAGCCCGCGGGTGATGGGAGCACCGCTTCCTCTAGAGCCCCTGGTGCTCTACCTAGCCGCCACGCCACACTCCGCCAACGCAGTGCTGGTAGCGGTCCGGGAGGAGCACCAAGCCAAGGGCCTGCCAGGCACCGCCTCACGATAGGGCATGGCAACGCACCTTCAGGATGGAGTGCCTGAGGCCTCGACGGCACCAGCAGATGACCAGGCTCCTTAGGACGTTGCTCCTCAGGCCGCGGCTGCCCCAACAAGCGACCAAGCTCCTGAGGTCCCCTAGCCTCAGGAGGTTCAAGACTCCACCGACACTTCCGCCCTCGTCGAGCACCCGGTATACTTTGTGAGCATGGTACTACATGACGTGTGATGTCGCTTGAAGCTACCATGGTATTTCCCCAAAGAGGAAGGGATGATGCAGCATAGAGAAGGTAGGTATTTCCCTCAGATATGAAACCAAGGTTATTGAACTAGTAGGAGAACCAAGCAACTCAACGTAAACAGCCCCTGCACACAGATAACAAATCCTCGCAATACGACAGGTTAAAGGGGTTGTCAATCCCTTACGGGTAACGGTGCCAGAAATTGGTGCCTGACGGGAAAAAGGTTGTAATAGATTGGATAAATAGATCGCAAATAAAATAAAGTGCAGCAAACTATTTTTGTATTTTTGGATTAATAGATCTGAAAATAAATGCAAATAAAAGTAGATCGCAAAGGCAAATAATATGAGAGAGAGAGACCCGGTGGCCGTAGGTTTCACTAGTGGCTTCTCTCGAGAAAAATAGCAAAGCGGTGGGTGAACAAATTACTGTTGGGCAATTGATAGAAATTCAAATACTCATGATGATATCCAGGCAATGACCATTACAAAGGCATCACGTCCAAGATTAGTAGACCAACTCCTGCCTGCATCTACTACTATTACTCCACACATCGACCGCTATCCAGCATGCATCTAGTGTATTAAGTTCATGGAGAAATGGAGTAATGCAATAAGAATGATGACATGATGTAGACAAGATCTATCTATGTAGAGATAGACCCCATCGTTTTATCCTTAGTAGCAACGATACATACGTGTCGGTTCCCTTTCTGTCACTGGGATCAAGCACCGTAAGATCGAACCCACTAGAAAGCACCTCTTCCCATTGCATGGTAAATAGATCAAGTTGGCCAAAAAAACCCAAATATCGGAGAAGAGATACGAGGCTATAAGAGATCATGCATAAAAGAGATCAAAGAAACTCAAATACTTTCATGGATATAAAAAGAAGATCTGATCATAAACTCAAAGTTCATCGATCCCAAGAAACACACAGCAAAAAGATTACATCATATGGATCTCCAAGATACCATTGTATTGAGAATCAAGCGAGAGAGAGAGAGAGAGAGAGATGAATCCATCTAGCTATTAACTACGGACCCGAAGGTCTACAAAGAACTACTCACGCATCATCGGAGAGGCACCAATGGAGGTGGTGAACCCCATCTGAGATGGTGTCTAAATTGGATCTAGTGGTTCTGGACTCTGCGGCGGCTGGATCAATATTTCATTGACTACCCCAGGGTTTCGGGAATATTGGGGTATTTATAGAGCAAAGAGGTGGTTCGGGAGGCACCCGAGGTGGGCATAACCCACCAGGGCGCGCCTGGGCCTTTTGGCGCGCCCTGGTGGGTTGTGCCTCCCTCGGGGCACCCCCCAGGCACAGCCAGGGCCCGTTGTGTTCCTTCTGGCCCATAAAAATTCTCCGTAAAGTTTCTTGGCATTTGGACTCCTTTTGATATTGATTTTCTGCACTGTAAATAACATGGAAAAAAACAGCAACTGGCACTTAGCACTATGTCAATAAGTTTGTACCAAAAAAGGACATAAAATGACTATAAAATGATTATAAAACATCCAAGATTGATAATATAACAGCATGGAACAATAAAAAATTATAGATACGTTGGAAACGTATCAGCATCCCCAAGCTTAACTCCTACTCATCCTCGAGTAGAGAAGTGATAAAAACAAATTTTTTGATGTGGAATGCTGCCTAACATGTCATATCATATTTCTTTCTTTATAGCATGGACATTTGGTATTTTATATTGTTCAAAGCAATAGTCTAGTTTTGACATGATAATTTAAATACTCAAGCATATCAACAAGCGACCATGTCTTTCAAAATATCAATGCTAAAATAAGTTATCCCTAGCCCATCATGCTCAATCATTGATTCATTCATGAAACACGCTCACATATTAGCTATGTCCAATACTCAAGTACGATCATATTGCCTCCTAGTTGGTGCTTTTGTAAGAGGAGATGGAGACTCAAATTCAAAATAAAAATTGCATAAAGTAAAAGATAGGCCCTTCGTAGAGGGAAGTAGGGATTTGTAGAGGTGCTAGAGCTCAAAGTGAAAAACTTAGAGATAAAAATATTTTGGGAGGTGTATCCATCCCACCAACGAAAATGACTTAGAGTTCCCAATACTTTCCATGCTTAGATATATCATAGGCGGTTCCCAAACAGAAAATAAAGTTTATTCCTTTTTTCCACCATACTTTCACTTTCCATGGCTAACCATATCCACAGGTGCCCTCCATACAAACACTTTCCAAGGAATTTATTATCTGACGACATAAAGTAAATTCATTTTTTTGCATTTCGGGACCGGGCATCCTTACTACCTTTGCCTAACTCTCGTGCAATGACAAGTGAATAAACACTCATCTTGAGAATAACACATCTAGCATGGAAAATATTAGCCACCCCTCACCGGTCTGCGAGTGAAACAAACACACAAAAGATAAGTTTATTTTTGAAAATTAGAGATGGCACATGCAAATTTGCTTAGAAGGGCAAAAGAATACCTCATATAGGTAGATAGGACTCATGTGGCAAAACTGGGTTAAAAGGTTTTCGGATGCACAAGTAGTGATCATACTTAGTGCAAAATGAAGGCTAGCAAAAGATTGGGAAGCGACCAACCAAGAAAAAAATCTCATAAGCGAGCATTAACCATAACTAACACCAAATAATTCACCATAAGTAGGATATAATTTCATTGCATGACTATTGACTTCCGTGCTTGCATAGGGAAACACAAACCTTAACACCAATATTCTTACTAAAGCATAATTACTCATCAAGATGACTCACATATCACATCTTCATATCTCAAAACTATTACTAAGAATCAAGTTTATTTTGTCCAATGATCTTCATGTAAGTTTTTATTATATCCTTCTTGGACATCTATCACTTTCGGACTAATTTTCATGTGTTGCTTTTGACAAGCTCAAACAAATATAAGTGAAGATCATGAGCATAATGTTTCTTTCTCTCAAATTAATTTAAGTGAAGCAAGAGATAATTTCTTGAAAATTTTACTAAATCTCAAACAAACCTAAGTGAAGCAAGAGAGAATTTCTTCAAAAATTCTAAAGCACACCATGCTCAAAAAGATATAAGTGAAATACTAGAGCAAGTCCATAGCTAATAAAAATTTAAGTGAAGCAAAGAGAGAAATTCTAACAAGTCATGACATAATTTTGGCTCTCACAAATAGGTGTGTCCAGCAAGGGATCAAGACTTAAAACACAATATAAAACAAGCAAAGACTCATATGATACAAGACACTCCAAGAAAAACACATAGTATGTGACGAATACAAATATAGTTTCGAGTAAAATACCGATGGTTGTTAGAAGAAAGAGGGGATGCCACTCGGGGGCATCCCCAAGCTTAGTTGGTTGCTCATTTTTGGATAATAGCTTGGCATGTCAGGGCATCCCCAAGCTTAGGCTCTTCTACTCCTTATTGCTTCATCCATCGCGAGATAACCCAAAACTTGAAAACTTCAATCACACAAAACTCAACAAAGCCTTCGTGAGATCCGTTAGTATAAGAATAATAAATCACTAATATAAGTGTTGTATCAAACCAACTCATATTTTGTTCTTGTATTATATCTACTGTATTCCAACTTTTCTATGGCAAAAACTCATCAAAGAAAACCATAGAGCCATCAAAATAAGCACACAACACAAAGAAAACAGAATCTGTCAAAACAGAACAGTCTGTAGCATTCTGACTATTTCGAATACGTCTATAACTCCAACAATTCTGAGAAATTAGGATGACCTGAGCAATTTTTATATTGATCTACTGCAAGTGGAATAGGTATTTTATCTCTCTCTGGTAAAAAAATCATAATTATTTTTGTGAGCACAAAAGTTTCTGTTTTTTTAGCAAGATCAAACAACTATCACCCAAGAAGATCCCAAAGGCTTTACTTGGCACAAACACTAATTAAAACATAAAACACACAATCATAATAGTAGCATAATTGTTCTAATACTCAAAAGCAAGAAGCAAAAAGCAAAAATAAATTTTATTCATTGGGTTGGCTCCCAATAAGCGCTATAGTTTTACCCCCTTAGCTAGGCATAAAGCAAGGATCTAAGTTTTATCTTCCAAGGTTTTGGCAACTTTTGTAAAGGTTTTCTCAAACCCGGGAGGATCTTTACGCTTCCCTAAATTTTCCGGAAAAGAAACCATCTTTAGATCCAAAATATCTAACCGCTTGTTGGAAAGAGTAATCAAGGTATTCATGCGATTGATACTACCATTGAGATGTTTGAGGAGTTCGTTATATTTTTGTAATTCAGTCATATGTTTATGCAAATCACCATGTCTGTCCAACATTAGAACTCCTTCTGGGGTGAAAGTAAACCCCTTCTTTTGAGGTGGAATCCCCAAAATTCCTTCTAAAATATCATAGGCAGCATTGGCATCAAGCTCAATAAAATTCCCTTTAGTGGCAAAATCTTGGAGTTGTCTACAATGCAAAGCCAATCCTATTTAAAAATTACGAAGCAAAACCTTAGCGTCACCCTTTAAATTGGAAATACGATATGATTCCATAAGCCTATACCAAACATCTTTCAAATTTTCTCCTTGTCTTTGCTTGAATTAAAGCACTTCAAAATTTGGTGACAAAGGAGGAGTAGGCACACTAGCCATTAAGACTAGGAAGCAAGAACATGGATAGATCTGGCAAGAAAACGGCAAACGAAAAAGAGGGATGAATAAAACGGCAAATTTTTGTGAAGTGGGGGAGAGGAAAAGGAGGGGAAAATGGCAAATAATGTAAATTGCAAGGAGATGAGATTTGTGATTAGGAACCTGGTATATGTTGAAGATCCTCCTCGGCAACGGCGCACTAAATTCCTTTTGATGTCGCTTGAAGCTACGTCGGTATTTCCCCGAAGAGGAAGGGATGATGCAGCACAGCGGCGGTAGGTATTTCCCTCAAATATGAAACCAAGGTTATCGAACCAGTAGGAGAACCAAGCAACACAACGTAAACAGCCCCTGCACACAGATAACAAATCCTCGCAACTCGACATGTTAAAGGGGTTGTCAATCCCTTTCGGGTAACGGTGCCAGAAATTGGTGCGTGACGGGAAAAAGGTTGTAATAGATTGGATAAATAGATTGCAAATAAAATAAATTACAGCAAAGTATTTTAGTATTTTTGGATTAATAGATCTGAAAATAAATGCAAATAAAAGTAGATCGCAAAGGCAAATAATATGAGAAAGAGACCCGGGGGCCGTAGGTTTCACTAGTGGCTTCTCTCGAGAAAAATAGCAAAGCGGTGGGTGAACAAATTACTGTTGGGCAATTGATAGAACTTCAAATACTCATGACGATATCCAGGCAATGATCATTACATAGGCATCACGTCCAGGATTAGTAGACCGACTCCTTCCTGCATCTACTACTATTACTCCACACATCGACCGCTATCGAGCATGCATCTAGTGTATTAAGTTCATGGAGAAACGGAGTAATGCAATAAGAATGATGACATGATGTAGACAAGATCTATCTATGTAGAGATAGACCCCATCGTTTTATCCTTAGTAGCAATGATACATACGTGTCGGTTCCCTTTCTATCACTGGGATCAAGCACCATAAGATCGAACCCACTACAAAGCACCTCTTCCCATTGCAAGATAAATAGATCAAGTTGGCCAAACAAAACCCAAATATTGGAGAATAAATACGAGGCTATAAGAGATCATGCATAAAAGAGATCAAATAAACTCAAATACTTTCATGGATATAAAAAGATAGATCTGATCATAAACTCAAAGTTCATTGATCCCAACAAACACACCGCAAAAAGAGTTACATCATATGGATCTCCAAGAGGCCATTGTATTGAGAATCAAGAGAGAGAGAGATGAAGCCATCTAGCTACTAACTACGGACCCGAAGGTCTACAAATAACTACTCACGCATCATCGGAGAGGCACCAATGGAGGTGGTGAACCCCATCCGAGATGGTGTCTAGATTGGATCTGGTGGTTCTAGACTCTGCGGTGGCTGGATCAATATTTCGTCGACTCCCCCAGGGTTTGGGGAAAATTGGGGTATATATAGAGTAAAGAGGTGGTTTGGGGGGCACCCGAGGTGGGCACAACCCACCAGGGCACGCCTGGGCCTCCTGGCGCACCCTGGTGGGTTGTGCCTCCCTTGGGGCACCCCCCCAGGCACAGTCAGGGACCGTTGTGTTCCTTCTGGCCCATAAAAATTCTCCGTGAAGTTTCATGGCATTTGGACTCCGTTTGATATTGATTTTCTGCGATGTAAAAACATGGAAATAACAGAAACTGGCACTTGGCACTATGTCAATAGGTTAGTACCAAAAAATGATATAAAATGAGTATAAAACACTCAAGGTTGATAATATAACAGCATGGAATAGTCAAAAATTATAGATACGTTGGAGACGTATCGACGCGCTAATGCGCTACCCCATGCCGCAGAAGCTCTTGCTCGCGCTCCTCATTGCCTCCCGCAAGCTGCGCCACTACTTCCAAGGCCACCCCATCAAGGTCATCTTAGCTTACCCCTGGAAAGAGTGCTCTGGAGCCCCAATGCTATGAGGAGAGTCACCAAGTGGAACATCGAGATGTAGGCGTTCCAATTAGAGTTCAGCACCACTAGGGTCACCAAGGGGGCGACACTCGCTGATTTTGTGGCAGAATGGACCGAAGTTCCCAGCCCCAAAGTAGGCGAGGACCGCCCACTCTCACCAGGAAGTGAAGCGCCAGATGGCTGGGTCATGTACTTCGACAGCGCCTTCGCGCGTCAGGGCACAGGGGCTAGAGCCATGCTCATCTCACCCACCCAACACTACTGCAGGATGCTGCTAACACGACACTACTATCAGAGACCCTTCGAGGAAACTGTGTGCGATGCAATAATCGCAACGATGGTGGAAAAGAACCATAAAAAAGGTGCAAAACATTTGCGATGGCGGAGCCATCAAACACGGTTCAGATTTTAGTTGCGTGTGCGATGCAGGGCATATGGTTCAGTTCAATGAACTGTTTGTGATGAGGTGGAACAAAAGAAACGGGCGGCCAGATGAAGGCATCGCGATATACAACATACGCTTCACTCGGATGAACTGTTTGTCATGAGGAGGAACAATAGAAATGGGAAGCTAGATAAATGTGTGTGCGATTGAGCGCATACACTTTAAAAGGATTAACTATTTGTGCAACAGAACAGAAATGGGTCAGCCAGATGAAAGTGTCTGCAATTGATGGCATACACTTCACACGGATGAACTTTTTGTGATTAGACACAACAAATCGAAACAGCTAGATAGATCAACGTGTGTGCGCTAGACAGGCACACACACTCTAATTAAAAGAAGCGTGCGCGACGGTAATAACGAGTGCGCATGGTTGTTGGAACAAGACGTGTGCTGACATTGCCTATTGCGGTGCAGCCTATTGTGCAAATGCCACGTACGCGGCCGAGAAGGCGTACGTGCCCATGTTACGCCTTTCGGGAATAGTGCCGCACTTATAATCGTCAGTAAATTTTGAGTATGTGTCCCGTCACATTCCAAATTGCAAACCTGTTCACACCGATCAAAACCTAAACGGTTTCCCACTTAGGAGTGTATTAGTACTTGGTTATAAATACCACTACTCCAAGATGACTGCACATTCCTCCTCAACTCCTCATCCACAAACACAAACAAGTCATTCATCATCGTTCCTTTGCGTCAGCCATGGCCAGCGTGAGTTTTGGGTCGAAAGATTGCCACCAGGGAGATGCGAGCATGGAAGCGGAAGCAAAAGAGATGTCCCGCCTCGCTGCGAACGCAGTCAGCATGTCCCGCCGCGCGGCCATAGCAACACAAAGGTCCCGCCGCGCCGTCGATGCGGCAGACTGGTCCGGCCACGCCGCGGAAGCAGAAGAGATGTCCCGCCGCACCGCGAATGCAGCAGAGATGTCCTCCTGCGCCGCGGCAGCCTGGGAAAATGTCTCGCAGGCAAACAAGGACCCTTACAAGCGCATGCATCCGATCGTCCATAGCCAGATGGATCAGATCTCTGGCTAGGCGAGGTTGCAGGACAACATGAAAGCCTCTTTTGCCGGCGTCATCTGGCAACTAAATGACAAAAATGCGAAGCTAAGGGCCGAGCGCGACCTGCTGAGGGCGAAGATCATAGGAAGTGCGGAGCAGCAGGAGGAGACCACTTCCTTATTGAAGAGGACCAGCGTCATCGTCGAGAAACTTATGGACGAGAATGCCATGTTGTGCATCGAGCGCAGAAGGCTGGTGGAGGAATCCGTGGATGCTCTCAAGCAGCATCTTGAGGACAAGAAAGAGCTCATCACCGCTCACTGCAGAGACTAGTTCCCGCGGCCTGCAGCAACGCATCAAGAAGGTAGAAATTAGTGAGCCAGATCGTTGTCTTCCTTCTTCTTTTGCCCTTGTGTATTTCGGGCGTTGCCGCATGTGGCTTTTTTTAATTATGTTCCTTTTTTGTGGGGATTTTAATTATTTCCCTAAATATGTAAGACAATTATTATCCACTGACATCGTCCTTATATTCATCATGCTTGCTATAAGTCGCATTCGTTGCTATATATGTCTGTCGGATCCTACATCAAGAACCATGCAAATCTTTCTTTTCAGATTTTCATTTTTCTCTCTTAAATCTCAATCCAATGAGACATATAGGCATACCGTAGAATAGGGGCTCGGGTGCCATTAATGGAGAAGTTGGGAGGGAGGTACGCAGCGGGTATAGGTCAAAGGGCTCTCCTCCCGATGAGCAAATGCAGGGGTCTGATCGCACGCCTCCCGTACTCAAATAACAACCCCACACGGCACCTCCTAGCCAATAAAAAAAGGGATGTGTGGCAGCACATAATTGCTAAGTAGAGTGCCCACGGTTTCAATAATATTTGTGTTTCCGATTTGTAACGTGACAGCAGTTGTTCCAAAATGACTTTGTTGATTGTTATTGTGTGCCCCTTCGCAAATCGGCAGAAAAATTACCATAGCATGTTGGTGCCATGTCATGACACCATGCCAAGTTTCATGATTTTCAGGCGTGTTTTGGATTTACAGGAATTAAAAAACCAAGTTTCTCAATCTTTTCAGTCGAGCCACGATGCCCAGATGTTTGAATTTCATTCTCATTTCTTGCATGGGACCTAGAAATTCACCCAAGGACACACATGTGATTTTTCAACCAACTTTGGTGCAGTGGAGCATGTGCTTGTAGTTCAAATTTGAATTATTCACAATAAATGCGCAAAAACTCAATTAATGTATAAAAAAGGCCAAACGAACCCAGAATAATTCCATATTTAGCACGATACTTCTATTTGGTTTAATCTGCCTGTGCAAAAAAATTAAGGCGGGAGAAGGCAGTGTACGTATGTCATTTCGCACACGGAGGTGACACGTTCCCACTCAGAACCACGAGCCTTCTTGAGGGTAGCTCCGGTTTGCAAGAAGCTTACACCAAAGCTTGTCCAAATTCAGCCAAAAAATTTACCGCAGCATGTTGGTGCCATGTCATGACACGATGCCAAGTTTCATGATTTTCATGCATGTTTTGGATTTACAGGAATTAAAAAACCAAGTTTCTCAATCTTTACGGCCGAGCCACGATGCCCAGATGTTTGAATTTCATTCCCATTTCTTGCATGGGACCTAAAAATTAACCCAAGGACACACATGTGATTTTTCAACCAACTTTGGTGTAGTGGAGCATGGGCTTGTAGTTCAAATTTGAATTATTCACATTAAGTGCGCAGAAACTCAATTAATGTATAAAAAAGGCCAAATGAATCCGGAATAATTCCAAAATTTAGCACGATACTTCTATTTGGTCTAATCTTCCTGTGTAAAAATAATTAATGGGGGAGAAGGCAATGTACGTATGTCGTTTCGCACACGGAGGTGACACATTCCCTCTCGGAACCACGAGCCTTCTTGAGGGAAGCTCCAGTTTGCAAGAAGCATACACCAAAGCTTGTCCCAATTCGGCCAAGTTTCTCAATCTTTTCGGTGGAGCCACGATGCCCAGATGTTTGAATTTCATTCCCATTTCTTGCATGGGACCTAGAAATTCACCCAAGGACACACATGTGATTTTTCAACCAACTTTGGTGCACTGGAGCATGTGCTTGTAGTTCAAATTTTAATTATGCACAATAAATGCACAGAAACTCAATTAATGTATAAAAAAGGCCAAACGAACCCGAAATAATTCCAAAATTTAGCACGATACTTCTATTTGGTCTAATCTGCTTGTGTAAAAACATTAAGGCGGGAGAAGGCAGTCTACGTATGTCATTTCGCACACGGAGGTGACACGTTCCCTCCCGGAACCATGAGCCTTCTTGAGGGAAGCTCTGGTTTGCAAGAATCTTACACCAAATCTTGTCCCAATTCGGCGAAAAAAATACTGCAGCAGGTTGCTGCCATGTCATGAGACCATGACAAGTTTCATGATTGTCAGGCGTGTTTTGGATGTACAGGAATTAAAAAACCAAGTTTCTCAATCTTTCCGGCCGAGCCATGATGCCCAGATGTTTGAATTTCATTCCCATTTATTGCATCGGACCAAGAAATTCACCCAAGGACACACATGTGATTTATCAACCAACTTTGGTGCAATCGAGCATGTGCTTGTAGTTCAAATTTGAATTATTTACATCAAATGCGTAGAAACTCAATTAATGTATAAAAAGGCCAAACGAACCCGAAATAATTCCAAAATTTAGCACGATACTTCTATTTGGTCTAATCTGCCTGTGTAAAAAAATTAATGTGGGAGAAGGCAGTGTACGTATGTCGTTTCGCACACGTAGTTGGCACGTTCCCTCTCGGAACCACGAGCCTTCTTTAGGGAAGCTCCGGTTTGCAAGAAGCTTATAGGAAAGCTTGTCCCAATTCGGCCAAAAAAATTACCAAAGCATGTTGGTGCCATGTCATGACACCATGCCATTTCATGATTTCCAGGCGTGTTTTGTATTTACAGGAATTAAAAAACCAAGTTTCTCAATCTTTCCGGCCGAGCCACGACGCCCACATGTTTGAATTTCATTCCCATTTTTTGCTTGGGACCTATAAATTCACCCAAAGACACACATGTGATTTTTCAACATACTTTGGTGCATTGGAGCACGTGCTTGTAGTTCAAATTTGAATTATGCACATTAAATACCTAGAAACTCAATTAATGCATAAAATGCCAAGCGAACCCGCAATAATTCTAAATTTAAGCACGACACTCATGTACTAGATGCATGTTCAATATATGTAAATATTCTAGCAATTCAAACACCATCCTTTCCCTCCATAACACCATTTTCTCTTTCAAAACGTAATGGAAAAAATCAGGTATACCACAAACAGTTTACTAGAAAGAATCATATGGGATGCAATAGAAAATATCTTGGTGCACCGTCTTGTCTGGCTTATGCAAGATGCTTTGTGCAGTCCACCGCCCCCACTGGAACCACACTTGCGCGCCAGTTTCTCGCGGCACCGAGTGAATTTTTTTTGCCACCGCAAAAATATCTATCTCCCCGCCCCCTCCCTCCCACCAAAAGCCACATTTCCACTGTTCCTCCTTGCTTTCCAAGTTCAAACCTTCACTGATGCTTACTGGCAGCTCAGCCTCCTCGCCAGCGACCCTTCTTCTTGCAGCGCCGCCTCCTCGGCAGCTACCCTTCTTCTTGCAGCGCTGCCTCCTTGTCGGCGACCCTTCTTCTTGCAGCGTCGCCTCCTCGCCGCCGACCCTGCTTCTTGTTGCGCGGCCTCCTCGCCGCTGACCCTTCTTCTTGCTGCGTGGCCTCATCGATATGGTCAGGTAATCCGCACCCCACCCACACCATCCTTCTCCTTCCCGTCCCACATGCCCCGACCGACGGCGCGACACCTTCCACTGAAATAACTGCCCCCTCCTCCAATTAAGCACTGCCCACATCCATTTTGCACAAAGTAAAACATGGAGCTCAGTAGCATGCGGCCACGCGCACGCACGAGGTCGCTATGGCTACCATGCGTGTCGACCACCAGATCTTGGAGGAGCACCTCATCTTCGAGGCCACCGTCGACACCGCCATGCGGTTGTCTACTTTAAGATGCAGTTCATGTTGTTTTCTCGAGGCCACTGCCAGTGCCTTCTAGTGATTTGTCCTCTGTAATGTTAATACGCAATCTGATGTTCAGTTAACAGTTTGGTCCTATGAAATGTAATGTTCAGTTAACACTTTGGTCCAACGATTGCTACATTTCATAGTACTGTTCTCAAGCATTCTTTGTTTTGTTAACTGTCTTATCTTCTAGTACATATTTCTATTCTTAAATGTCGTGCTCAGTTAACTATTTTGGTTCACTTGGTCTGCTGTCCATTTAACTCTTTGGTTCAGTTCTGCAATTTGATTTTCATTTGCTGTGGGTACAATTTTGTATTGTTATGCATGTGACACCAATTGAATTTGGCTGTACTTAATACATATTCTACTGATAGTATGGCAACTCTCAGTTAACCTGATCAAGATCTTCCTTATGAGTGTTGCAGGGAAACAATGGGATACACTGTGGTTTACCATCGAGGTTTGTTCAAGAAGGGTCCTTTGGCTAATAGCACATTATTGTGCAATTGCAGGAATCAATCTAATATTTAGGTTTCTACAATTTGGTCTTGCACATGTAGGTCCTGCTGTCAGAGGCTTAGACCCACGGTTCGACCCATTTTGCATATGGGGAAATGAGATGTCCATGAATACTAGTCAAGTCAAGAAACTCAGAAAGATTGTTAGGACGAAGAAACTTGCGACAAATAACAGCAAGATCTTTGTCTGCACACCGAAGAAGACATCAGTCAACTATAGGATGGTACTAACTCTTTTACCTTGTTTTAACCCCTTGCGCCATTTCAAAATTTATAACAGTGATTTATGCATAGCTTTGTTTTCAGTACTTTTCAAAGCAGTTGATCAATGATTACCTCTCAAACCACCTGCATGGTCAAGAGGCGAGGAAGGTACTCATTCAACACCCACGGTACAATATTGAAGTCTTACTGAAGAGGACGAAGGTTGGGCGGGCAATTATTCATAGCCACTGGACTAAAGTTGCAAGGACATTCAACATCCCTGAAGGCTCAATATTTTCCTTCTGCTTCTGCAGTTTCCCAGATGAGATTCATCTGTTTATTTACCATGTATGATGCTACTTTTTGAAAGGTTTTTGATGCTGCATGTGAAACTTGGTGTTGTTGTGTAATGGCGTAACTGAGTGCCAAAGCTATCGGATGTAATTCAATTATGAAATCCTGGTTGCTGTTATACGAATATGAAATATGTGGTGTGTTTTATAAGAAATATCAATTTGATTAGTACATGGATTATCAATAATAGGCTAATTACCCTGATTATTGGGGGTTTCTATTGCAGACGGTTACTCAAACAACACCGTGGGCGATGAACTCAAACAACCCGCACGGTTTCTAGAAAGTAAGCGTGTTCGATCAACTAAAAATCACACACGGCTTCCGGTAGCGAACTGTTTCCTTTAGGCCACCTTGCACAAACGTTTCCACACAAAGAACTGTGTGTGATATACATACGAACGGAAATGTTTTTCCGGGATTCACCGTGTGGGATGTACATACCTACAGAAATGTTTTTTCTTGGATTACCGTGTGGGATGTACATACCTACGGAAATTATTGGGTTTCAATGCCTCGCCCGATCGCACATGGCCCCAGCCTATGCCCCAGGAGGGCCTATCCCCGATGATTTCTAGGTCATGTGGGAAGGACCCCCCTATCGTCCAAACTCACTTGGTGATGGTTCCAAATGCTATCGCGGAAAGGGGTTAAAAATCGTTTATATAGCACGTCATTGTACCAGTCCATGACAAGCTCTGCTACATCGTGCAGCTCTGCTTCCAGCAGGAAGAGAAGGTCTGCAACAACATCGCGGAGTACGAGGGCTTAATCGCCGGCCTCAAGGCTGCGGCGGCCTTGGGAGTGAAGCGCCTCACGATCAAGGGCAACTCTCAGCTCCTCGTAACTTCTCCAACAAAGTGTATGAGCCAAAGGACAAGCACATGGAGGGATACCTTGCGGAGGTACGCAAAATTGAGAAACAGTTCTTGGGTCTAGAACTGTAGCAGGTGCCGCACGGCACAAACAAGGAAACAGACGACATTGCCAAGAGGGCATCCCGGCGCCTGATTCAAGAGCCCGGCGTCTTTGAGGAGCGGCTCTTCAAGCCATCTGAAGCCCCGCCCGCAGCGGCACCAGCACTGCCTTGCGAGGACCTCCCGCAGGCCCCTCCGTCGGGCGCCCCGGCTTGTGGGCCGACCTCAGGAGCTCGCCTCCTCCTTGTGCTGGAACCTCAGGAGGGGTGATGGACCGAAGAGTTCAAGGCATATCTGCTTTAGGGGACCTTGACAAAGAAGGAGGCGGATGCGGAGCACGTGGTTCGGTAGGCCACCGCCTAATTCATCCAGGACGGTGAGCTCTATAGGAAACGGCCAAATGATGTTTCTCTGCGATGCTTCTCCAGGGAGCAGGGGCATGAGCTATTAGTCGACATACACGGCGGGGACTGTGGGCATCACTCGTCATCACGCACCCTCGTGGGCAAGGCATTCCGTAACGGGTTCTATTGGACCACAATGGTCAATGATGCCACCGAGCTGGTGAGATCTTGTGAAGCGTGTCAATTCCACGCCAAGCAGATCCACCAGCCCGCTCAGGGCCTCCAGACCATTCCTCTCACATGGTCGTTCGCGGTCTGGGGGCTAGACATCTTGGGTCCATTCCCATGAGCGCCCGGGGGCTACCACTACCTCTACGTCGCCATCGACAAGTTCACCAAGTGGGCAGAGGTGGAAGTCGTCCGCACCATCCTGGACGGCTCGGCAGTCAAGTTCATCAAGGGCCTCGTGAGCTGCTTCGGGGTCCCTAATCGTATCATCACCGACAATGGCTCATAGTTCACTAGTAACCTCTTCAAATGTATTGTGCTAACCTTGGAACACTGATATGCTACGCCTTAGTGGCACACCCCAGGAACAACGGCCAAGCTGAGCGCACCAACGCGGAGGTCCTGAGAGGCCTCAAGACAAGAACCTTCAAGAAGAAGCTCGCGGCATGTAGTAGGGGCTGGCTCGACGAGCTCTGGTCCGTGCTATGGTCCATCCGCACCACCGCCACCAAGCCGATGGGCGAGACTCCATTCTTCCTCGTCTATGGTGCCGAAGTAGTTCTCACTCACGAGATCAAGCATCGCTCCATGCGGGTCTTGGCATTTGACGAGGCATGCTAGGATGCCACGCGGGGGATAGACCTCGTGCTGGGGGAGGAACGTCACCGTCAAGCCTCGCTCCGGGCGGCAAGGTACCAGCAGGCGCTGCGGCGGTACCACTACCGTAGCATCTGCTCCAGGATGCTCGAGGTGGGTGATCTCGTCTTGAGGCGGGTGCTCTCCAGGGAAGGGCTGCATAATCTCTCACCCATGTGGGAGGGCCCGTTTAGGATTGCCCGTGTCTCCAGGCCTGGCGCCGCGCGCCTGGAGACGCAGGACGGGATCCCCATCTAGAATGCCTGGAACATCCAGCACCTTCAGAAGTTCTACCCATGAAGCAAGGCCCAATGCCTATGAAGGTCTCCGCTTGTGACACTCTCACGTAATAATGAGTGGGGCTGTACACGCCCCGAAGTCTCTGGAGAGCCACCCTCGGGCCTTGGGGGCTCCCTCCCATGTCCTAGTGGCAGCACTTAGCTCCGCGCTAGTTAGAAGACTAGTCTAGGTGCCGGATGCGGGTGTTCATTTGCTTGCTTTCTGTAGTTGGTTTGCCCCCTTTCTTTTAATGTAATTTGGAGTTCTCACATTTTTGATTGCCAAATTGGATTTCCACTTCATCTTCTCTCTTGCCCTTCGGTCTTGTTGCAAGAGGAGCGGCAGTTGCCCGTCGCTCTTCCTCGCACATCTCACGCGCGGGGGCTGGGCAGGTGAGTGTATGTGCGACGTTGGGACCGCCCCGTGCCACAAACACACTTCGCCACAGCCCTGTTTCCCTAGGGCCATGGCTTTTTGTATCCTCGCTAGCCACCCTTGAACGAGCTTGTGATTTGCCTTCTTAAGTCCGTGCCCCCCGGGTACCGTGACGCGATGTACTAAGCCACGACTAGCCCACGCCTGAGGACTTGTGCAAGGAAGAACAGGACACCCGACAAAATTTTCTAACAATTTTGCAGCTTCATGATGTCTCCTGAGGCCAGTGACCAGATGACCAAGAGTCGCCGTGGCAAGATCTACATCGACGATGCTGGTTGGGGCCCCAAGGCCAGTTCAATCGAGTATGGGTATCGGGTCCCCTTCGGCGGAATCCATGTCTTCATCGGCAAGATCGGCGAATCAGGCCCTGAGCCAGACACCTGCACCGACAACGTCGAGACGGCTCAGTGTGAGCGACCTGCCAAGGATCAAGCCACTGTGAATCACGCCTTCGTGGGTTTCATCCATGGGGCAGAACTTGAGGAAGGATCTGTGTCTAGTGGTGAGACGACCATCTACTCTGATGGTGAGTCATCAACTAGTGAGAGCGATTCAATGTATCAACTGCAGGATGACCAGCTTGGGGCTGTTCCGATGGTGACAGTATTCCGGACCCCATGAGTCACTGAACAGGGTTACAATCTTCATGGCCGGCACACAACCGGTGCTCGGCTCGACGGCCGCTGCGGCCATGACCTCCAGTTCAGCGGCTGCGGCGGCAGCTGCGGCTGGCGGCACTACGCTCCCACCGGCTCAGCTTCTGACTGAACTGATGGATGCTCTGGCAACTTTGATGAGGACGGAGGTTACCCCGGACACTCAAGAACATCATAAGGTGGATGTCGCGAAGCTACGAGATGAGATAGCTTAGGGAAGGGAAGAGCTGGCGGCTGAGAACGCTAGGATGGTTGCGGAACGAGCTGCTTTGGATGCTCAGGCACAACGGATTCATGTCGAGTCTTTCCGGCTTACCTTGGATCAAAATGCTTCAAATGCCATTATGAGAAGGAGGCACCAGAGTCGCTTACCTCCGAATTACGATGCAAGAAACCTCTTCAACACACCTGGGGCAGGGACCAGTGACCCGCCTGTGGTGAACCCGGCAGTTGAGGCACCTGTCGGTGTCAAAACCGGCGGATCTCGGGTAGTGGGTCCCGAACTGTGCGTCTAGGCTGGATGGTAACAGGAGGCAGGGAGCACGATGTTTTACCCAGGTTTGGGCCCTCTTGATGGAGGTAAAACCCTACGTCCTGCTTGATTAATATTGATGATATGGGTAGTACAAGAGTAGATCTACCACGAGATCAAGGAGGCTAAACCCTAGAACCTAGCCTATGGTATGATTGTTGTATATGGAGTTGATTGCCTACGGACTACAACCCTCCGGTTTATATAGACACCGGATAGGGTTAGGGTTACATAGAGTCGGTTACAATGGTAGGAGATCTTGAATATCCGCATCGCCAAGCTTGCCTTCCACGCCAAGGAAAGTCCCATCCGGACACGGGACGAAGTCTTCAATCTTGTATCTTCATAGTCCAGGAGTCCGGCTGAAGGTATAGCCCGGCTACCCGAATACCCCCTAATCCAGGACTCCCTCAGTAGCCCCTGAACCAGGCTTCAATGACGACGAGTTCGGCACGCAAATTGTCTTTGACATTGCAAGGCAGGTTCCTCCTCCAAGTCCTTCATAGAAGATTGTAAACACCAAGAGTAGTGTCCGGTTCTGCAAAATAAGCTTCCACATATTGCCATAGAGAGAATAATATTAACACAAATCAAATTTGCTGACGTATTCCGCAGTGCATCATCACACTACAGCCAAGTCCTTCACTCGAATCGTTTTCACTTTCCACCTCAGCGTGTTTTGCGAGGCGGTTTCCTTGGCACGTCTTGTCAAAGCAGAGATCGTGTGCCCCCTTTTACGGGATTCTCATCAATACAGACGTGGGTAACCCAATCGTGCCCGTTAGCATGTTTTCTTGATTAAAGGCGAGTCCCAAACAGTTACGGGGAGGGCTCCTGGTATTCAACCTCTTATAAAGAGACCAGGGCCTTACTCCTTTTCTCCAATCCCAAAACAAGTTCGCCCGCCGCCTCGAGTTCCAACACCCTAGGCTCCAGATTCCGGGCGCCTCAGACATTCGAAAATGTCCGGTTCCGACCTTCAAGGCCGATGGATGCCCTCCTCCGTCATAGAGGAGGACGTGCTAAAGTTGAGAGAGGCTAAGTTCTTGACCGCCAAAATTTCGCACAGGTTGCCTGCTCAAAGGCAGGCTATCCCCAGTCCCCAGCCCGGTGAGAGCATAGTGTTCGTGTCTCACTTCCTTCGGGGGTTAGGCTTCCTGATGGACCCCTTTGTGAGGGGACTGCTGTTTTATTACGGGCTGGAATTCCACGACTTAGCTCCGGAGTCCATCCTCCATATCTCCTCGTTTATCATTGTATGCGAAGCATTCCTCCGTGTTACCCCTCACTTCGGATTATGGCTCAAGACTTTCAAAGTGGAGCCAAAGATGATCAAGGGACGGCATGCAGAGTGCGGAGGTGCTGTTAAAAGCAAAAATGCTGATGCTCCATGGCTCGAGGGCTCTTTTCAAGAGGAGCTAGGCTTGTGGCAACGAGAGTGGTTTTATATCACCGCTTCCCGGAGCACCAAGTGGGTGGCGCTTCCTGCCTTTCGCTCGGGTCCCCCACCACGTCTAGCGTCATGGGTTAACAGAGGGTTAGATTGGGGTTTGCCCAAAGACGTGCTCCTGTTACAGGGCCGAATTAAGGATCTCTTGGAAGGAGACCTCAGCTTGGTCAAGGTGACGCAGGTCATGCTGATTCGCCGAATATTGCCCGGCAAACGTCGCCCCCTTTGCCTGTGGGAGTTTAATCCAGAGGGACCGCGAGCTCTCCAGAACTTTATGGGCGCAACGCCCGCGGAGATGTATAGACTGTTCTTCGGATCACAAGAGATGTGTCCGGATTTAACCGAGGACACAGGCCTAAGCTGCAATCACCCGGATACTCAAGTAAGCAACCTTGTGCCCGGACCTTCTATCCGTATAATTGTCATAAACTTGCCCCTAAAAGGGCCTTCCTTTTAAACAGGAGTGGATAGCGAAGGCAAAGCTGATCAGGTGTCCGGCTCCCCTTCCTGAAACCAGGCCGGATCCCGTGCTGGTCAGGATGCTGGAGATAATGCCTTTGGAGGGGGAGGACAAGGAAGCTATGGCCTCCTCGAAGGAGGCTGCTCCAAAGGGAGGAACCGACAATTCCTCTCCTAAGTGGAAGAAGAGAGCCGCCTCTGACGACCCGGAAACCATGGCCTCGAAACGGGGGAGAAAATCCTCGTCAGAGGGTCCGACGCCGGGGAGTTCCTCGGCCGGACTATGCCCTCAAGGGGATCAGCCCTCCAGCGAGCCGTAAGTGGAGAAAAGATTTTCCTTTTGAGGGATGAAGGAAGTCCTTGATTTATATCTGAGAAGATTAACCAAACCTTTATCTTGTAGCTCGGACCTCAGCCCTTCTCAGCAGAGCTCGTCTGCGGGGGATCTCCTTCCGGAGATGATGGAGAGCGGGACGCCTCCCCCTGCCGTGCCGCCAAGCGAGGCGGGCGACCCTGAGGTGTCGTCGCGGAGGGTTTCTCCAAATCCGGCAGGGGCGGAAGGTGGCTATGCGGCCCCCCGAGGTTCTCCGCATCCGGCCTTTGAAAGAGGTCATGGGACGAGCCTGGCACCGTCTGGTGCTCGGCCGGAGGAGCTAAAGATTCTGCTGGGGCGAGCTTCTATCTCAGAGGAGCACCGCGCATTGATGTTCACGGTGATTGAAAGGATTTCATCCGTAGAGAGCGAATTGTATGAGGCCGTCAAAAGTTTACTAACGGGCTTTGAGGTACATTAGATAATGTATACTTTTGTCAGTTGCGCATGAGTAAGATGCGCCCTGTGTAGATAGTAGCCCCTGAGACTCTGCGCGTCGTCAAGAAATGACGGCACGCGGAGGATCATAATCCCAGGTCTAAGATGTCGCCTTTGAATGTAGGCGGCATGGTGTCCGGGATCGAGCCAAACTGACGATTTTGCCAAACTAAAGCGGCAACTGGACGTGGCAGATGCCGACATCACGCTTGTTAATAAGCGGCTTGATGAGGATCAAGGTATGTAATTCCTCGGGCGGCATTAGGTAAGAACAGTTTTATGCCTGTGTCTTACGATGTGTGTGCTTGACGCAGATGGTGCGGTCGCCGTGGAGAGTCTTAGGGCAGAACTTGCCCGAGCTAAAGAACAAGCCAGCGAAAGTGATGCGGCCACCAGGAAAGCCCTTGAAGAGCTGAGTGCCGAACAGGCTGCTCATTACCGAAGCAAGGAAGAGATGGCCGAGATGGCCGAAAAGTTAAAAAGTGCTACAGACTGTTACAGACTTCTTGAAAAAGAAGACCAGGTGAAACAGACGGACTTAGAGAAGGCCGCTGCCAATGCCAAGGACGCGCGCTCTGCAATGAGAGCTGCGAAGGAGGAGCTGCGTCAGGCCGAACAGATTGCGGCTGGAAAGCCCTTTATGCTGCGAAGGAAATTTTGTGGTCCGAAGTTTGCTCCGTTGGACTGGATGTGGAGTGTGGAGGATACCTATCTGGACTTTGCAGCGAGTGCTGCTGATGCGACCGAACACTTTCGAGATCAGAAAGATCGCGAAGTGGAAAAGCTTTTCTGGTCGCAGTTTCACAATCCAGAGCGTCCACTGGCAGTGGATGATCGTTTGGCTCAATGGGCCAAACTTAATAGGTTGTCTGGACTCGCCATGAAGTACGTCATGGGTCACCTGTGGCCGGGGAGATCGGAGCCGAAGAGTTATTTCAGCTTGGTGCAGCAATTCCTTGACGCGGTGCCGCGTATAAATGCAATGAAGAGGTCAGCATGCATAGAGGGCGCTAAGATGGCTCTTGCCCGTGTTAAGACATACTGGGCAGAGATGGAGACCACCGTTGTTGCGTCCCAAGATTCGGACAAAAGCCGAGTACCCTCCGAGCACTATTTTCAGGAAGTTCTTGAAGGCGCTCGTGTAATAGAGACGCAATGCCCGAAAGATGCTATGTTATGATAGCATATGTAATTATAAAGTAATATTTTGATAAACTGTAGTGGGCTTTTTTATACTTGTGCCTCCAAGTATTGGGAACACCTCCTGTGCGGCCGTTTTAATATATATATATATAGAATCTGAAAGATGGCAGTCGTTGGCTTCAGCCCCCACGCACATAGTGCGGAGGTGCTCGCAGAAGACGCATTTTCACACTCAACCCAACGTCTTGGTCCTACAAAGGAGGTGATAGCGCAGCGGGCCAGGCAACCGGACTATAATGCTTTAACACTTTCACTTAGCCATAGGTGTTTGGCAGTGAGACTATTTAGGTAGCTCCTTGGTGGCAACTGCGCTCGTCCGAGTTCGGGGCGCGTATGTGCCTGACCGGGAAGCGGCCCCTCGTTAAAGCAGAGGAATCCGATAGATTCCGATAGGTCATCGAGTGGCTGACCAGTCTCACGCTACATCATGACAGTCAGCTTTCGGCTTTCTCTACTGAGGTGCTAGCCCGGCCGAACCGGGGCACAATCGCAGTAGTTCTCCTGGTGCTACCTTAGCCGATAGAGCGGAACGTAACGTAGCCGAACTCAGGAGCCGGGCAACCCAACATTTGACCAAAGACATGATTCAGAGCTGATGCATATAATGCCAAAACTCGCGACGCCGAACACTCCCTAAGGTGTTCGGTCTTTATGAGTGCGGGTGAAACAACACTCTTTATTAAAAAGCCCCTAGTGTCCAGGTACGTGCAAAAATTCTGACGTGGCCACATGCCAAGACGCCAGCCTCCTCCTTCGTTATATCAGAAAGAAAAAACCAGGGGATGTGTAGCAACAAGAGACAGTAAAAAAGGTTTACGCAGGGTCTTAATCTAAAATGAATCCTTTAGGACGGGTCCCTACAGCACGTCGGTGCCTGTGTCTCCGTTGTGCCGTATCCTGGACGGGCGCCGCACGACGTTCATCTATAAAAGAGAGGAACTGAGTTGAAAACGGGTCGTGCCGAAAAAGTTTAAAATAAGCAAAGTATAAAGTAAGATATATAAGATTGAGCTTTATTGTCTCTTATTGTATATGCGTGCAGCGCCTAGTGCGGGGGTATATGGCTTCTAGGCCTACATCAATGATGATTTTGCACCGAACTCGTCTATCCGCGTTCATTGTCTTGAATGACCTATTTTGAAGTTTTTTTTGGCCGGTGAGGCCATTTTGCTGTGGGGCTGTCAAAGCGGCCGCACAGTCCTCTGCTTGGGGAGGCGCACTTTAGTGCTTCCCCTTCAAAGAAATGATGCCTCGTGGACCGGGCATCTTAAGCGTAAGAGATGCATAATGCGGTATTGCATTAAAGCGAGCGAAAGCTTCGCGTCCCAGTAGTGCTTGATAGCGACTTGAGAACGGGACGATATGGAAGGTCAGCTTTTTGCGGCGGAGATTATCGGCAGAGCCGAATATGACTTCGAGCCAGAGAAAACCCATACAATGGGTGTCCAAGCCATGTATTACACCTTGAAAGGAGGTTTTGCTGCGGCGGATTCTTGCTGGGTTTATCCCCATGTGCTGGATTGTATCCTGATATATCAGGTTTAGTCGACTTCCTCCATCCATAAGGACAGTTAAAAACTGGAGTCCGCCAATTATTGGATCGAGTATCAAGGCAGTCCAGCCTACATTCTTGATATTCCTAAAATAATCTAGCTGATCGAAGATGATCGGTTTTGACAACCAGTGGCAGGACCCTTTGGGGATGGGCCGTGTGGTGCGTACCTTTACGGGCGCCGCACGTTTTGTTATGTGAAGTGAGTTCACTGTTTTTACTTCTTGTGGGAAGTTCTTTTGTTTCCTGGTGCTCTGCTTTTGGGGTTCATCCTCGTCTTCTCTTGGTGTGTCGAGCCCCTTGTGTTCGGCATTGAGTCTGCCGGATTGTTTGAAAACCCAACAGTCTTTGTGGGTATGGTTAGCAGGCTTCCCGGGAGTACTGTGTATCTGACATATCCTGTCCAGGATTTTATTTAGGTTGGATGGATCGTCCATGTTATCCTAGGGGGGCGATTTTTTCTTATTTTGTCGTGAGCCTTTGAATCCGGCATTGACTGTCGTGCTCTTCGGACTTTTGTCCTTAGTCCAGCGACGGTCCTTGTTGCGTCGCGGTTTTCCGTTTCCATCCCTAGTTTCGGATGTACTTGGGTCGCTGGGGCTGCACCTTGCCAACCAGCTGTCCTCCCCTGCACAAAAGCGGGTCATAAGGCTTGTTAGTGCGGCCATTGTTCTTGGCTTTTCTTGGCCGAGGTGTCTGGCAAGTCATTCGTCTCGGACGTTATGCCTGAAAGCTGCTAAGGCTTCGGCGTCCGGACAGTCGACTATTTGATTCTTTTTAGTGAGGAATCTATTCCAGAACTGCCGAGCTGATTCTCCGAGTTGTTGAGTTATGTGACTAAGATCGTCTGCATCCGAAGGGTGGACATAGGTCCCTTGAAAGTTTGCTCGGAAAGCATCCTCGAGCTCTTCCCAGCTTCCAATTGTGTTTTCGGGAAGGCTTTTAAGCCAATGCCGGGCTGGCCCTTTAAGCTTAAGGGGTAGATATTTTATGGCGTGGAGATCATCTCCTCTAGCCATGTGTATGTGGAGGATATAATCCTCGATCCAAACTCCAGGGTCTGTTGTTCCATCATATGCTTCTATGTTTACGGGTTTGAATCCCTCTGGGAATTCATAGTCCAGGACCTCATCGGTGAAACATAGGGGGTGTGCGGCGCCCCTGTATTTGGGTGTGCCGGATTCTGATGATGGCTTCACAGCGTTGCTTACGAGAGCTTGCTTTCTTGGCCCATAAATGGACCTGACTGGGCCATGATGCGAATCCTTAAGTGGGTCGCATGCCGATTTAGGTGCGGCATCGCTTGCCGCTTTATGGGGTCGTCTATCCGACCGTGTGGCTTTTTCATTTTTTGAATGCGAGGGCTCTAGGGCCTCTTCGTCGAATTCAGGCAGTAGCTTTCTTTTCGGATAGCTTTTAGTGTAGCGACTGTCGCCATACTTATCTGTGGTATTGATTACTTTGCTCCATCTGATCCGGAGTGCATCTTCCGCTGTTTTTAGCTTCTGCTTCTGCTTTTTTAGGCTGCGTGCAGTCGCAATGAGCCTCTCGTGGAGATTCTTCTACTCCATAGGTTTATTCGGCGTGAGGTCGTCCGGAATGCCGTTTTCGCTGGAGGACGGATGTTCGGTTTCTCTATCCGTGTTGCCCTGTTCGAACGGTTGCTCTAAGGCCTGCTCGTCGTCTACAGGCTCGTCCTGCTCTATGGCTGGGTTTTTGTCGAGGCAGGGCTTGGGTCGGCGTTTACGCTGACGCTTTGATTGCTTTTCGGGGGGTCGATCTCCCGTCCCATCCCCTTTTTCCTCGTTGTTGCTTCCTTTAGGGGTATCCACCATGTACACATCATGAGATGAGGTGGCTGTCCAATGCCCTATGGGCGTTGGTTCGTTGGTATCTTCTGCATCGTCATCCATGATGTCGATGTCTCCGGAGTCGAAGTTGAGCACGTCGTTTAAATTGTCGACAGTGGCTACCAAGTGGGTGGTGGGTGGGCTTTGAATTTCTTCATCGTCCGTATCCCATCCTCGCTGACCGTAGTTCGGCCAGGGCTCTCCTAATAAGGAGAGAGACTTGAGAAAGTTCAGGATATCGCCACAAGGCGAGTGCTGAAAGATGTCTGCGGCGGTGAACTCTATTATCGGCACCCAATCGGATTCGATCGGCAGGGGCGCGGGGGGTTCAAAGTTCGGAAAGGAGTCCGGATCCTCGGAGTCACGGATCATGCAGAGTGCGGGGCTAGAGTTCGGCTCGATCGCCTTTGAGATCGAAGCCCCCGAGGTGACGTCCAACCGCTTATCCTTGATTGGCGCAATAGGCTCCGAGTTAGGGGTTGGAACCGATGCGTGTGCGGCCTCCAGGACACTGTCCCGAGGCAGAGCTAGATCATGCCCCTCGAGATAGTTTGGCGCGCTTGGTCGTGGCTCGAACCCGTCGAAGATCAAGTCTCCGCGGATGTCAGCCGTGTAGTTTAAGCTTCCAAACCTGCTTTGATGGCCAGGGGCGTAGCTTTCGATCTGCTCCAGGTGGCCGAGCGAATTGGGCTGCAGAGCGAAGCCGCTGAAGACGAAGATCTGTCCGGGAAGAAAAGTCTCACCCTGGACCATATCGTTGTTGATGATCAAAGGAGCCATCGGGCCTAAAGGCGACGACACAGAGGAAATCTCAATGAAAGCACCAATGTCGATGTCAAAACCGGCGGATCTCGTGTAGTGGGTCCCGAACTGTGCGTCTAGGCCGGATGGTAATAGGAGGCAGGGAACACGATGTTTTACCCAGGTTCAGGCCCTCTTGATGGAGGTAAAACCCTACATCCTGCTTGATTAATATTGATGATATGGGTAGTACAAGAGTAGATCTACCACGACATCAAGGGCTAAACCATAGAAGCTAGCCTATGGTATGATTGTTGTATATGGAGTTGATTGCCTACGGACTACAACCCTCCGATTTATATAGACACCGGATAGGGTTAGGGTTACATAGAGTCAGTTACAATGGTAGGAGATCTTGAATATCCGCATCGCCAAGCTTGCCTTCCACGCCAAGGAAAGTCCCATCAGGACACGGGATGAAGTCTGCAATCTTGTATCTTCATAGTCCAGGAGTCCGGCTGAAGGTATAGTCCGGCTACCCGAACACCCCCTAATCCAGGACTCCCTCAGCGCCCGTGACCGGAGCGCCGGTTCAGCCGCATACAACGGATCCGCCTCGTTTGGATATGACTCCACCTCAGCATGTTCCAGCACCACTGGGTCATTATTCTCACCCTCTGGATAATATTATTGCTGCGGTGAAACGATTGGCGGCACTCCCAGTTGAAGGCGAGTCTCCGGCTACGATAGAGATGTGGAGGGCCAGAGAACTTCTTCAAACAACAGTGGCTCAATAGGCGGCTTATTCGTATAGCCGTGAATGGATTCACTCAACCCCTCATCCAAGTCGGAGTTATAGCAGGCATATTGATTCACCAGCTGTTTCGAGCAGTGAACAGCGCCGTCATCAGCCTCATGGGCATGGCCCGCCACGCGTTGGCAATGATGTTCAAGCTTTGGTGGACTAGAGCAGGGCGCGACATGAGGCTGAGCTAGCGGTTCAGCTAGCGGCTCAACAGCAACCTCCGGCTTATCCGTCAACGTCTATGGGGGCAAGAGTGACCTCTAGACCTTCGGGCGTGCCCTGTTTAGTGCTGGCTCTATGCAACAAGCGCTTGCCTAAGGATTTCAAGGGCCCCCGTAAGGTGCCTAACTACATGGTGGATCAACCCCCAGAAGCTTGGATTAAGAGCTATGAGATGGCTATGGAGATGTTGGATGTTAGTGATGCTGCATGTGCTAAATATTTCACCATGATGTTGGATAGGCCGGCCCGTAACTGGTTGAAGGGACTGCCCCCCTAACTCCGTTGGTTCATGGGCAGAATTGAAGTCCCGTTTCATTCAGAATTTCAAAGATACATGCAAGCAAACCATGTCGATTCTTGACTTGGATACTTGGGGGCTGCTGGTGCAAATTAAGTTGATCATTACTATCTGAAGTCCCGACTTAACTTAATGAGTTTAAGCCGGCCCTTAAGGGCTACTGGTTTTGACTTTGATACATATCTACCGCTATCTAAAAGTCTACAACATATTCAATTCTATCATATTCAGTAGACTTGGGGGGCTGAAGGAATATATCTAACAGATAAGGCAGAAGTTGATACGTCATATTTATGGTGCATGTGTTTAACCATGTCAATATCCAGATCGCTGCTGGCGTGCACTTGGCTGAGATAACCGGAGAGTACTTCACTGATACTCAGATGAGAATAACTGGCCATGTCAAATTTGACTTTGCGTTTCTCAATCAATTCCTCTTTCGCAGAGTGATTCGCCAGGGCATTGGGATTTCCCGGTTCGCGAAAACCAATGCTAGTGATCAGAACCTCCTCAGTATTCGGTTCTGAAGGATTGATTGGGCTTGGCGGTTCAGTACCCAAAGGATCGCCAATTGTATGTTTCGTGGAGGCACCAGGATTCTCTGGTGGCGGGTCATTAGCAAGCTCCTCTGTGTTTTGCACGGAGGCTTCAGATATTGGTGCTTGCCTCTCCAGTTCATGAGTCTTGGGGTCTTCAATTGGCTTGTTTATTTCAGCCTTTTTGCTAGGCTTTGCTATTCCACTGCAAGAGGATTGAAAAGGTCAGTACATGTGCAGAAATGTGAAAAAACAAAGATAAAGTTTTTACCCAGGGGCAGTCTTCAAAGTCGGAAGTTGTGTCTGAGATGAATCGTCAGAAGAGTGAGAAGTCCCCTGATAATTTGAGTCGGAAGGATTAAGTGGTTGGCGAATAAGACCTGTCTTGGGATAAAAATAGTTGGAATTCTAAAGCACCTCATTCCGGCGTTTGCATGGGGCTGGTGTGTTAGGTAAACCGGAGGAAAGATCTCTGCCTCCACTGGTCTGAGTTCTGTGCCGGTTATCATGTTGTTGTTGCTTCAAAATAAAGTTGGAATCCAAGTGAGCTAAAGGGTGAGAAAACCTTACTTTCCGGGTCACTTGTCAAATTTTCTATCTTGGCAAAGGCTCTAAGTCGGAGGAAATAATAGTTACCTCTTCATCACCCGCCTAGCTGGTTTCCGCGTCATCCTGATAGCAATCAATGTCAATAAGATAGTTGAAAAAAGAGCCAAGGGAATCAAGGTCTACCTCTGACTCACCATCTTCATCCAGGTTCAACATATCAGAGGCAGTTGATTTCTTTTTATTCTTCTTCAGGGCTTTAGTCTTATCCCTGGCTTTCTTGGCGGCTTTCTCGTCATACTTCTTTTTCCAAAAGGCAGATCCATCCTGCACAAATTACAATAAGGTTGGAGATTTGCAAGTTATATGAACAATAAAGTGAAATAAATGAACCGGACAAACTTACATCCGGTGCCGGGTTGAGTGTGCAGAAGGGATTCAACCCCACTTTGTTGTAGCTCCCCAAGCTTTAGTTGAGAAGGGTTTTGGCCATATCATTAATTGCTTTATCAGAAAAACATGCTGGGCAGTAGCGCAGCAGATCTTTGGTATCACCATTATATGTGCACATTAAACCGGGCCGGCGACTTAAAGGTATGATCCTCCAAGCCACCCAGCAACGAACCAGGTTGACACCAGTCAATCCATTGGCCAACAACGCTCTAACCTTTGAAATGGTAGGCATAAGTTTGGCTCTTTCAGCAGTGGTGCGCCGTTCAGGGAGAGGGTGCCTTGGGCTGAGCCGTTGTTCACGAAAACCCGGCAAGGGATTCTCGTCAGCAGGAGAAGTATCCTGGCAATAGAATCAGGTCCGATTCCAATCCTTTGGATGACTTGGAAGCTGAGCATAAGGAAAGATGGCATCTCTCCGCCACTGAATTGAGACTCCACCAAGCTCTAAGTTGGGTCCATCAGTGAACTTGTTCTGGCGGTTCAGATAGAAATATTCTCTGAAGAGTTCAACGCTGGGCTCATCTTGAAGGTATACTTCGCAAAAGACTTGGAAATTGCAGATATTTGAGACAGAGTTGGGTCCAATATCTTGAGGATGAAGTTGAAAGAATGCAGAACGTCACCGAAGAATTTTGACCCAGGCGGTGTGAAACCCTAGTTCATGTGATCAGTAAAAATAATAATATGCTTATCCGGCGGCTGAGGTCTAACTTCATCTGGGTTTGGAGCATGCGAGTGAAGGATATGTTTTGCTGGTAAAAATCTAATCTTGACACATTCTTGAAGCATTTCTTCTATGATGATGGACGTAACCCAGTCGCATGATGTAACTGTCTTAGTCATGATTGGGGTGCACGACCTAAGCAAGACAATTTAAGACATGATTAAATCGGCAGGCACCTGGCGGGTTACAAATTATTGCTTAAACTGCCATGAATGGCTAATGGCTATGGATCTACAATTTAGAAAATGAAGTAATTTCTAAGCCGAAGGTGACGGATCTTGCTTTTGACATTATGAACTATAAAAGAAAGTATTGCCAGGTTAAGGATTATGTTGTTAAGTCGGCCAGAGTTTGAAGGTCGAATACATTGTGCAGAACCGAATTATGAGGATGAATTAGCAAGCATGGTTAAGCCGGAGGATATTGTCGAGTTATACAGGCTATGAAGCATGTGATGGCGGCTTAAACGGGGCCTAATGTCATATGGCGAGCCACATTTTATGGTATAAGCCTCCATAACAATTATGTTACTTCTGATCTATCAGTAAATATTTGGCTAAGTGCTGGACAAACAAGATTCTATAGATTGATTCTGTAATTTTGGATCTGTTGTAGTTTGGAAAAGGAAAATATATTCTAAACCTAAAGGTTGTGACAGTGGAGGAAATTATTTGCTTGAAGACTATATGTACAAAAAGATGTATCCTATGATTGAGAGGGGGTCTCAAACAACTTCCGCGCGCCTCTAACACAATTTTCAGATTGAAATGAGTGCCCTACGGAGGAGCAGTAAAGAACGGCAAGAACGCTGATGAACTACCCAAACCCTGGTACAGATCTGAGGCATGAGCAGAGGAGTACTTACGGATGCGGGTGAACAACAGTGGCGCGTCGGTGTTCTCTGGTCTATTCAGGTTGATGCAGCAGCCAGAGCTGATGCAGCGGATAGAGGTCGACAGCGGCAGAGCTTGGGTCTGCGGCGGAGTGGTGAGGAGGAAGACGAAGACAATGAGGTGAGGGGGAAAATGAAGACCAAGACCCCCCTCCCTATTTATAAGAGGATGGATACAAGGCATGCGCGGGAATTGAGGAGGCCAAAATCATCTTGTGGTTATGTGGACACCTTGATTTTCGAGATGTTCATTAAAAGATAAGGTTCTGTTAAGATATGTTGGGCCTCGTGCAAAATTAATGTGAGATGACATCATGGCGGATTAATATGATTCACTGAGCTGACGTCATAGCGGGTTACAACAATTTCATAAAATGGACAGTGCAAGATTTTTGACAAGTTAGGCATTGGAGATTGATGTGAACAAGTTCAAATCAACCTGGGGCCTAATGTTGGACATATAACTATTAGGTATAACCTGCCTGGGAGGGGACGGGTCATACCACACACGACTTACAATGAAGATGGCGGGTAATGAAGGAAGCCCATTAAGGGCCCAAGACCCGGAGACGACTTGAGGCCTAAGAGGATGAGCCACCATATATGTAACTTACATTTTAAATCAAACCTAATTAGTTAACGGGTCTGACATGTTGTGTATGAGCCAGTCGGGACTCTGTAAGCCGCCGGGCATCAACCTGTGTATATAAAGGGGTGACCCAGCGGCGGGTTAACTAAAGAAACAACAAGTCAAGAACTAGGTCAAGCGTATTCGCTCCCTGGTAATCGAAACCCAAGCAATACAACTTAAAGCAGGAGTAGGCTTTTACCTCATTGAGAGGGTCCTAACCTGGGTAAACTCTCTGTGTCCTTTGTCCCGTTTAACCGCTTCAAGCTAACTATGTCGTGATGGCTCCACACCTAAGTCCTTTTGCTAGGAAATCTGTCGTGTTAAGTCCATGAGAATAGGGATTTGGACACCTTTGCAATCTTGCATGCCGAATTTCCCTAACACATCCTTGAGGTATTTCTCTTGAGATATGAAGATGCCGTTGCACTGTTGACGAATTGGAAGACCTAAGAAGAATTTCAATTCTCCCATCATAGATATTTGATATTCCTCACTCATCATATAGGCAAATTCGTCACTGTAACATTGGTTTCATGAAACCGCACATCTATAGTTTCAACAACCTTGTGGTGTATAGTGTTGAAGACTCAATAGGTGTGCGAGTCCTTTCCGTAACCAAGCATAAAACCTTCATGTGCTTTCGGTGCAAATTTGGAATTATGATGAGGATATCTAATCCCTTATTTAGCACCGAAGACTTTGAAATAACTCACATTGGGTTTCTTGTTAGTGAGGAGTTCATATGAGGTCTTTTTGAACAATTTGTGAAGATATACCCTGTTGATGATGTGGCATGTAGTATGAATAGCCTCAGGCCAGAAGCGAGGAGGCGTCTTGTATTTATCAAGCATAGTGCGAGCCATCTCAACAAGAGTCCTATCCTTGTGCTCCACGATGCCATTCTGCTGAGGAGTATAAGGAGCAGATAACTCGTGAGTAATACCAAGTTCATCAAGGTAGTCATCAAGACCAGTATTCCTGAACTCGGTCCCATTGTCACTTCTAATATGCTTGATCTTCACACCGAAGTTTGTTGAAGCCCTCGAGGAAAATCGTTTGAAGACTTCCTTCGCTTCAGTTTTGTAAGTGATGATATGCACCCATATGTAACGAGAATAGTCATCAACAATAACAAAGCCATATAAAGATGCAACATTAGTGAATGTGGCATAATGAGTAGGGCCGAAGAGATCCATGTGAAGCAATTCAAATGGACGAGTGGTAGTCATGATGGTCTTTGAGGGATGCTTGTACTTGGTCATCTTTCCAGCTTCACAAGCTCCACACAGATGCTCCTTGAGGAATTTGACACCCTCGATGCCAATGAGGTGCTTCTTCTTTGCGAGTGTGTGCAAGTTCCTCATGCCAGCATGACCTAGTCGTCGATGCCATAACCATCGTTCTGAAGCTTTTGCCAGTAGACACGTGGCAGATTGTGGTCCTGTAGAGAAATCAACAATATACAAGTCTCCTCACCTAAAGCCTTCGAAGACTTTGGAATTGTCAGCTTCCATGATCACATCACAACGATACTTGCCAAAGACAACAACCATGTCAAGATCACAAAGCATTGTGACAGACATGGGGTCGAATCCTAAGGACTCGACAAGCATGACTTTGTCCATGTGTCGATCCTTTGAGATCGCAACCCTACCTAGACCCAATACCTTGCTTTTGCCTTTGTCAGCATAGGTGATATGCTTCAGATGTGATGGAGATAAAGCAGTGTCCATCAATAAGTTCTTGTCACCGGTCATGTGATTTTTACATCCACTGTCGAGGACCCACTCGGTAGCTTTGGGTTGATCATCCTGTAGATGAATTAGTACATCTTACAAACTCATATACTTCATCAGTGAAGAATATGACATCAAATTCATCAGATTGAAGTTCATCAACTAGTACAATAGAAATAGAAGTATAAGGATGTTAGAAATGAATATTCATTTCTTCATGACTAGTTTGCGTCCTTCCAAGCATATTCAGGTCTCCAACAAATTCTTCAGACGTTTAAGTTCGTATGGAGACCTGAGCCTGCATAAGAGATTAGTTCTTTTTCTTCACCACCCACATCTGGAGGGGTGGCAAAGAGTTCATCATTCCACGAGCTCCATAAGAAAAAGGTGGCATAGAAGCCAGTCCACTTTGTTTCACATAAGATGGGTTAGAGTTAGCATATGCATAAGCAGAGAAATTCTTCGAGGACTTATGAACATAATAATTTGAAGAATAATGCACATATTCATAGCCCTTATGCTTTCCCTGTGAAACAGAAGTGTTAACACGATGATGTTCATATGAGGATCTAGATCCATATGAGGAATTTGATCCACATGAGGAATTTGGTCCATATGAGGACTTGGATCCATATGAAGACTTTGGTCCATATGAAGAATTTGATCTGGGGTTCCTATTCTTCATAGGTGGTGTCATGATGACATTCACCTGAAGAGTTTCAAGGCACCATTTGGGAACCCAGATTTTCTTCATAGGGGGTGCGTTCCTGCAGTTAGTTCCAACATATCTAGCAAATACTTCACCATTCTGATTTTTGAACAGTTTATAGTTGGAGTCAAATGACTCATCAGAAGAATATGAAGATTCACAAGTAAAGCCAGATAAAGTGGATGGATCTACGGAAGGTCCTTTTGCAGCAACCCATGAGGTTTTGGGATACTGCTCAGGTTTCCAGTAGGTCCCATCAGCATTGAGTTTCCTCTCAAAGGCAATACCCTCTTTCCTAGGGTTCCTGTTGAGGATCTTCTTTTTAAGAACATCACAAAGAGCCTGATGCCTTTTGAGGCTTTTGTACATGCTTCTCACAAACGATTTCTTCAACCCTGCATTGTTAGTGATACTAGTGGTATCCTCAGATGAGGAATTTGTGATAACAGAGACAGTTGAAGAATTTGCAGCAATAGAAGCATTTGAACTTTCAGGTGAAGAATTAGCAGATTCACGTTCAATGCATTTCAAACATGGTGGAATGAATTCAACCTGAGCGGAACTGATCTGTTGAGCAAGCAATGAATCACATTCCTTCTGAGGATCTTCATAACTCACCCTTAGCTTCTCAAGATCTTGCTTTCTTTGAATAAATTCATAAGAAAGCTTCTCATGATCAGCTAAGAGAGTGTTATGATGACTCTGAAGGTTATAAAACTTAGACTAAAGTCCTTGAATATTTTCAGCCAGAGTTTGAGTTTGATCCATTTCTTCACCCAACATATCATAACTTTAATCTAGCATGTTTTGAACCTTTTCCAAAGCTTTTAGTTGTTTAGTGGCAATACAAGCAGCTTGGTATAGTTGGGTCCAAATTCATCACTAGATTCATCATCACTAGACTCATATGAGAAACATTCGGTTACCTTGGCACCTTTTTCCATGAGGCTTGGTGCAGATGATGATGGTTCAGGATCGATAGTCATCATTTTGAGCGATTCCTTGAAATCCTCAAACCAGGGATCATGATGAGTTTGATGACCTTCATAAACGTCAGAGAACAAAAGAACTTCATCTCTGTCACTGAGGAAATTGACTGAACTGTATGAGATTTCTAGTGGCTTCACTCAAAAGGATTGGGTAGTTGTAGGATTTTGAGATGAGCATCACTTGGAAACTTTTCCTTATTTTTACCTCGACCCCCTTTAATAGTACGGTGTTTCCTATTTCTCAAGAAAGAGAAAATGAAACTACGAAAACAAAAGTCTTAACGCTTCATAATCCTCGCATGAATATCAAGTCTTCACGGTCACACCAATTTCTTCACTTTCAAAGTCTTTAAGAAAACCAAAGTCTTCAGCTGAAGACATTCATTTTTAGGGGTTGACTTTCATCGTAAATATCAAACTCCTCATAGACTTATAGACCTGTGTACACTCAAAAACACATTAGTCCCTTAACCTATAAGTCTTCAATACACCAAAATCACTAAGGGGCACTAGATGCACTTAAAACAATTAATCTCCAGGTGTGGTTGAATTGACAAGTCAGCGGCTAATACTTACAAATATTCTTTGGCTCCCCTTGTGTCGAATCTATAAATTTTTGTTGAATACTCTACCCTCGAAAACCGTTGCGATCCCCTACACTAATGGGTTATCAAGGGTATGTCTCGTGCCCTTCCTTCTAAGAGGTTTGGGTTTACCTATTCATCCCTTTCTACGGGGTCTGCTAGAGTTCTATGGGATCCAACTCCACAACCTCACCCCGGGGTCCATATTGCACATTTCTGGGTTTGTAGCCTTGTGCGAGATATTTTTGGGTTGTGAGCCCCACTTTGACTTGTGGAGGAAGTATTTCTGTCTTGTCCCTCACCTCCAGGAGGGATCTATATTTGAGGTAGGCGGCGCCGAAGTATGGTGAATAGCTGGGACAGGGTACCCAATAGGGACCCCATAGAAAGATCCCGAAGGATGCACTTCGGAGTGGTTTTATATTGAAGACGTTCCCCTCACCGATCCAATTCGGCAAGGGCTACCCGAATATTCATATGACCCGCCTATAAAGCGATACAACTGGTGGCCAAGAGGCCCTTCCCAACAGGATAGTGAAGAAGTGATTGCACTGTCGACCAAGATCAGGCTGCTAACTAGCAGCAAGCTTACCATGATCGAAGTTATGGCCATCGCCATTACCCGATGCGTGCAGCCCCTCCAACGGCGAGGTCACCCTTTATGGTGCTATAACGGGACCAATGATGTGACACGTCACCACCAACAAGGGCCAGAAAACAAGGCAGCCCTGGCCAAAATATTGGTCAATCTCTTCAAGGGAGACGAAGCAGAGTTCGCTCGCATGAGTATTCGAGAAGGCTGCTCTGGATACAATCTGGCGGACTAGGTAAGTCACAATCCATTACTTTGAGCCCACAGATCATGCCGAATTCTTATTGATCGCCACTTGAACATGGATGGAGGAGTCATATTGCATCCATTAGTTGTCCTCCTCCTCAACCAAAGAATCACTCTCGTGATGGCGATCCGGCGTATCATGACGACCCAGAAACGCCAATCAAATTTTAAGATGGGGTGTTCTATCAGGAGGGCCTTGATGGCGGCAAAGTGGTTGTCACAACCGATCACCCCGAGGCTCTTCCCTCTTCCATAGTAAGTGAAAAGAAGACCCTCTCCTGAATAGGGCGCTCGTCTTGTGCTACCCCCCCCCACGTGTTGACTTCTACTCCCAAGGGTCACCGCACTACGCGTAAGAATGTCTCGGGAAGAGCGCGGACTGCAACAGCTTCGGCCCTTGACGGGATATCAAAGCGGAAAGCTTCCGCCGAGGCGGAGGCACCTGCCCCCTCAGCCCAAAGGTAACATATTTCGGAATTACAGCGAGGGTTGCCGCTGGCACTTTCTTATTAGAGCTTGCTCAATTTTGCAGAAGGCATATGCCCCTACCCCAACCCGAAGATCTTCCGGATGCGCCAAACCACAACTCTGGGCCCAAGTCTTCGGCACAAACATGAGCCTCCTCCGAACAGGCAGCATCCGGTGTACCTCCAGTGGACTTCGACGATGTTTCGGTCACTAATTCCAAGATCGAGAGCATAATGAACCATCACCACTGAAGGGGGACTTTACATCATATTGGCTTTGCCGAACAAGAATTTAATGCTTTTAGTTCGGTGGATGCGTACCTTGGAGCAACCTGGACAGGTCTGGATGGGATTGCCGGTCTATTTGCCGCCAAGGTGCAGTTATATAGTTTAAAAGCACATCATGTTCCCTAACCAACTAGCTCGCAAGCCTTAATTCGGGCAGGACGGTCGGGTTAAGGGTGTCTAATGATATTATTTTTGTAAGCTGCAAGAGAGCAGAACAAAAAGTTGTCTGAGGACCTTGAAGTGAGTCAAACACAGTTGGTCGAAGCCAAGGCCGAATTAGATGCGGCTCGAAGAGCCAGCAGTGAATTGTCCAGTGAGTAGTAAAGACTATTTTTGTAGGTATAAGTTGAATGCCAAGCATTAACAACGTATTCTCCGTACAGCCGTCGGAGCTGTAAGCGAGCGGCAGAGGGAGCTGGAGGCTGGTAAACGAGTACTAACGCAAAGTCGGGAGGAGAAAAATGAGATCAAGGCAGAAAATCAACGACAAGCCGAGGAAATTAAGAGTTTGAGATCTCGCCTTGGCCCAAACCACGGAGGAAAACCAGAAGCTGATAGGTGGCATATTCGATAAGTGCTAATCGTACCGTGCTGTTGGCAAGTGTCATTGATGTGTTAATGATGATGTGCAGCACCTGCTTGTTAGGTCTCCAGACTGGGCGTCCTGAGGAAGAAGTAAGTGCTTATGACGGGAACCTTCTAAAGGAACTATCGAAGACCTACGAAAAGGCCCAGAAAGCCATGAAGAGCATGGCGAAGGCATTATGGCCGTCAGATGCGCCACCAGAGAGCATGGCCGAACTAGCCAATCGTTTTAAAGGGGCTCAGCGAAGGTTTGAGTTATGGAAGATCTTGGCCTGCCAAGAAGGAGCGCACGAGGCATGGGCAATGGTAAAGACCCGCTTCACCAAGCTAGACCCGGTGCATATGGCCCGGGTTGGTCCCGTGGACCTTGACGGTCAAGAGATACCACTAAGCTTGGTGTATGATGAAGTGATGCAAGCCGCTCGCTATTCTCAAAAGGATTGTGCTTTAGAATAGTTGATAGACAATGTCGAAAATGAGTAGCTTTGTTAATTCTATGTATCTATGTACTTTACATTGACCGTGCTCAATCTATGTTCTTATTGTTATTTTTGAAAGAATTTTGTCTTGACCGGCCATCGGCTTCTGCCTCTCTAATCAGAGATCGGGGAGTGTTTCGTACTGTGTGCCATGGGAAACAAGGCAATAATTAGGGAACCAGGAAATCCGGCCCTTTGGTTTAAACAGACGAAACAGATGCAGAGAGCGATGTTATATTACTGTTTAACGTAAGAAACATCTTCCGATGAAAATAGTTCCTCCAAGAGTTCCTTTCATCGGGTAAAATTATAGTCCAGACATGTAGGGTCAACAGACACCAATGGCTTTAAAAAGGAACCCTGGTAGTAAGCTCAAGGCTATATTCGCCAACTTGTTATATTCTGTAAGAACGCTAGCTTTTGGCTTCACCTGTCTGAGGTACGGTTGTTGGTGTCAAAATCGGCAGATCTCGGATAGGGGGTCCCGAACTGTGCGTCTAGGATCGATGGTAACAGGAGATGGGGGACACGATGTTTACCCAGGTTCGGGCCCTCTCTATGGAGGTAATACCCTACGTCCTGCTTGATTGATCTTGATGAATATGAGTGTTACAGGAGTTGATCTACCACGAGATCGTAATGGCTAAACCCTAGAAGCCTAGCCTGTATGACTATGGTAATGAGTATATCCTTTCCGTACTAACCCCTCTGGTTTATATAGACACCGGGGGGAATCTAGGGTTACATAGAGTCGGTTACATAAGAAGGAATCTTCATAGTCGGTCGCCAAGCTTGCCTTCCACGCCAAGGAGAGTCCCATCCGGAAAAAGGTGTAGTCTTCGGCCTTCATGTCTTCACAGCCCATCAGTCTGGCCCATGGATAACAGGCCGGACGCCCGAGGACCCCCTTAGTCCAGGACGCCCTCGGTAGCCCCTGAACCTGGCTTCAATGATGAGGAGTCCGGCGCGCAGATTGTATTCGGCATTGCAAGGCGGGTTCCCTTCTATCCGAACTTCAAGATAGTCTTCGGATGCGATGATAGTATCCGGACCTGTCACACACACACCATACGTAACCGTAGAGAGAATATATTTTTACATGAGTCTAATCTGCTGATGACCTCACATCTGTCCGGTCATAATTTCGAACCGTTTTTCATCTGCCGCTCCATGTTTCAAGACACGGTTTCCAGTGGCACATCTTGTCGAAGCAGAGATCATGTCCCCTTATTGCCGGATTCTCATCAATACAGGCGTGGGCGACCCAACCATGCTGTTTGCACGGCCCTTGGGAATAGGCAATTTTAAGACGAGTGGGGAGACGCTTGATATTCATGGCCTTTATAAGGGGATAAGGATTGCCTTTCTTTACCCACACCTCGGCTCCTCCTCAGTCCTTCCATCTCTGAGCTCCAGCGCCCAAGTTGTTAGCTTTTCCCTCGTCCGAGAAAGCACTCCAAAGATGTCTGGATCCGGAGATGGGGGCAAGTGGATGGCCTCCTCCGTCAAGAAGAGGGATATCAAGGCACTCCGGGAGGCCGGATATCTGGCCAAGGATATCGCTCACCGACTCTCGGCCAAGGGACAGATCGTCCCTGCTCCAGAGCCCCACGAGAGGGTTGTGTTCTTCACACATTTCGTCCGTGGGCTGGGCTTCCCTCTTCACCCCTTTGTCCATGGATAGACGTTCTACTACGGGCTAGACTTCCATGACCTAGCCCCTAACTTCATCCTCAACATCACGACATTCATTTTCGTGTGTGAGGCCTTTCTTCGCATCCTGCCTCATTTCGGCCTATGGCTGAAGACCTTCAATGTGAAGCCGAAGGTGGAGGCGCCATGGTGGGCAAGATGCCCAACGTTACCTGGCCCGAAGGCTCATTCGCTGAAACGGTGAAAGGGTGGCAATCGGGGTGGTTCTATATCACCGAGCCGCGTGACGCCAACTGGGTGGCGGCCCCTGAATTCCGATCCAGAATCCCGATGTGGCTCACCTCCTGGCAAGAGAGGGGCCTAACCTGGGGTCCCTCAGACGAGCTGACTAGGCTCCAAACGTGCGTCCAGAACATGTTAGATAGGAAGATCAAGCTTCTCAACATGGTCTAGGTCATGCTCATTCGTCAGGTCCTTCCGTGCCAACGACGGACTTGTTATCTATGGGAGTACGACCCGACCAAGCACTAGACGCTACTAGAGCTCTTCGGCACGACGCATGAAGAAATCTGGAAAGTGCTCTTCAAGGCCGGTGAGACGCCATCGCCCACCACCGAAGATCGTGGGCTTAGCTTAAAACGCCAGGCTAACTCGGTAAGTTCTTTTAATGTTCTCAAGGCGTACCCTTTACTAGCATATTTTGAGAAAAAGCCTAAGCTTTCCAACCCATGTTTTTAGGCCTGGATCAAGATAGCTGAGGAGATTAACTGTCCGGCTCCGCTGCCCGAAGACCAAGAATTCCCATTACTGATAAAAATACTCTTTCCAGCACCTTATGAGGTGCCAGAGAAGACGGCCAAGAAAGCGGCCAAAGGGGCCAAGAAGGGCCCTTGTCAAAAGGGCGCTCTGTACGTGATGTCCGAAGACGAGACTTCCTCTTCATCCGCTAACGATGAAGACGAAGAGGAAGAAGCAAGCGAATCCTCACCTAAAGTGGGGAGGAAGAAGAGAGCAGCCCCCACAAATTCGGAGGCGAAAGCGCCTAAGAGGGTTAGGGGCTCCCTCATGGATAACTCTGTGTGGGATGTTGATAGTAGTCCGGAGCGACCTCGCCGGACCAAGCCTCAGGCCGCCTCGTAAGTACTAGAATCCAAAAACGTCTGGCCTTCTCGGTTTGTAATATTGATATTACCTTAAACCTTGTTATTGCAGTCCAACACGTGATGGCTCCCCGCGATCCTCGACAGAGGCGTCGCTAGACTCAAAGGAGATGGCTAGCATGTCTCTGCCACCTGCTCATTCCATCTCTCCCAAGGGTGATGACGAAGTGGTGTCGCAAAAGACCTTCCCCGATCGGGGAGGAGGGGGGCTTTCGGAGATCGTCGGGGTGGCGCCCCAGGACGATTCCTCAGACGCTGGACACATGGGGGGAAAAGCCCCTATGGGGACTGGTGACGGGGGCCGAGTTCCTTTCGGACCTGAGCCGGATACCATTCTGGAGATCTATGCGGCTCCGGAGTCCAGCTCCGCCAGTGACCTGCTCCGCCAGTGACCTCTATCCAACTAGAGGCACCGGATAACCCGCTGGAGGCGCTACGAGGCGCCTCTATTGTGGATGAACACCGCGCCCTTATGGGCACGATAATAGAGAAGGTCCAGTTTGTAAAAAGCAGACTGACCGAAGCCTGCACTCGCCTTCTATCGGGCTTTGAGGTAAGTAATGCGTTTGTAGGAAGAATATCACAGTATAGATAGTATCCCCTGATGCTCTGTTTGGTGTTCGGAAAGAAAAAGCCGAACAGAGGATCGAGAAGAAATATCGCAGGAGTCTAACATAAGTTGTCTGTGTGAATAAGCAGGTATCACTACAGGCTACCACCGCTCATTTTGCAGAGGTCTCCGGACTGAAGCGGAAACTGGAGCGGGCCGGGGAAGAGCTCGGCCTCGTAAAGAAGCAGCTGGAGGATAGCCAAGGTATGTAGTAACCTGCGGGTACCTTTTAAGAAAAAATGAATAGTCCGTCCAGACTGCGTTGTCATGAACTTTATTAGGGGCAACGACCGAGCTGGCAGCCCTCAAGAAGGCGTTGGCCAAGGCCGAGGACAAAGCGGCCAAGGAACGCACCGCACGCAAGAAGCACGAGGCCCAGGTTGGCGAGGCGCAGCAACAACTCCAGGGCGCGATCAAGAGGTTTGAGTCCTTGGAGCGTGATTGTAAGACGCAAGAGTCCGAACTGGCGAAGGACCACCAGAGCGCACAGGATGCACGAGCTAAAGCCCAGAACGCCCTCCAGGAAATTCAAGTGGCCAAGGAGATTGCAACGGGTAATTCTTTCACCCTGCAAAGCAAGTATGTAGAAGAAACGTCCCTTGTACTTATCCGAATTTGGGTTTTCCAGGGGCGTTTATGGATCTGCCGCGCAGTATATCAGATGCTTCCAAGCATTATAGAGCTGAAGAAGGGATGTCTATGGAGAAGCTATTCTAGTCCCAATATCTTGGACCCGAACATCCATTGCCCTTCAGCGACTAGCTAAAGCAGTTGGTCGAGCTGCACAGGTCGGCACAGCTAGCCATGAAGGATCTGATAGTCCGGTTATGTCCTGTCAAGCCTATACCTAGTAGCTACTTCGGACTTGTTAAGAAGCTTGTAAGTGCCTGTCCGCGGCTCGAAGCCGTGAAGCGGTCGGTCTGTATTGAAGGTGCATGTATGGCATTTGCCCGCGTCAAGACGCATTGGGCAAAGCTGGATGCCAAGAAGCTGATGACCGAGGGGCCGCCGGCTAGCAAGGAGCATCATCGACCCGAGCTCTATTTTGATGGCGTCTTGGAGGGGTCCCGCCTTGTGGAGGAGCAATGTTCGAAGGATGTTATATTCCCATGAAAACATTTGTATTATCCTGTCGTGTAATATGGAACAATGATGTTATGTATTGTAATGCTTGTGATTTACATTTACCTCCTGTGCGGCCGTTTATGAAATCTGAGGGTTGACTAGTCGTTGGCTTCTGCCCCCATGTAGATAGTACGGGGGTGTTCGAGATAAATCTAAACATTCTTTACTCCATATTCTGGTCCTTAAAGGAGGTGTTTAGCGCAACGAACAAGGCAATCAGACTATGCGGCCTTTACCGCCCCCACTTAGCCATAGGATTTTTACAATTAAGAAAGTTGGCAAAGCCCCTGGTATTCGGAAGGCCGAACTAGGGGCGTTATACACGCCTAATTGGAGGAACCGATTCTTCGCAAGAAGCGGAAAAATCTCTAATGATTTGGAACCTCTCGAATAGCTGACTAGCTCTCGCCGCATCATGACAGTCAGTTTTCGGCTTTCTCTACTAAGGTGCTTGTCCGGAAGAACCGGGACACAATCGCAGTAGTTCTCCCTTTACTATCCTAACCGATATAGCGGAACGTAAGGTAGTAAGCACAGGAGCCGGGCAACCCTACTATTGACCAAAGACATGATTTGGAGCAGATGCATATAATTCTATAAGTTCGGGGTGCCGAACTATACTGGAAAAGTGTTCAGACTTTTATTGCCGTAATGCGGGGTGTAATGAAGCCCCTGGCGCAGTAATACGTACCATGGTGTACGTGTGCAATAAGTAATATTTACAAAAGTGAGGGAACAGGAAAATTAAGTAATAAGCTGATGCCACCATTTATTCACCATTGTGATGTAATTAGTACGTCGAGGCGTACTTTGTGCAAGTAATGTAATAAGCAAGTAAGGCTATTCACTACAAAAAAATACACTTCCGTGATGATACGTGTTTGTCACAGTAGGTCGCGTTTTCTATCATGCATGTACATCCATGACAAATTTATGACAGAATCAAGATAGTCATACATGTGTTGTCGTAGAAGTGTTCCATGACATTGCCAAAATTATCATCACGGAAGTGTCCACTTCCATGATGTCACATCCCTGTTTTTAGTCATGCATTAGGTTTGGATGAACATGTGCATCATGTTTAAATTTATTTTAAACTTGAAATAGGACCTAATCAACCCCAACACCCCCTGAAAATGCTAATTTCCAACAATTGGAATTTCAATGAACCCAAAATGCCCTTCATAAAAGGCCACCATTTTTGGTCTTGACAAAAACCTCTCCCAAAAATGGTCTTGCAATTTATGGAGCCATTCTGGATTTTTGAACAAGTCATAAGTATTTGAATTTGGGCATTTTAAATGCTATAAATATTCCCAAATAATCTTGGAAGCATTTTTAGGCAGTTGAGAATATTCCCAAAGGTGCCTCTGAATATTTCCAGAGTTTTTGGAAATGAAATAGTATTTATTCTATTTCAATACACATAGCAGGAATTAAATAAAAGCAAAACAGAAAAGAGAGAGAGAGTTAGACTTACCTGTCGCCCTGGCCTGGCCCAGCTCGGCCCAGTCCAGTGGCTCCCGCCAGTCATCCTCCTCCTCTCGCCAGGAGGACAAGAGGCGCGTGGCCGGCGCCTGCAGCCACACGCCGGCCACCTCCTGCTTCTGCCGACGCCCAGGACGTCGTCTACGAGTGCCACGCACTCCCCCTCGTCCCCCTCTCACTTTCCCCACTCTCCCCGTGCCCCTCTCCCCCCTCTGGCTCTCTCCCCATCCCCTGCCAAGCACAACCGTCGCCGCCGACAAGCACCACCGCGGCCACCGCCTCTCCCTCGCTTCTCTGACCGGCCCAGAGGTTCCGCCTCGACCCCCTCTTCCTT
>NC_041388.1:516203072-516277084 GCF_002162155.2 Triticum dicoccoides
CTTCCACCCTGAGCCACGCCACCGTGGGAGCCCCACATCGCCGCCATGAGTCGTCTTCCCCGAGCACGGCCACCGGACTCCATCGACGGATTCGCCGTTGCGAAGACGTCTCCGAGCAAGCCGAGCCCCTCTTCATGATCGCTGTGAGCTCCGCCACCGTTTCCCCCTCTCCCCGCGCTCGTCCGCGTCCTCTAACCACCATGGCCATTGGAGCCGATAGCTCCTCGCCGCCGGCCATGTCGCCACCGTGGCCACTGCCGTGCAAGCTTGCACCCGAGCTCATCACTGCACTCAGTACATCCCCACGAGTCAAACACGACCACCCCCATGTCCTGTTGTGCAACCTAGCATGTTTTCTGCCGAGGCCCGAACTCCGGCCGCCGCGGACGTGCTCGCCGCCGTTGTTTCCGGCCTCCCCGAGCTCCACCTCCACCACAAAACGCCGCGGCTTGTCCCCAGCTACCCGTAGGACCAAAGCGCAGTCGATTTGGTCAACTGTGGGCAAAACCCAAGCCCCTCCGCTGCGTCCGTCGTTGCTGGCGTCAAGCCGCCGGCGAGTTGACCACTTTTTGACCGTGGACTGACGCGTGGGCCCAGGTTGACTCCCCGCTGAGCCTATGACAGGTGGGGCCAGCCTGTTAATTAGTTTAGGATTAGTGTTAACTAATTTTAATTAGTTTAGTCACTAACATGTGGGCCTAGGCCCCATTGACAGTTAATTAGTACTAACTTAATCCTATTAATTAGCTGAGACACTGACAGACAGGGCCCACCAGTCAGGTTTGACTGTCCCTGGTGCCTTTGACTCGCTGACGTCACACTGACGTAGTGCTGACGCATTTATTCTTTTTCTAGATTTATTTTTATATAGGAAATTCCAGAAAATAGCCAAAACTTCTAAAAATCATAGAAAATCAACCATAGCTCCAAATCAAACAAATTATATATGAAAAATGATCAAAAAAATTCAATCTATCCAACTGTAGTGGTTTCATGCATGACAAACCACTTTAACCTTGCTGTTTAGGTGAAACAAGCTAATATCCTTTTAATGCATAAGAACTTTAACTTCCATTTGAATCTTTGGTTCAAATGGAGCCATTTCAACTTGTTTCACATTGCATTAGGCAGGACAAATCATTTTGCCATGTCATAGCATGCATCATATTGTTGCATATTGTCATGTGTTGATTATGTTCTCTGTATCCTTCATGGTGGGTTCTGCCTCCGAGGATATCTCCGAGTATCCAACTGAAGGGCAGTACCCTACTACCACTCCATCAGGCAAGCAACCCATTGATCATTCTGATACAAAACCATGTTCTCGCTTCTGCTCTTGTTCACTGCATTAAGACAACGCGATTCAAACTAATGTGTACTACGGTAGTTGAACCCTTATCCTCTGCATGACCTGTCATTGCCACAGTAACTAGATGAAACCCACTAGCCTGTGTAGGAGTTGATTGAGCCATGTTTGTGTTTCCTACCTTGCTATGCCAGCTATGCTTAGAGTTGTGTTAGGTCTGGTTCATCTGGGTGATGGGCTAGAGTGAAATGGTTATGTCGGTAATGTGAGGGATGTGTTGAACATGATTTGGTAAAGGTATCGATGAGAGGCCATGTAGGAGTACATGGTGGGTTGTTTCATTGAGGCCGTCCATAAGAACTGAGATCTATATGTGTGATTTAAGATTCAGCTACTACCACACATTGGGCCCTGAAATATGACCCCGCTCAACTTACTGACCCCTCTCGTCCTCTGTCCAGGAGTTGCAACTTGTTTCTGGTGTTTGTAGGTTTTGTGTTGGCGGCTGTGCGTAGCGCTGACCCTAGGGGTGGGCTATGATGCGGTAGATACACCATGGCAAGGTGTACCAAGTCGCCCGTTTGGTGTCTCGGGAACCCTACACACATCGTTTGGGGCCGTTGAGGACACCCCAGCCGGATCTCCTTGCGGATGGAACCTGAATAGGCGATAAACCTGGACTAGAGACTTGTGCGGTTAGTCAGGTCGTGGTCTAAACCCACGTCGGTTTTCGCTTGAAGTCTGCCGTGCACATGTCGTGTGCAGACGCTAAGTGGTGGAAACATGTGTGATGAAGTACACCCCTGCAGGGTATAAAACTATTCGAATAGCCGCGTCCGCGGTAAAGGACTACTTGGTTGCCTATACAGTTCATAGACAAGTTAATGGATACTACTAAAAGACTCAAGATAAGTGTGAGTACCGAGGATGGCCCTCTCGTAGGATGACGAGGGAGGATCCCCAGTGGAGTATTGTGTTGGTGAGTAGTGGACTCGTGTGCGAAAACTATTTTACTAGTGGAGTCTCGTAGGAGAGCTTAGCCAAGAGTCAAAGCTGGCTTGCTGCAATAACTCCACCACCTTCTTGAGAATGAGCATGTATAGTAGGTTCTGATGCAAGACTTGCTGAGTACCTTTGTACTCATGTTTGCTTAATTACTGTTTTCAGATGACAACACCGCCCCCTCCGATGGGTTTTATGTAGATCTCGACGTCGATGAGTGACTTGCCACCCAGGTGGTGATCCTGGCCATGGAGGGCCCTATGTAGATAGACAGGCTTCGAGAAGCCTTCTTGATTTCTAGTGTCTGTACTCAGACTATTTACTTGCGCATGTGCTTGTATGCTTGTATGACTTGAGTGTCGGGTCATGTGACCCCTACCTGTATGAACATGTTATGTATGGCTCTTTGGAGCCTTTAAATAATGTACTTGAGTTGTAGAGTTTTGTTGTGATGCCATGTTGTATTTGCACATATCAAGCATATTTTGTGTATGATTGAAATGCTTGGTATGTGTGGGATCCGACAATCTAGTTGTTTATCCTTGGCAGCCTTTCTTATGGGGAAATGTAGTCTAGTGCTCCTCGAGCCATAGTAGTCCGCTACAGCCAGGTTCACTGGAGTCCTGATAGCCCAACACTACTGCTCAGGACACTTGACTGGCCGGCATGTGTTTCACTTCGTTCCTATGTCTGTCCCTTCGGGGAAAAGTCACGCGGTGACATCCGGAGTCCTGCCTAGCCTACTACATCCCGGGTTCCCCGGAGTCCTGTTAGCCCAGTGCTATAGCCCGGATTCACACGCTGATGACCGACATGCTCGATGTGATTCACGTATGCCTGTCTCCATAGGTCTGTGCCGTTTTGGGTTCATGACTAGCCATGTCGGCCCGGGTTCTCTGTCATATGGATGCTAGCGACACTATCATATACGTGATCCAAAAAGGCGCAAACGATCCCGGGCCATGGTAAGGCGACACCCGTGGGGATACCGTGCGTGAGGCCGCAATGTGATATGAGGTGTTACCGGCTAGATCGATGTGACTTGGAATCGGGGTCCTGACAGCGTTGGTATCAGAGCCGGACTGCCTGTAGGTTCGTTGAGCCAAACTGGTCGATGTCGAGTCTAGAAATGCTTTAGTTATATGTAGGGGAATTGATTGTGGGAGGGAACGTAAGGCTCTTTTACTCCTTTACCTTATGCCCTCTGATCTAAGTCATTCTCTTCTCATTCAACGTGGGTTAAGGACTAGGCTCTCTTCTTCTATCAGGTTCACGTGTTACTAATTCGTAGTAGCTTATAGGGTTGTTGTTACAAGCCTCAGTACAGCTTCTACTACTTTTAGTATGTTGCCAGTTGAATCAGAACCTTGATATGATGTTGTTGAGTGGTATTGCAAACTGCTGTGGATGTCTCAAATCCTTTTCTGAGCATTTACAGTTGTTATGCTGTCCAATTTTCCCTAGAAATTCTAATGTCTTTGCAACATGGTTGTGCTTTCAGATGGCCACTCATGCTCAAAACCAAGTGGTTCGCCTGACCCGGTGCCTCGATGTGCCCGATCATACTGCTATGTTAGTCCGGGTAATGATCGAGACGGGTTACCGTTGGTATCCAGAATACACTGTCGAAGAGCAGTTCAGAGACTTCAACCAGAGCCAGTACCTCTGTACCGTCAGGATATATCCCTCTTATCCTGGAGCCACTGAGCCCCTTCACTATTTCTATGGACTCGGGGTTACTGTTGAGATGGTTGTGCAGGATGCTGCCTATTCCATGATAACCATCATGCGAGTCCGGACTGGCCTGCTTCGGAACACCGACTTCCGTTATATGCCAGCTTCACTTCCGGGAGCGCAAGGGTATCTCCAGGCTATCTATGCTGACCCCACACATGAGGAGTCACTACTCCGCACCACTACCGAGATGCTCGAGGATAAGGACCACGAAAATCGGGCCTTGCGTATGGAGATTTTTAACTCTCGTGCTGATCACTGGGCCACTTTGACTCGGTTTGCACCGGCGGTACAGGCATGATACATGGATCTGAGGGATCTGTACCCTGTACGGTCTGGATTGCCAGATTGTATGGAGTGGCGCGATGTAGGAGGCATCACCCCTCCTCGTGGTCCCCGTCTGCCACCACCTGTGGGGCCAAGGCCACATCCGAGTCCCTATGGTCCGCATGCTCTGCAGGACCGTCTGTTCCCAGATGATCATGTTCCACTTCCAAGTTTTGGTGGCGACTTCTATGAGGATTACTATGGAGCCGTCTAAGCTAGTAGTAGTTTCACTAGTATTGTAGTAGTTGTATTCTCCACAGTCCTGCGTGACCGTGGGATATGACTTGGTGTGTATCATGCTCCGGAGGTGTAGAAAAATAATGTATAGGAGCTTGGAATGCCTCCGATGAGATGTAATGTCTTTCACCGTAGTTGTACTCTAGCCTGGGCTTGTACTAAACTATGTACGGTGTGTATGACCAATGTAATATATATGGCAGTTTCTATATTACCATGTCGTGCAATGAACATCTTAGCATTCCATGTTATCCATTACATTCTGCACTTCCTTGCTAAGTTTGTGCCATCCTTATCTAAACCGTTGTCTTGTTTTCTCCTAGGATGGTGAACACCCGCAGCAACCCTGTTGCCCGGAGCAGGGGGAAGCCAGTGCAGCTAGGGGTGAAAATCTGCCTCACCCGCCTTCTCTGGCCGAAGTGATGCTGGAGGCGGAAAGAAACAAGCGTGAGACTAACTGCTTGCTGGAGCGGATTGAGCAGAACACTGCACGCCATCAGCGAAATGACTTGGTGTCAATCAATGACTTTATCAAGCTGTACCCACCAAAGTTTAACCATTCCGTCGAGCCCCTCGACGCGGATGACTGGCTTCGTAGCATCACCCAGAAGCTACATTCTGCCAATGTAGCCGAAGCTGATAAGGTTACTTATGCTGCCTATCACCTCGAAGGCCCTGCTAGCCTTTGGTGGGAAAACTTTGAAGCTATGCGCCCGGTCGGCCAAATCACTACTTGGGCTGAATTCAGTGAGGCTTTCTGTGAGCATCACATTCCGGAAGGTCTCATAGATCGCAAGAGGGAAGAGTTCTGCAATTTCACCCAAGGAAGACTGATTGTGGATGCATCTAGTCGTGAATTTGGGAATCTGGCACGATATGCTCCTAAAGAGGTATCCATCGACGCTAAGAAGCAGGCAAAGTTCCGCAAGGGACTTAGCCCTGAGATTCGCCGTGATCTTCGTCTGCACGAGTGCACCTCCTTTCAGAAGTTGGTCAATAAAGCCATCAGTGCTGAGACAGGCCAGTCTGACTATGACGCTTCACGCAAGCACTCTCGTGATTTTGGCTCTTCATCTGGCTCTGGATCTCAGAAGCACCGGGTGTGGATTCCAAGCACGGCACTGCCACCCAGGTTCATTCCGAGGCCATCCTTTGGGGCGCCTCGTCCCAACCAGCAGTTTGCACCGCCCAAACCCTATGGTGGCCCCGCTGCTAATGCTGCTCCACGCCCCAATGTTGTGACATGTTTCAAGTGTGGAGAGCTGGATCACTATAGTCGAGAGTGTCCCCAGAACAACAACCCCAATCAGTCTGGAAAGTCCGTTGGCCGTGGTAAGCCAGCGGGAAAGACATTCTACGCCAAGCCGGTCACCACTGCACGTGGCCATGTCAACTATGTTTCAGCCGAGGAGGCTCATGAGGATCCTAACATCGTCCTTGGTACGCTCCTTGTTAATTGCCATCCGGCATCTGTTCTTTTTGATACTGGAGCATCTCATTCATTCATATCCGAGAACTATGCTCGATTGCATAACACGACATTCTGTGACATGCCCACTTCCATGGTAATTCAAACTCCGGGTTCCAAATGGCAAACTTCTAGAGTAAGCCATGGGAACGAAATTCTTGTCGATAGGCTTGTCTTTCTTGCATCTTTAATAGCTCTCAAGTCCTCGGACATAAACATCATCTTGGGTATGGACTGGATGTCAGCTCATTACGCTAAGATTGATTGTGCCACTAGAACCGTTCAACTTACTCACCCCTCGGGCAAGACAGTCAATGTCTTAACTCGAGTGGCCAAGCGCCAGCTTTAGTCCCTAAATGCCAACCCCCTTCCAGACCTTGAGGATATTCCGGTAGTCCGAGACTTTCCGGATGTCTTTCCAGTAGAACTGCCAGGTGTTCCACCTGACAGGGATGTCGAGTTCGTGATAGACCTTGTTCCAGGAACCATTCCAATTTCTAGAAGACCCTATAAGAGTGCACCCTTAGAACTATCCGAGCTTAAAAACCAACTCGATGAGTCCTTGCAAAGGGGTTTCATCCGTCCTAGTTCCTCTCCTTGGGCTTGCCCCGTCCTCTTTGTCAATAAGAAGGATGGAACGGACCGGATGGTTGTAGATTACCGACCTATCAACTTGGTCACTATCAAGAACAAGTATCCGCTTCCCAGGATCAACGATCTGTATGACCAGCTCGCTGGATCCTCAGTCTTTTCCAAGATGGATTTGAGGTTGGGCTACCATCAAATCAAAATCAGAAATGGGGACATTCCCAAAACGGCCTTTGTTATTCGTTATGGCCAATACGAGTACACCGTTATGTCCTTCGGTCTAACCAATGCCCCAGCCACCTTCTCTCGGTTAATGAACTCGGTCTTCATGGAGTATTTGGATAAATTCGTCGTAGTATACCTCGATGACATACTCATCTACTCCAAGAATGAAGAGGAACATGCCGAACATCTAAGGCTGGTATTGACGAAACTTCAAGAGCATCGCCTTTATGCCAAATTCTCCAAGTGTGAATTTTGGTTGCCAGAAGTGACCTATCTAGGCCATGTAATCTCTGGTAAGGGTATTGCTGTCAATCCCGAGCGAGTTCAAGCCGTCCTTGATTGGACTCCACCGGAGACGGTCAAGCAAGTTTGGAGCTTCCTTGGCTTAGCGAGCTATTGCCGCCGCTTTGTCGAGAATTTCTCCAAGGTTGCTAAACCTCTAACTGAACTCCTCAAGAAATATAAAAAGTTCGAGTGGACCCCACAGTGCGAGTTCAGCTTTCAGGAACTGAAAAGACGCCTGACACCTGCTCCCGTACTGGTACAACCAGATTTCTCCAAGGACTTTATTATCTATTGTGACGCCTCGCGACAAGGACTAGGTTGCACACTCATGCAAGATCGTCAGGTAATTGCCTATGCTTCACGGCAATTACACCCACATGAGGAAAATTATCCCACACATGATCTAGAGCTTGCAACTGTAGTCCATGCACTTAAAACTTGGCGACATTACCTCCTCGGTAATCGTTGTGAGATCTTCACCGATCACCAAAGTTTGAAATATATCTTCACCCAACCGGATTTGAATCTTAGGCAACGACGTTGGGTCGAGTTGATCTCGGATTACGACTTAGGAATAACTTACACCCCGGGCAAAGCCAATGTCATGGCTGATGCGCTAAGTCATAAATCTTATTGTAACAACCTGATGTTACAACAAAGTCAACCACTTCTCCATGAGGAATTTCGTAAGGTTAATCTTCACATTGTTCCTCGAGGATTCCTATCCACCCTGGTGGCGAAGCCTAACCTTACGGATCAAATTATAACTGCCCAGAAACATGATAAGGGCATATCTCGGATTAAGGAAAACATCGCTAGCGGAGTTGCTAAATGTTTTTCCATGGATGAGTGAGGTGTTGTCTTCTTCGAGAACCGCTTGGTGGTTCCCAAGAAACAACATTTACGCCAGTTGATTCTTAAGGAAGCTCATGACTCCCCTCTCACCATTCATCCCGGTAGTACCAAGATGTATCAAGACCTACGCCAGAGGTTTTGGTGGACTAGGATGAAGAGAGAAATTGCTCAATACATTGCTAGCTGCGACGTCTGTCGTCGTGTTAAAGCAGAGCATCAATGGCCTGCTGGCACCCTTCAACCTTTGGCTATTCCTGAGTGGAAATGGGATTAAATCAGTATGGATTTCATTACTGAGTTTCCCAGGATCAAGAGAGGGAATAATGCCATCTTCGTCGTGATCAACCGTCTTTCCAAAGTAGCCCATTTCCTACCTGTTCGTGAGAGTATCACCGCTAGCCAGCTAGCTGATTTATACATCTCCCAAATAGTGTCTCTTCATGGTGTCCCATTGGAAATTAACTCAGACCGTGGCAGTCTCTTCACCTCTCGATTTTGGGAAAGTTTCCAAAATGCTATGGGAACTCGTCTCTCTTTTAGCACCGCCTTCCATCCTCAATCAAGTGGTCAAGTAGAGCGAGTCAATCAAATTTTGGAAGATATGATCCGAGCTTCTGTCATCTCATTCGGAATGGGTTGGGAGAAATGCCTTCCATTCGCGGAGTTTGCATATAACAATAGTTATCAAGCTAGCTTGGGCAAAGCTCCTTTCGAAGTTCTCTATGGACGAAAATGTCGAACGCCTCTTAACTAGTCAGAAACCGGGGAAAGACAACCCTTTGGCCCGGATATGATTCAGGAAGCAGAAGAGCAGGTTCGCGTTATTCGTGAGAAATTGAAAACAGCCCAATCTCGTCCAAAGAGCCAATATGATCGTAAACATAAACCCATCGTTTCACTATCAAAGGCAAATTGGCTCCTCGTTACATTGGACCCTTTCGCATTCTTGCCAAACGAGGAGAAGTTTCCTACCAATTGGAACTACCTTCGCATCTTTCCAGAGTTCACGATGTCTTCCATGTTTCTCAACTCAGGCGTTGCTTCACGGATCCTATCCGTGGAGTGGACCACGAAACGCTTGATCTATAAGATAACCTCTCATATCGGGAATATCCCATTCGTATCCTTGATCAAGCCGAGCGTACGACTCGACGCCATAATATCAAGTTTCTCAAGGTTCAATGGTCACACCATTCCAAGAAAGGAGCCACTTGGGAAAGGGAGGATCGTCTTCGACTCGAGTACCCCACTACTTCCCGGAGGATCCTAAATCTCGGGACGAGATTCTTTTGAGTGGGGGTGAGTTGTCACATCCCTGTTTTTAGACATGCATTAGGTTTGGATGAACATGTGCATCATGTTTAAATTTATTTTAAACTTGAAATGGGGCCTAATCAACCCCAACACCCCCCTGAAAATGCTAATTTCCAACAATTGGAATTTCAATGAACCCAAAATGCCCTTCATAAAAGCCCACCATTTTTGGTCTTGACTAAAACCTCTGCCAAAAATGGTCTTGCAATTTATGGAGCCATTCTGGATTTTTGAACAAGCCATAAGTATTTGAATTTGGGAATTTTAAATGCTATAAATATTTTAAAGTGCTCAAATAATCTCGGAAGCATTTTTAGGCAGTTGAGAATATTCCTAAATGTGCCTCTGAATATTTCCAGAGTTTTTGGAAATGAAATAGTATTTATTCTATTTCAATACACATAGCAGGAATTAAATAGAAGCAAACCAGAAAAGAGAGAAAGAGTTAGACTTACCTGTCGCCCTGGCCTGGCCCAGCTCGGCCCAGCCCAGTGGCTCCCGCCAGTCATCCTCCTCTCGCCAGGAGGACGAGAGGCGCGTGGCCGGCGCCCGCAGCCACACGCCGGCCACCTCCTGCTTCTGCCGACGCCCAGGACGTCGTCTACGAGTGCCACGCACTCCCCCTCGTCCCCCTCTCACTTTCCCCACTCTCCCCATGCCCCTTTCCCCCCTCTGGCACTCTCCCCATCCCCTACCGAGCTCAGCCGTCGCCGCCGACAAGCACCACCGCGGCCACCACCTCTCCCTCGCTCCTCTGACCGGCCCAGAGGCTCCGCCTCGACCCCCTCTTCCTTCCACCCCGAGCCATGCCACCGCGGGAGCCCCACATCGCCGCCACGAGTCGTCTTCCCCGAGCACGGCCGCCGGACTCCATCGACGGATTCGCCATCGCCAAGCCGTCTCCGAGCAAGCCGAGCCCCTCTTCATGATTGCTGTGAGCTCCGCCACCGTTTCCCCCTCTCCCCGCGCTCGTCCGCGTCCTCTAACCACCATGGCCATTGGAGCCGATAGCTCCTCTCCACCGGCCATGTCGCCACCATGGCCACGGCAGTGCAAGCTTGCACCCGAGCTCACCACTGCACTCAGTACATCCCCACGAGTCGAACGCGGCCACCCCCACGTCCTGTTGTGAGACCTAGCATGTTTTCCGCCAAGGCCCGAACTCCGGCCGCCGCGGACGTGCTCGCCGCCGTCGTTTCCGGCCTCCTCGAGCTCCACCTCCACCACCAAACGCCATAGCTTGTCCCTAGCTACTCGTAGGAACAAACCGCAGTCGATTTGGTCGACTGTGGGCAAAACCCGAGCCCCTCCGCCGCGTCTGTCGTCGCCGACGTCAAGCTGTCGGCGAGTTGACCACTTTTTGACCATGGACTAATTTGTGGGCCCAGGTTGACTCCCCCCTGAGCCTATGACAGGTGGGGCCAGCCTGTTAATTAGTTTCGGATTAGTGTTAACTAATTTTAATTAGTTTAGTCACTGATATGTGGGCCCAGGCACCACCGACAGTTAATTAGTACTAACTTAATCCTGTTAATTAGCTGACACACTGACAGACAGGGCCCACCAGTCAGGTTTGACTGGCCCTGGCGCCTTTGACTCGCTGACGTCACAGTGACGTAGTGCTGACGCAATTATTCTTTTTTTGGATTTATTTTTATATAGGAAATTCCCGAAAATAGCCAAAACTTCTAAAAATCGTAGAAAATCAACCATAGCTCCAAATCAAACAAATTATATATGCAAAATGATCAGAAAAATTCAATCTATCCATCTGTAATGGTTTCATGCATGACAAACCACTTTAACCTTGCTGTTTACGTAAAACAAGCTAATACACTTTTTATGCATAAGAACTTTAACTTCCATTTGAATCTTTGGTTCAAATGGACCCATTTCAACTTGTTTCACATTGCATTAGGCAGGACACATTATTTTGCCATGTCATAGAATGCATCATATTATTGGATATTGTCATGTGTTGATTATGTTCTGTGTATCCTTCGTGGTAGGTTTTGCCTCCGAGGATATCTCCGAGTATCCAACTGAAGGGCAGTACCCTACTACCACTCCATCAGGCAAGCAACCCATTGATCATTCCGATACAAACCCATGTTCTATCTTCTGCTCTTGTTTACTACATTAAGACAACGCGATTCAAACTGCTGTGTGCTACGGTAGTTGAACCCTTATCCTCTGCATGACCTATCATTGCCACAGTAACTAGATGAAACCCACTAGCATGTGTAGGAGTTGATTGAGCCATGTTTGTGTTTCCTACCTTGCTATGCCTACTATGCTTAGAGTTGTGTCAGGTCTGGTTCATCTGGGTGATGGGCTAGAGTGAAATGGTTATGTCGGTAATGTGAGGGATGTGTTGAACATGATTCGGTAAAGGTATCGATGAGAGGCCATGTAGGAGTACATGGTGGGTTGTTTCATTGAGGTCATCCATAAGAACTGAGATCTATAAGCGTGATTTAAGATTCAGCTACTACCACACATTGGGCCCTGAAATATGACCCCGCTCGACTTATTGACCCCTCTCTCCCTATGTCCAGGAGTTGCAACTAGTTTCTGGTGTTTGTAGGTTTTGTGTTGGCGGCCGTGCGTAGCGCTGACCCTAGGGTGGGGCTATGATGCGGTAGATACACCGTGGCACGGTGTACCGAGTCGCCCGTTTGGTGTCTCGAGAACCCTGCACACATCGTTTGGGGCCATTGAGGACACCCCGGCCGAATCTCCTTGCGGATGGAACCTGAATAGGTGATAAACTTGGACTAGAGACTTGTGCGGTTAGTCAGGTCATGGTCTACACCCACGTTGGTTTTCGCTTGAAGTCTGCCGAGCACATGTCATGTGCAGACGCTAAGTGGTGGAAACATGTGTGATGAAGTACACTCCTGCAGGGTACAAAACTATTCGAATAGCCGCGTCCGCGGTAAGGGACTACTTGGTTGCCTATACAGTTCATAGACAAGTTAATGGATACTACTAAAAGACTCAAGATAACTATGAGTACCGAGGATGGCCCTCTCGTAGGATGACGAGGGCGGATTCCCGGTGGGGTATTGTGTTGGTGAGTAGTGGACTCGTGTGCGAAAACCATTTTACTAGTGGAGTCTCGTAGGATAGGTTAGCCAAGAGTCAAAGCTGGCTTGCTGCAATAACTCCACCACCTTCTTGAGAATGAGCATGTATAGTAGGTTCTGATGTAAGACTTGCTGAGTACCTTTGTACTCATGTTTGCTTAATTACTGTTTTCAGACGACAACACCGCCCCCTCCTATGGGTTTTATGTAGATCTCGACGTCGATGAGTGACTTGCCACCCAGGTGGTGATCCTGGCCCTGGAGGGGCCTATGTAGATAGACAGGCTTCAAGAAGCCTTGTTGCTTTCTAGTGTCTGTACTCAGACTATTTGCTTCCGCATGTGCTTGTATGCTTGTATGACTTGAGTGTCGGGTAATGTGACCCCTATTTGTATGAACATGTTATGTATGGCTCTCTGGAGACATTAAATAAAGTACTTGAGTTGTAGAGTTTTGTTGTGATGCCATGTTGTATTTGCACATATCGAGCATATTGTGTGTATGATTGAAATGCTTGGTATGTGTGGGATCCGACAATCTAGTTGTTTATCCTTGGCAGCCTTTCTTATGGGGAAATGTAGTCTAGTGCTCCTCGAGCCATAGTAGTCCGCTAAAGCCCGGTTCACCGGAGTCCTGCTAGCCCAGCACTACTGCTCAGGACACTTGACTGGCCGGCATGTGTTCACTTCGTTCCTATGTCTGTCCCTTCGGGGAAATGTCACGCGGTGACTTCCGGAGTCCTGCCTAGCCTGCTACAGCCCAGGTTCCCCGGAGTCCTGTTAGCCCAGTGCTATAGCCCGGATTCACACGCTGATGACCGACATGCTCAATGTGATTCATGTATGCCTGTCTCCATAGGTCTGTGCCATTTTGGGTTCACGACTAGCCATGTCGGCCCGGGTTCTTTGTCATATGGATGCTAGCGACACTATCATATACTTGAGATATGTATGTGTGATTTTAAGAATCAGCTTCTACCATGCAGTGGGATCCTTAATTGACCCTCTCGGCTTCTTAATCACGCTAGTAGTCTGTCCAGGAGTTGCAAATAGTTTCTGGTGTTTGTAGGTTATGTGTTGACGGCCGTGCGTAGCGCTGACCCTAGGGGTGGGCTATGTTGCGGTAGATACACCGTGGCCGGGTATGCCGGGCGCCCGTTTGGCGTCTTGGGACCCTGTTCACATCGTTGGGGGCCGTATGTGGAAACCTCGCCCGGACTCCCTGCGGATGGAACCTGGATAGGCGATAAACCTGGACTAGAGACTTGAGTGTTTAGGTAGGCCGTGGCCGACACCCTCGTTGGGCTTCCGCTTGAAGGTTGCCGAGTACATGTCGTGTAAACGGCGGTAAGTGGTGAGAACGTGTATGAAGAAGTACACCCCTGCAGGGTTAACATCATCTATTCGAATAGCCGCGTCCGCGATAAAGGACTACTTGGTTGCCTATACAGTTCATAGACAAGTTAATGGCTACTACTAAAAGACTCAAGATAAGTGTGTGTACCGAGGATGGCCCTCTCATAGGATGAAGAGGGAGGATCCTCGGTGGAGTATTGTGTTGGTGATTAGTGGACTTGTGTGCGAGAACTATTTTACTAGTGGTGTCTCGTAGGATAGCTTAGCCAAGGGTCAAAGCTGGCTTGCTGCAATAACTCCACCACCTTCTTGAGAATGAGCATGTATAGTAGGTTCTGATGTAAGACTTGCTGAGTACCTTTGTACTCATGTTTGCTTAATTACTGTTTTCAGACGACAACACCGCCCCCTCCTATGGGTTTTATGTAGATCTCGACATCAATGAGTGACTTGCCACCCAGGTGGTGATCCTGGCCATGGAGGGGCCTATGTAGATAGACAGGCTTCGAGAAGCCTTGTTGCTTTCTAGTGTCTGTACTCAGACTATTTGCTTCCGCATGTGCTTGTATGCTTGTATGACTTGAGTGTCGGGTAATGTGACCCCTATCTGTATGAACATGTTATGTATGGCTCTCTGGAGCCTTTAAATAAAGTACTTGAGTTGTAGAGTTTTGTTGTGATGCCATGTTGTATTTGCACATATCGAGCATATTGTGTGTATGATTGAAATGCTTGGTATGTGTGGGATCCGACAATCTAGTTGTTTATCCTTGGCAGCCTTTCTTATGGGGAAATGTAGTCTAGTGCTCCTCGAGCCATAGTAGTCCGCTAAAGCCCGGTTCACCGGAGTCCTGCTAGCCCAGCACTACTGCTCCGGACACTTGACTGGCCGGCATGTGTTCACTTCGTTCCTATGTCTGTCCCTTCGGGGAAATGTCACGCGGTGACTTCCGGAGTCCTGCCTAGCCTGCTACAGCCCAGGTTCCCCGGAGTCCTGTTAGCCCAGTGCTACAGCCAGGATTCACACGCTGATGACCGACATGCTCAATGTGATTCATGTATGCCTGTCTCCATAGGTCTGTGCCATTTTGGGTTCACGACGAGCCATGTCGGCCCGGGTTCTTTGTCATATGGATCCTAGCGACACTATCATATACGTGAGATCTGTATGTGTGATTTTAAGAATCAGCTTCTACCATGCATTGGGATCCTTAATTGACCCTCTCGGCTTCTTAATCACGCTAGTACTCTGTCCAGGAGTTGCAAATAGTTTCTGGTGTTTGTAGGTTATGTGTTGGCGGCCGTGCGTAGCGCTGACCCTAGGGGTGGGCTATGTTGCGGTCGATACACCGTGGCCGGGTATGCCGGGCGCCCGTTTGGCGTCTCGGGACCCTGTTCACATCGTTCGGGGCCGTATGTGGAAACCTCGCCCGGACTCCCTGCGGATGGAACCTGGATAGGCGATAAACCTGGACTAGAGACTTGAGTGTTTAGGTAGGCCGTGGCCGACACCCTCGTTGGGCTTCCGCTTGAAAGTTGCCGAGTACATGTTGTGTAAACGGCGGTAAGTGGTGAGAGCGTGTATGAAGAAGTACACCCCTGCAGGGTTAACATCATCTATTCGAATAGCCGCGTCCGCGGTAAAGGACTACTTGGTTGCCTATACAGTTCATAGACAAGTTAATGGCTACTACTAAAAGACTCAAGATAAGTGTGTGTACCGAGGATGGCCCATTCATAGGATGAAGAGGGAGGATCCTCGGTGGAGTATTGTGTTGGTGATTAGTGGACTTGTGTGCGAAAACTATTTTACTAGTGGTGTCTCGTAGGATAGCTTAGCCAAAGGTCAAAGCTGGCTTGCTGCAATAACTCCACCACCTTCTTGAGAATGAGCATGTATAGTAGGTTCTGATGTAAGACTTGCTGAGTACCTTTGTACTCGTGTTTGCTTAACTACTGTTTTCAGACGACAACACCGCCCCCTCCGATGGGTTTTATGTAGATCTCGACATCAATGAGTGACTTGCCACCCAGGTGGTGATCCTGGCCATGGAGGGCCCTATGTAGATAGACAGGCTTCGAGAAGCCTTGTTGCTTTCTAGTGTCTGTACTCAGACTATTTGCTTCCGCATGTGCTTGTATGCATGTATGACTTGAGTGTCGGGTAATGTGACCCCTATCTGTATGAACATGTTATGTATGGCTCTCTGGAGCCTTTAAATAAAGTACTTGAGTTGTAGAGTTTTGTTGTGATGCCATGTTGTATTTGCACATATCGAGCATATTGTGTGTATGATTGAAATGCTTGGTATGTGTGGGATCCGACAATCTAGTTGTTTATCCTGGGCAGCCTTTCTTATGGGGAAATGTAGTCTAGTGCTCCTCGAGCCATAGTAGTCCGCTAAAGCCCGGTTCACCGGAGTCCTGCTAGCCCAGCACTACTGCTCAGGACACTTGACTGGCCGGCATGTGTTCACTTCGTTCCTATGTCTGTCCCTTCAGGGAAATGTCACGCGGTGACTTCCGGAGTCCTGCCTAGCCTGCTACAGCCCAGGTTCCCCGGAGTCCTGTTAGCCCAGTGCTACAGCCAGGATTCACACGCTGATGACCGACATGCTCAATGTGATTCATGTATGCCTGTCTCCATAGGTCTGTGCCATTTTGGGTTCACGACGAGCCATGTCGGCCCGGGTTCTTTGTCATATGGATGCTAGCGACACTATCATATACGTGAGATCTGTATGTGTGATTTTAAGAATCAGCTTCTACCATGCATTGGGATCCTTAATTGACCCTCTCGGCTTCTTAATCACGCTAGTACTCTGTCCAGGAGTTGCAAATAGTTTCTGGTGTTTGTAGGTTATGTGTTGGCGGCCGTGCGTAGCGCTGACCCTAGGGGTGGGCTATGTTGCGGTAGATACACCGTGGCCGGGTATGCCGGGCGCCCGTTTGGCGTCTCGGCACCCTGTTCACATCGTTCGGGGACGTATGTGGAAACCTCGCTCGGACTCCCTGCGGATGGAACCTGGATAGGCGATAAATCTGGACTAGAGACTTGAGTGTTTAGGTAGGCCGTGGCCGACACCCTCGTTGGGCTTCCGCTTGAAGGTTGCCGAGTACATGTCGTGTAAACGGCGGTAAGTGGTGAGAGCGTGTATGAAGAAGTACACCCCTGCAGGGTTAACATCATCTATTTGAATAGCCGCGTCCGCGGTAAAGGACTACTTGGTTGCCTATACAGTTCATAGACAAGTTAATGGCTACTACTAAAAGACTCAAGATAAGTGTGTGTACCGAGGATGGCCCTCTCATAGGATGAAGAGGGAGGATCCCCGGTGGAGTATTGTGTTGGTGATTAGTGGACTTGTGTGCGAAAACTATTTTACTAGTGGTGTCTCGTAGGATAGCTTAACCAAGGGTCAAAGCTGGCTTGCTGCAATAACTCCACCACCTTCTTGAGAATGAGCATGTATAGTAGGTTCTGATGTAAGACTTGCTGAGTACCTTTGTACTCATGTTTGCTTAATTACTGTTTTCAGACGATAACACCGCCCCCTCCGATGGGTTTTATGTAGGTCTCGACATCGATGAGTGACTTGCCACCCAGGTGGTGATCCTGGCCATGGAGGGCCCTATGTAGATAGACAAGCTTCGAGAAGCCTTGTTGCGTTCTAGTGTCTGTACTCAGACTATTTTCTTCCGCATGTGCTTGTATGCTTGTATGACTTGAGTGGCGGGTAATGTGACCCCTATCTGTATGAACCTGTTATGTATGGCTCTCTGGAGCCTTTAAATAAAGTACTTGAGTTGTAGTGTTTTGTTGTGATGCCATGTTGTATTTGCACATATCGAGCATATTGTGTGTATGATTGAAATGCTTGGTATGTGTGGGATCCGACAATCTAGTTGTTTATCCTTGGCAGCCTTTCTTATGGGGAAATGTAGTCTAGTGCTCCTCGAGCCATAGTAGTCCGCTACAGCCCGGTTCACCGGAGTCCTGCTAGCCCAGCACTACTTCTCAGGACACTTGACTGGCCGGCATGTGTTTCACTTCGTTCCTATGTCTCTCCCTTCGGGGAAATGTCACGGGGTGACTTCCAGAGTCCTGCCTAGCCTGCTACAGCCCGGGTTCCCCGGAGTCCTGTTAGCCCAGTGCTACAGACCGGATTCACACGCTGATGACCGACATGCTCAATGTGATTCACGTATGCCTGTCTCCATAGATCTGTGCCGTTTTGGGTTCACGACTAGCCATGTCGGCCTGGGTTCTTTGTCATATGGATGCTAGCGACACTATCATATACGTGAGATCTGTATGTGTGATTTTAAGAATTAGCTTCTACCATGCATTGGGATCCTTAATTGACCCTCTCGGCTTCTTAATCACGCTAGTACTCTGTCCAGGAGTTGCAAATAGTTTCTGGTGTTTGTAGGTTATGTGTTGGCGGCCGTGCGTAGCGCTGACCCTAGGGGTGGGCTATGTTGCGGTAGATACACCGTGGCCGGGTATGCCGGGCGCCCGTTTGGCGTCTCGGGACCCTGTTCACATCGTTCGGGGCCGTATGTGGAAACCTCGCCCGGACTCCCTGTGGATGGAACCTGGATAGGCGATAAATCTGGACTAGAGACTTGACTGTTTAGGTAGGCCGTGGCCGACACCCTCGTTGGGCTTCCGCTTGAAGGTTGCCGAGTACATGTCGTGTAAACGACGGTAAGTGGTGAGAGCGTGTATGAAGAAGTACACCCCTGCAGGGTTAACATCATCTATTCGAATAGCCGCGTCCGCGGTAAAGGACTACTTGGTTGCCTATACAGTTCATAGACAAGTTAATGGCTACTACTAAAAGACTCAAGATAAGTGTGTGTACCGAGGATGGCCCTCTCATAGGATGAAGAGGGAGGATCCTCGGTGGAGTATTGTGTTGGTGATTAGTGGACTTGTGTGTGAAAACTATTTTACTAGTGGTGTCTCGTAGGATAGCTTAGCCAAGGGTCAAAGCTGGTTTGCTGCAATAACTCCACCACCTTCTTGAGAATGAGCATGTATAGTAGGTTCTGATGTAAGACTTGCTGAGTACCTTTGTACTCCTGTTTGCTTAATTACTGTTTTCAGACGACAACACCGCCCCCTCCGATGGGTTTTATGTAGATCTCGACATCGATGAGTGACTTGCCACCCAGGTGGTGATCCTGGCCATGGAGGGCCCTATGTAGATAGACAGGCTTCGAGAAGCCTTGTTGCTTTCTAGTGTCTGTACTCAGACTATTTGCTTCCGCATGTGCTTGTATGCTTGTATGACTTGAGTGTCGGGTAATGTGACCCCTATCTGTATGAACATGTTATGTATGGCTCTTTGGAGCCTTTAAATAAAGTAGTTGAGTTGTAGAGTTTTGTTGTGATGCCATGTTGTATTTGCACATATCGAGCATATTGTGTGTATGATTGAAATGCTTGGTATGTGTTGGATCCGACAATCTAGTTGTTTATCTTTGGCAGCCTCTCTTATGGGGAAATGTAGTCTAGTGCTCCTTGAGCCATAGTAGTCCGCTACAGCCCGGTTCACCGGAGTCCTGCTAGCCCAGCACTACTGCTCAGGACACTTGACTGGCCGGCATGTGTTTCACTTCATTCCTATGTCTGTCCCTTCGGGGAAATATCACGCGGTGACTTCCGGAGTCCTGCCTAGCCTGCTACAACCCGGGTTCCCCAGAGTCCTGTTAGCCCAGTGCTACAGCCCGGATTCACACGCTGATGACCGACATGCTCGATGTGATTCACGTATGCCTGTCTCCATAGGTCTGTGCCATTTTGGGTTCACGCCTAGCCATGTCGGCCTGGGTTCTTTGTCATATGGATGCTAGCAACACTATCATATACGTGAGATCTGTATGTGTGATTTTAAGAATCAGCTTCTACCATGCATTGGGATCCTTAATTGACCCTCTCGGCTTCTTAATCACGCTAGTACTCTGTCCAGGAGTTGCAAATAGTTTCTGGTGTTTGTAGGTTATGTGTTGGCAGCCGTGCGTAGCGCTGACCCTAGGGGTGGGCTATGTTGCGGTAGATACACCGTGGCCGGGTATGCCGGGCGCCCGTTTGGCGTCTCGGGGCCCTTTTCAAATCGTTCGGGGCCGTATGTGGAAACCTCGCCCGAACTCCCTGTGGATGGAACCTGGATAGGTGATAAACCTGGACTAAAGACTTGAGTGTTTAGGTAGGCCGTGGCCGACACCCTCGTTGGGCTTCCGCTTGAAGGTTGCCGAGTACATGTCGTGTAAACGGCGGTAAGTGGTGAGAGCGTGTATGAAGAAGTACACCCCTGCAGGGTCAACATCATCTATTCGAATAGCCGCGTCCGCGGTAAAGGACTACTTGGTTGCCTATACAGTTCATAGACAAGTTAATGGCTACTACTAAAAGACTCAAGATAAGTGTGTGTACCGAGGATGGCCCTCTCATAGGATGAAGAGGGAGGATCCCCGGTGGAGTATTGTGTTGGTGATTAGTGGACTTGTGTGCAAAAACTATTTTACTAATGGTGTCTCGTAGGATAGCTTAGCCAAGGGTCAAAGCTGGCTTGCTGCAATAACTCCACCACCTTCTTGAGAATGAGCATGTATAGTAGGTTCTGATGTAAGACTTGCTGAGTACCTTTGTACTCATGTTTGCTTAATTACTGTTTTCAGACGACAACACCGCCCCCTCCGATGGGTTTTACGTAGATCTCGACATCGATGAGTGACTTGCCACCCAGGTGGTGATCCTGGCTATGGAGGGCCCTATGTAGATAGACAGGCTTCGAGAAGCCTTGTTGCTTTCTAGTGTCTGTACTCAGACTATTTGCTTCCGCATGTGCTTGTATGCTTGTATGACTTGAGTGTCGGGTAATGTGACCCCTACCTGTATGAACATGTTATGTATGGCTCTTTGGAGCCTTTAAATAATGTACTTGAGTTGTAGAGTTTTGTTGTGATGCCATGTTGTATTTGCACATATCAAGCATATTTTGTGTATGATTGAAATGCTTGGTATGTGTGGGATCCGACAATCTAGTTGTTTATCCTTGGCAGCCTCTCTTATGGGGAAATGTAGTCTAGTGCTCCTTGAGCCATAGTAGTCCGCTATAGCCCGGTTCACCGGAGTCCTGCTAGCCCAGCACTACTGCTCAGGACACTTGACTGGCCAGCATGTGTTTCACTTCGTTCCTATGTCTGTTCCTTCGGGGAAATGTCACGCGGTGACTTCCGGAGTCCTGCCTAGCCTGCTACAACCCGGGTTCCCCGGAGTCCTGTTAGCCCAGTGCTACAGCCCGGATTCACACGCTGATGACCGACATGCTCGATGTGATTCACGTATGCCTGTCTCCATAGGTCTGTGCCGTTTTGGGTTCACGACTAGCCATGTCGGCCCAGGTTCTTTGTCATATGCATGCTAGCGACACTATCATATACGTGAGATCTGTATGTGTGATTTTAAGAATCAGCTTGTACTATGCATTGGGATCCTTAATTGACCCTCTCGGCTTCTTAATCACGCTAGTAGTCTGTCCAGGAGTTGCAAATAGTTTCTGGTGTTTGTAGGTTATGTGTTGACGGCCGTGCGTAGCGCTGACCCTAGGGGTGGGCTATGTTGCGGTAGATACACCGTGGCCGGGTATGCCGGGCGCCCGTTTGGCGTCTTGGGACCCTGTTCACATCGTTGGGGCCGTATGTGGAAACCTCGCCCGGACTCCCTGCGGATGGAACCTGGATAGGCGATAAACCTGGACTAGAGACTTGAGTGTTTAGGTAGGCCGTGGCCGACACCCTCGTTGGGCTTCCGCTTGAAGGTTGCCGAGTACATGTCGTGTAAACGGCGGTAAGTGGTGAGAGCGTGTATGAAGAAGTACACCCCTGCAGGGTTAACATCATCTATTCGAATAGCCGCGTCCGCGGTAAAGGACTACTTGGTTGCCTATACAGTTCATAGACAAGTTAATGGCTACTACTAAAAGACTCAAGATAAGTGTGTGTACCGAGGATGGCCCTCTCATAGGATGAAGAGGGAGGATCCCCGGTGGAGTATTGTGTTGGTGATTAGTGGACTTGTGTGCGAAAACTATTTTACTAATGGTGTCTCGTAGGATAGCTTAGCCAAGGGTCAAAGCTGGCTTGCTGCAATAACTCCACCACCTTCTTGAGAATGAGCATGTATAGTAGGTTCTGATGTAAGACTTGCTGAGTACCTTTGTACTCATGTTTGCTTAATTACTGTTTTCGGACGCAACACCGCCCCCTCCGATGGGTTTTACGTAGATCTCGACATCGATGAGTGACTTGCCACCCAGGTGGTGATCCTGGCCATGGAGGGCCCTATGTAGATAGACAGGCTTCGAGAAGCCTTGTTGCTTTCTAGTGTCTGTACTCAGACTATTTGCTTCCGCATGTGCTTGTATGCTTGTATGACTTGAGTGTCGGGTAATGTGACCCCTATCTGTATGAACATGTTATGTATGTCTCTCTGGAGCCTTTAAATAAAGTACTTGAGTTGTAGAGTTTTGTTGTGATGCCATGTTGTATTTGCACATATCGAGCATATTGTGTGTATGATTGAAATGCTTGGTATGTGTGGGATCCGACAATCTAGTTGTTTATCCTTGGCAGCCTCTCTTATGGGGAAATGTAGTCTAGTGCTCCTTGAGCCATAGTAGTCCGCTACAGCCCGGTTCACCGGAGTCCTGCTAGCCCAGCACTACTGCTCAGGACACTTGACTGGCCGGCATGTGTTTCACTTTGTTCCTATGTCTGTCCCTTCGGGGAAATGTCACGCGATGACTTCCGGAGTCCTGCCTAGCCTGCTACAACCCGGGTTCCCCGGAGTCCTGTTAGCCCAGTGCTACAGCCCGGATTCACACGCTGATGACCAACATGCTCGATGTGATTCACGTATGCCTGTCTCCATAGGTCTGTGCCGTTTTGGGTTCACGACTAGCCATGTCGGCCCGGGTTCTTTGTCATATGGATGCTAGCGACACTATCATATACGTGAGCCAAAAGGCACAAACGGTCCCGGGCCATGGTAAGGCGACACCCGTGGGGATACCGTGCGTGAGGCCGCAATGTGATATGAGGTGTTACCGGCTAGATCGATGTGACTTGGAATCGGGGTCCTGACACATGATGATAAATCGTGCGTCACAGAAGTTCTTTCGTCAAGGGTGACTGACACGTGGCATCCACCGTAATGGAACACCGTTAAGCTATCGGGTCGGATTTTGGATCTGATAACCCGTTAACAGCCATGACCAATGCCGATTTTCCACATGTAAAATTCTCATTGGCTGATGGATCCACGCGTCAGCTCCGCGTTGGCACATGTGTCACTCATCCAACGGTCGAGATGGGCCTATGATATGTTGACACGTGGACCGGCCCAAAAGTGGCCCACAAAGATTAAATGGGCCGGCCCAACCGAAGGCCCATAAGATTTAGCGGACAATAATGGGCCGGCGCAGCTAAAGGCCCACAAAATTTAGCGTACCATAATGGGCCGGCCCAGCTAAAGGCCCACACGGTTTTGCGGACCATAATGGGCCGGCCCAGCTAAAGGCCCACAAGATTTTGTGGACCATAATGGGCCAGCCCAGCTAAAGGCCCACTAGATTCTGCCGACCATAATGGGCCGGCCCTACTAAAGGCCGAACATTCTCTGTCAAATCAGCCCGTCAACGGCCTGTCCTAAACTTGTCATCAACGCGGCCCATGGTCACTTCTGGCCCGTTAACAGTCCGCTAAGTAATTGGGCCGAATTATGGCCTGATGTATTTCCGGTCTGTTAATGGTCCGGCTTCATTTGGGTACATTTACAGGCCATCAAAACTTTCGGCCCATAAACGACCGTGAAGGATTTGGGTCATATTCGGCCATGTCTGACATTCGGCCTGTTAGAGGCCCACTATAGCTTTGGTCCACTTTCGTCCTGTTGTCATTTTCGGCCTGTTAACACCGGACCTAAACCATGGGCCATATGTGGCCCAACGTCATATCGTGCCCAATAACGGCCCATATAAAAATGACGATAATCTAGCCCGACCGAAGTTCCGGCCTGTTAAAGGCCCGTGTATTAGGTCGTCGCATTTACGGCTCGTCCGAATTTCGGCCTGTTAAAGTCCAGTGAGTTATTTAGGACAATCAGGGCCCAATCTCACTTTCGGTGTATTAAAGGCCCATGTATTTTATGGGCTCGAGATATTTACACCTGTAAACGGCCTATTTTTACTGAGGGCCCAAATTATGTTTAGGCCTGTTAAAGGCCCACTATGGGCACAGGCCTAACAGAAAAATATGAAAGCTTATGCTGATTTAGGCCCAGATATTTTTAGTGTGCTACATGCCAATTTCGGCCCATAATCGTTTTTAGCCCAATTGGAATGGGCCCGACGAATGTTGGCATGTTGGGATCCTATGAAGCGTGAGGCCAAATACATTACTAAGACAAACCTACACTATACAAAAATAGCGTCGTAATTACTGCAGCCTGAGGCAGCATCATAAATGTTGTGTCACAACAAAATAAATTCCAACCATACAACAAAAGGCCTGTTGGCATAAAGTTTACAGTCCTTCCAGATAAAAGCACCATCAGATGTATAGAAGCACAGATCATTTGACCTGAGTGCTAATGTTTTAGTCTGTAGAATCTGATGGAGCAGCACGATCTCCACCTTTTTCCGCCATTGCTCCTGAACAACAAAGCGAATGTCTGATAGTCTGGTTTCAATACCATTCATATCTTGACGACATTTCTCAACCACTATTCTTGTTTCCGAAACAACGTCCACTAGGGATTGGACTTGTGTCTGGAGCCCAAATATATCACTCTGTCTAGCCGGAAGATTTTGTTCAGTAGGCGATTTGGACAAGGTTACCTTGACAACCAACGCAGAATTACGCAGGAAGGTGCTTTTTGCACTGTTAGTGGAGAGATACTGACGCACTGCAGCAAGAGGTGACATTGTGCCTGTAGTAGCCTCGTCGCCTTCAGGTGGTTGTGGCTGTTCAATCATTTGTTCTATAGCTTCCTGAAAGTTTGAACTCGTAGATTAGTGTACCAGATAAGGTACTAATGAGACAAAAACAAACAAAGTAGGTTAAACGTTTATACATAACTTATTTTGGTGAACTACTGTAATACATTAGCATGTATTGTAGTGCCAACTACATAATAAAATCACTTTTGGAACATATGTCCATGTAGCATGCCTACTGTATTGTCTATTTCCTCACATTCATTGACATCTAAGGATAAAGAGACATGGTTTAAAGTAGGATGAACATAGTATGACATCATTCATATCATGGGCAAACAAATATAAAACAAATAGGCTATTTTATCATTGTGTGCGCATGTGAACATAACAACTAGATTACAGATCAAGACCAAAAGAATATCCTTCATCTCTTTTAAACCATGTAAGGTGAAATGATACGTTAAGACAACTGTGAATAAAAGTGAACAGGGTAACAGACAATGGCTGCAAACCAAGTAGTTAAATGAACACATCACAGTACCAATCAGTTCAAGGCAGGAGGAGTAAGGACTTACAACAGCGGCTTGAACTGGTGAGCTCATGCCCTTCATCTTGCTGGTGTGGCAATCCTTGAAGATTTGCACTGCATTCGGTTCAAGTTCTTTTTGGCCCGCACGGGATTTCCTTTGTATTTGGAACAAGTCAATATAGATACAATAATATGGCACAAAAAAGGGAAGGAAGTAGCAGCTATTTACAAGAGCCTCGCAGTGTGCAATATAGCTACGAGATCCCATGGTCTGTTGGAATTGTTGGGGAACGTAGCAGAAATTCAAAATTTTCCTACGAATCACCAAGATCTATCTATGGAGAGACCAGCAATGAGTAGAAGGAGAGTGCATCTACATACCCTTGTAGATCGCTAAGCGGAAGCGTTCAAGTGAACGGGGTTGATGGAGTCGTACTCGTCGTGATTCAGATCACCGATGATCCTAGTGCCGAACGGACGGCACCTCCGCGTTCAACACACGTACAGCTCGACGATGTCTCCCACGCCTTGATCCAGCAAGGAGAGAGGGAGAGGTTGAGCAAGACTCCATCCAGCAGCAGCACAATGGCGTGGTGATGATGGAGGAGCGTGGCAATCCTGCAGGGCTTCGCCAAGCACCTACGGGAGAGGAGGAGGTGTCACGGGAGGGAGGGAGGCGCCAAGGGCTCAGGTTTGGATGCCCTCCCTCCCCTCCACTATATATAGGGGCAGGGGAGAGGGGGGAGGCGCAGCCTTGCCCCCTCCTCCAAGGAAGGGGTGCGGCTAAGGAGGGGGGAGGAGTCCATCCTCCCCAAGGCACCTCGGAGGTGCCTTCCCCCTTTAGGACTCTCCCCTTTTTCCTTTATCTTGGCGCATGGGCCTCTAGGGGCTGGTGCCCTTGGCCCATGTAGGCCAAGGCGCACCCCCTACAGCCCATGTGGCCCCCCGGGGCAGGTGGCCCCACCCGGTGGGCCCCCGGGACCCTTCCGGTGGTCCCGGTACAATACCGATGACCCCGAAACTTGTCCCGATGGCCGAAACAGGACTTCCTATATATAAATCTTTACCTCCGGACCATTCCAGAACTCCTCGTGACGTCCGGGATCTCATCCGGGACTCCGAACAACATTCGGTAACCACATACAAGCTTCCTTTATAACCCTAGCATCATCGAACCTTAAGTGTGTAGACCCTACGGGTTCGGGAGACATGCAGACATGACCGAGATGTTCTCCGGTCAATAACCAACAGCGGGATCTGGATACCCATGTTGGCTCCCACATGTTCCACGATGATCTCATCGAATGAACCACGATGTCAAGGACTCAATCAATCCCGTATACAATTCCCTTTGTCTAGCGGTATGGTACTTGCCCGAGATTCGATCGTCGGTATACCGATACCTTGTTCAATCTCGTTACCGGCAAGTCTCTTTACTCGTTCCGTAACACATCATCCCGTGATCAACCCCTTGGTCACATTGTGCACATTATGATGATGTCCTACCGAGTGGGCCCAGAGATACCTCTTCGTTTACACGGAGTGACAAAATCCCAATCTCGATTCGTGCCAACCCAACAGACACTTTCAGAGATACCCGTAGTGTACCTTTATAGCCACCCAGTTACGTTGTGACGTTTGGCACACCCAAAGCACTCCTACGGTATCCGGGAGTTGCACAATCTCATGGTCTAAGGAAATGATACTTGACATTAGAAAAGCTTTAGCATACGAACTACATGATCTTGTGCTAGGCTTAGGATTGGGTCTTGTCCATCACATCATTCTCCTAATGATGTGATCCCGTTTATCAACGACATCCAATGTCCATGGTCAGGAAACCGTAACCATCTATTGATTAACGAGCTAGTCAACTAGAGGCTTACTAGGGACATGGTGTTGTCTATGTATCCACACATGTATCTGAGTTTCCTATCAATACAATTCTAGCATGGATAATAAACGATTATCATGAACAAGGAAATATAATAATAATCAATTTATTATTGCCTCTAGGGCATATTTCCAACAGGAATTTCACTTTAGAACGGTTGGTTTTGTTCTTCAAATAGTTAGCCTAGAAGAAGATACACTTGTAAGGCACATACATAAATACAAGTTCAATATGTGGTCTGATCAAATACATATAGCCTACCTGATACTTTGGATCAGACAAGTGTTTAATGAGGGTTGTCGAGTCTTCATCTGTAATATATTCCACTGGAGATGTTTGGGCGATTTCATTGTTAGCCTTGCCTTCAATGTGAGATTTTCTAAGGTGGTACCGATACTGTCGCAGAGCAGACTGAAAAACATGAGTGCATGCTTGTCTAGTTGCATCATCTTTTGGATCCAACTTGAACCTCATCTGTTGAAAAAAGAATGTAAGTCTTATTAGGAGGAAGCTAGAAAGTATGGGACAGAGCAAGAAAATATTACTAATTGTGATGAATAACATTACTTACGGATAAATGGTCAAGGAAGGTGTTAAACTGGGTATTGTCTTTCTCATTCCTATACTGGATCCACGTTGGGAGGATACGTGCATGACACCTAACGGCAACGGCTGCCTTTGATACTAACTTGGCTGACTATGTAGCATCACGTGGCCTTTTTAAACCTGCCTCAAAATGGATCTCCATTCTTCCTCCTTTAGATTTTGTTAATCTGTCAAGCATTATCCCTGATGTCTGTTTCCGCTTGCGTCGTGGTGCTAGTTCAACAACGAATATGGAAAGTGTTAGTGTACATCAAACTGTGAGAGTACATATAAAGGAGCATGCAACTGCAACTTGACTCGGTCAGGTACCATCTTGGTGTTGATGCTCATGAGGTTCATCTGATCTTGCCAAGTCCTGTTGTGTCAACAGTGCTTCGGAAGTAGTGTTAGGTGTGAAGGCAGCTTGGGAACTGGCCAGTTCCGGAGCAAACGAATGAGTAACTGGTTGAGATGCTGGTACAGTTGAAGCGGATGCTACAGCTAGTGGAGCAGGTGATACTGTGTTTGTAGATTTAGCCGGTGGACTTGGACCTTCTACTGCACTATAAGTACCAGCAGAATCTCGATGGCAGAACCTTTTCCATTTCACCCGACGAGTAACAACACTCCCTACTATATTATTACTCTTTTTTGACTTTGCCATGTCAAGCTGTACCCACAACACAAAAGAATAAAACCACTCTTCAGAACTCATTGATGCATGATACAGACAAGCAATACTTTGATGTAAGACAATCGTATGAGGATGGAATATGTAAGAAAAACAGGACGACATGACATATTCACAGCTACAATGTGCAAACTAAGCAGAAGGATTTTCAAGAAAATAGAAGTAATGCAAGCTAGACACCATATGAAAGATGCAACCAATATTACTCTGCCAAGTTAAAAGTGTCTTGTCATAAGTGGCAATTCAAAAAATTAGAAGCAGTACAACGTAGAAATCAATGCAAGATGCAACCACTATCAAACTACCATGTTAGAAGCATCCAATCATGAGTGACTGATGCAGGATACACAACAGCAGTACTTTGATGTAAGAACATGGTATGATAGATAGATGCAGTGTATTCTAGACACAGAAAGCCATGTCATATGCACATGTATAACGTATAAACTTAGCAGGTGCAATTTAATAAAAACAGAAGAAATACAGGCTAGACAACATATACAACATGAAACCAATTATCACACTGTCAACTTAGAGAAAGCACCTGCGATTGTGGAGTACGGGAGATGAACTCATCATGTAGACTTGGGACTTCAACTTCATTAGCAGTAGCAGTGGCAAATCTATAGAGTCTCTGTTTGCGTCAGTGCGGGGGACCACCAACATCCCTTAACTTACTCTTTTCCTTCCTATTTTTTGATATTGCCTTATGAAGTAAAAACCACAAGAAGATGAATAAAATTAGCTCTGCATAACTGGTTGATATAGACGAACACTCTTTGATGTAAGGCAAGCGCAGGATAGGAGGATGGAATATATACAAAAAAAGACAGCATTTCATATTCACACGTACGATAGGAGGATGGAATATGTATGAAAAAACAGTAAGCGGAAGGCATTTCAACAAAATTAGAAGAAATGATAGCTAGGCACCATATGAACATGTAACCAATATCACTCTATCAGGTAAAAAGTGTCTCGTCGAAAGAGCCATTTCAAGAAATTAGAAGCAGTACAAGCTAGAAGACAATGCAAGATGCAACCTACATCACAGTCCCAAGTTAAATGTGTCTTATGTGTAAGTGATCATTGCAGGTATAAGTTGTAAGCTACGCAGATGCTATTCAACATAATCAGAAGCAATACAAACTAGACATCATACGAAAAACGCAACCACGTATAACAGTTCCAAGTAATAGCAAGCACCTGTGATGGTGGAGTAGGGGAGATGTGCTCATCATGTACACGTATGTTCTAGAAACAGGAACACGTGTCATATTCACAGGCATTATGTGTAAAGTAAGCAGATGCAATTCAAGTTAGAAGCAATACAAGCTAGACATCATACGCAACATGCAACCATATAAAATAGTGTCAAGTTAGAGCAAGCACCTGTGATGGTGGAGTAGGGGAGATGTGCTCATCATCTACACAACTACGTTGACTGTCCAGCCTTGTGTTGTCTTGTGAATCTTGTTGGGAGGATGGCGGAGTAGAATCTGTAGAGACCCCCTGTTTGAGTTGCTCCGAAGGACCACCATCATCCACTACTGAACTACTTTCCTTAAGTTGTAATGATTTTGCATTGTGAAGTCAAATCGATAAGAAAAAGGAATAAAATTCGCTCTTCAAAACTCATTCATGCATGATACTGACGAACACTACTCGGATGAAAGGCAAACACATGATGTGAGGATGGAATATGTATGAAAAACAGGATGGTGTGACATATTCACACCTATGATGTGGTAATTAAGCAGAAGGCATTTCAACAAATTAGAAGCACTGCAAGCTAGACACCATATGAAAGATGCAACCAATATCACTCTGCCAAGTTCAAACTGTATGGCGTTTCAACAAATTAGAAGCAGTACATGCTAGAAATCATATGCAAGACACAACCAATATCACAGTGGCGACTTAAAGGTGCCTTATCATAAGTGACTGATGCGGGATATGCAAGAATAGTAGTCTGATGTAGAAACAGGAACACATGTCATATTCACAGGCATTATGTGTAAAGTAAGCAGATGCAATTCAACAAAGTTAGAAGCAATACAAGCTAGACATCATACACAACATGCAACCACATATAATAGTGCCAAGTTAGAGCAAGCACCTGTGATGGTGGAGTAGGGGAGATGTGCTCATCATCTACACAGCTACGTTGACTATCTAGCCTTGCGTTGTCTTGCGAATCTTGTTGGGAGGATGGCGGAGTAGAATCTGTAGAGAACCTCCGTTTCAGTTGCTCGGAAGGACCACCATCATCCAATGCCTTGCCAATTTCCTTCATCTTTATTGATTTTGCCTTGTGAGGTCATACCGACAAGAAAAAGGAATATCATTCGCTCTTCAGAACTCATTCATGCATGATCGATACTGACAAACACTACTCTGATGAAAGGCAAAGTCATGATACGAGGATGGAATATGTACGAAAAAATGGACAGCTTGACATATTCACACCTATGATGTGGTAACTAAGCAGAAGGCACTTCAACAAATTAGAAACACTGCAAGACACCATATGGAAGGTGCAGTCAATATCACTCTGCCAAGTTAAAACTGTCTCGTCATAGGTGGCGTTCATCAAACTAGAAGCAATACATGCTAGAAATCATATTCAAGACGCAAACCAATATCACACTGCCAACTTAAAGGTGTCCCATCATAAGTGACTGATGCAGGATACACAAGAAGAGTAGTTTCATGTAAGAACATGGTGTGATAGACAGATATAGTATGTACCAAAAACAGGAAAGCATGTCATATTCACATGTATCATGTGTAAACTAAGCAGATGCAGTTTACACTAATTAGGAGCAATACGAGCTAGACACCATATGCAACATGCAACCAGATATCACACTGCCAAGTTAGAGCAAGCACCTTGGATGGTGGAGTAGGGGAGCAGAGACTTCGACCTTGTAATGCACTATCAGTACAAGGAGAATCGGTACAGATGCTCTGTTTATGTTGCTGCAGAGGACCACCATCATCGCCTTCCTTACTCTTTTCCTTCCTCTTTCTTGATTTTGCCTTGTCAAGTCAAACCCACAAGAAAAAAGAATAAAATTTGCTCTTCAGAACTCATTGATGCATGATACTGACAAACACTACTTTCATGTAAGGCAGCCGCATGATAGGAGGATGGAATATATATATATGAAAAATAGGACGGCGTGACATATTGACATGTATGATGTATAAAGTGTAAACTAAGCACAAAGTGCTTGAACTTGTTAGAATCGATGCAAGCTAGAAATCATATGAAAGATGAAACCAATATCACTCTGCCAAATTAAAAGGGTGCCCCAACAAATGTATTTGACCAAATTAGAAGCAATACATGGCAACATGCTAGAAATAATATGCAATATGCAACGAATAAAGGTGACTCATCGTAAGTGATTGATGCAGGATACAGAAGAGAGGTAGTTTCATGTAAGAACAAGGTTAACACATAGATGTAGTGTGTACCAAAAATAGGAAGGCATGTCATATTCACAGGTATAGTGTGTAAACTAAGCAAATGCAATTTACCCTAATTAGAAGCATTACAAGCTAGACACCGTATGCAACATGCAACCACATATCACACTACGAAGTTAGAGCAAGCACCTGTGATGGTGGTGTAGGGGAAGTGCGGTCTTCAGGTACAGAGCTATGTTCAATATCTTCATTTAGGCTTGTTGTTTCTTGAGAATCATGTGGAGAGGATGAAATTGCATTCTTTAAAAGAGTATTGCGTCTCATATTAACCCATGCGTGTGACTGTCTCATCATAAGCGATAGACGCAGGATACACAAGAACAGTAGTTTGATGTAAGAACATGGTGTGATAGGCAGATGTAGTATGTACCAAAAATAGGAAGGCGTGTCATATTCACATGTATAATGTGTAAGCTAAGGAGATGCAATTTAACAAATTAGGAGCATTGATGAGGGATACACAAGAAAAGTGCCTTATCATAAGATATAGTATGTACCAAAAACAGGAAAGCATGTCATATTCACATGTATCATGTGTAAGCTAAGCAGATGCAGTTTACACTAATTAGGAGCAATACGAGCTAGACACCATATGCAACATGCAACCAGATAATACACTGCCAAGTTAGAGAAAGCACCTTGGATGGTGGAGTAGGGGAGCGGAGACTTGGACCTTGTAATGCACTATCAGTACAAGGAGAATCAGTACATATGCTCCGTTTACGTTGCTGCAGAGGACCACCATCATCGCCTTCCTTACTCTTTTCCTTCCTCTTTCTTGATTTTGCCTTGTCAAGTCAAACCCACAAGAAAAGGGAATAAAATTTGCTCTTCAGAACTCATTGATGCATGATACTGACGAACACTACTTTCATGTAAGACGAACACTACATATCACACTGCCAAGTAAGAGAAAGCACCTGCGATGGTGGTGTGGGGGAATTGCGGTGATCAACTAGAGAGCTACATTGACTATCTTCATTTAGCCTTGCTATTTCTTGAGAATCATGTGGGGAGGATGACACTGCACTCTTTAAACAAGTATGGTGTCTCACATAAACCCACCCGGGTGACTGTCTCATCATAAGTGATTGACGAGGGATACAAAAGAGCATTACTTTGATGTACGAACATGGTTAATAGACATATGTAGTATGTATCAAAAACAGGAAGGCATGTCATTATCAAAGGTATAATGTGTAAAGTAAGCAAATGCAATTTAACCAAATTGGAAGCAATACAAGCTAGACACCATATGCAACATGCAACCACATTTGACAGCGCGAAGTTAAAGCAAGCACCTGGGATGGTTGTGTGTGGCAATTGAGATCATCAACTGCATAGCTAAGTTTATTATCTCCAACTGCTGACACTGCACCCGTTAGAGCGCTGGAACGCTTAGTGCTTATCTTCGAATTACACCGGAGCGACTTCTATCTTTTCTTTTTTGCATTCATCAACACTGCATCAGAGTCTGAAATACCCATGCATAAAAAAACAATAGTGTGAGTATGGGTGAAGTGTGTGCACAATTAGTACAGTGTAAAGGTAGCAGATAGCAGGTCGGTGAGAAATAAATGACGGGAGACATATGATAGCTCTACAACATGCATGGCACACTAAATTACTACATGATTCTATGAAAATAATAGTCGACTGAAAGCAAATAGGCCAGTCCATTTTTTCTGCACCGTCCGATGTACAAAGAACGGGCAGATCGCCTTCATATACCTCCAGCAAGTCAGTGTTGACGATCTTCCTCGAAATGCCAGCGACCACCGGCGTAGTATTCCTCCCCTGCCTGCGCCCTCCCCTCGACCTCACCGCATCGCCGTGCTTGGCACCGGCCCCCCGGCCATCCATTCAAGCCCCGCCGACCTCCAGATCGGGCGCAAGCAGCTCCTGCGCCCCACACCCCTATGATAGACACCGATGCGTCGCTTCCCCGGGGAACAGGCGGACTAGGTGCTCCGCGCACCTAAGCGGGTGCTGCTTCTTTTAATTGCAGTTCGACTGACCCTGAATTGAAATCAGGTGGGCTAATGACCTCTAGAAAAGGTGAAATAGTAAAAGGGAGGAAACCTTATGCATTTAGTATCACGAAGAAGATGCAGTAAGAAGCGCTCAACTAGTTTCTTTTGTGGGATGAATACGGTGTGAGGGGAGACGTAAGATTTGCATGAATAAGGGAAGAGGAGTACCTCTTTCTGCTGGCAGTGCTGTGTCCTCCTTCTGTTTTTCCGATGATCTTCTTGTTGTTTGCCGAAAACCAGAAGTTGTGGAGGACGGTGCAGCCTTGGATGAACCCATGGCCAAGTTGTTGAGTGTGGTGCGGTGGCCGTCTGTCGGCAGCGGGGAAGCAGATTCGAGGCGGTGAACAACGGTGTAGCGGGAACAGCTCCGGTGCGGTGGACGGTTGCGACAGTGGAGCCGCAGCAGTGAGGTGCAGGACGGCGTGGGCGGAGTGGTTCTGGTACGGCGCATGTCAGCGTCGGTGTCGTGGAGGCAGCTCTGCCTCGGCTTCAGCTGCTAAGTCCTTGAGGGCGTTGTGGTTGCGGTTGCGTTGGAGGACGACGTCGGGGTACCGGCTCTGGCGTGATGGAGGAGGGCGGCGGTGGATTGGCCGCTATGGGGTGGAGGACGGAGGAGGCTGGGGTTTCGCGGCTGGTGGAGAGGGCATTTTCGCGCCCATGGAGTATGAATAGGGAAACGGAGGGAGGCGGGGAACTAAGGGGGAACAATGTTTCGGTTTGAGACGCGCTTGTTTGAAATTTGGGGAAAGTTACAAACTTTCCCCCCATCTAAAATTTCGGACATATTGCGGGTTGGGGGTAGGACAGTCATGTCAGGTGTCCCAAATGTGGGCGAGATAGATTTCGGCCGAGCGCATTGGTAGGCGCCCACGGCGTATGAATGTTTCTCTGGCGTCTTGGTGAAGTTACAAACCTACCCCGGTTTAGACCTTTGGACATCGGGCCGATAGGCTACATGGGCCAGACTCAGGACAGTAATTTCCTACCACTAAAACATTAGTCTCGCGCGGTTTCGGGTGACCAGAGGCCTATTTGGCGCTTCGTTCAGGGCCTCTTTGATTCACAGGATTGTCAAAATGAAGGAATAGGAAAAATGCAGGAATAGGGTGACATGTCCCATAGTATCCTACAGGATTTGAAAGAATGTTTGATAGCATTTGAAAAACAAAGGAATTCTACAAAGAGGTTTGAGTGGATGGAAATTTTCCTCCAAAATGTAGTACAAATGGATCTTATGGAAAAATTCCTAAGGATGCCAATCCTACAAATCAAACGAGCATCACAGGAAAAATTCCTAATGGTTTAAATCCTCCAAAAATCCTATGCAATTCCTTTGAATCAAAGGAGCCCTCAATATTCGAGAGCAAAAGCATTTAACGTTTTCGGTTCTCTTGAATTGAACTTTCAGGATTTGTCAAACTTCACAAATCTTTACTCTTGAAAATCCTAAAGCTACGATTATTTTGGAATGGAGGGGGTACATTTGAATATACATTGTACATGAGTATATATGAAAAAATATGCAACTTACCTCAGTTCATGCATGGTTCCAAATATAATCTCCTGGGTTGCAAAAAAAAGTTAGATATGCGTATGAATATATATATAGCATGTTCAAACTCACAACAAAGATTGATGCCCCCTTTTACATCTGATTTACAAATAGCATTATCTCGGGTTCAAATAGATGAATGCACTTCCTATGAATTCGAATCTTCAAAACCCCCTTTATGTTGCATTCGACGTGTATTCTATTTCGTAGCTAGCAATTTGGAATGTATCCATGCAAGTGACAAATGTATAAAGTGCTTCACACTAACAACATGGAGTGCACTAATTGATGTTTATATATGAATTGCAAAAGCATCCATTGCCTGTATTTCAAACCGCTCTCACTCTATGGATCGATAATATGAAATAAACACATGCACATGCTAGAATTCAATTGCAGTTGAAGAAAGAGCCTACTCCTGGTACTGTATATTAGTGAGAGGGGTGCGTTCAAAGTACACATGAATACCAGGCATTGTGCATGTGTGTATACTATCGACGAACTAGCCCCCAAGCTTGTATAACATACTAAGGGCCTAGGGTTACAAATCATATATAGCCAGCTTATCACCAGTGGAGATAGAGTCCTCCGCGACTCTGGTAGCTTCGTGTTGTACGCCGAGTCCTCCACATGGGTCTTCGTATAACATGTCTCGGTCCAACCTATATGTGGTGCAGGATGGAACCGACCCATGAGTCTACATGTTGACCCACCACAACTAGAAATGATGTCCCACCACATCACACACGCAATAGGCCACTAAGAAAATAAGCATATACAATAGTACAACGGTATCTAGCTCACGATACGTCTCCATATTTTGTAGATGACACTGACGGACTTTGCATTTGATGTGTGCTCCGTATTTTTTTGACGACACTTACGGTCATTGTATTTGAAGCAAAAGCACAATATGGTCACTGGTCTTCAGAATAAGCTCATCATGGTCACCACATACATTTTGTCGTGCTAACCAACATGTGGTTGGATGGTTAGAGGACAGTGGTTTCTCGAGCCCACCAAGGTTAAAGTCCCGGTGCTCGCATTTATCTTGTGTTAATTTCAGTATTTTCCGGCGACGTACGTTCAATGGGAGGAGACGTTCCACTCCACTACGAGGCACCTATGGTGACTTCGTAAAATCTCAAGATCATATATGCTGGCCCACTCTCTTGAAGGTGCTCATAGGGGTAGGGTTCACGTGTGTGCGCTTATACCAGTGAGTGCTTGCACGTATATATGAGCCCTTGCGTCTGTACCGTGTTAAACAAATACATATCATGATTATACGGTCACTGGCTCACCCGTACAGCTCTGTATTTTGTTGATGACACAATCAATTGACCAGTCAAACGTCCCATGCGGCGCAACTAGTGTTGCACCATCGGGGCGCGTAACCGTGGGGCGCACCTGTTAGCCCGTATATGAAAGAAAGAAATGGTAGTTTGAGTCTGTACTGTGTTAATAAAATAGGAGTACATTTTAGGGTGATCATACGGTCACTGGCTCACCATACAGCTCCGTAATTTGTTGATAACACGATCAATTGACCAGTCAAACAGTCCACACTCAGTAGCGCACATTACCATAGGGCCCACCCGTCAGCGCATATATGAAGGACAAAAATGGTAATAAATGAGTGGTTTCGGGGAGGGCGGGCCGGCCGCGAGCGGCGGGGGCTGGCGGTTCGGCCGGTGGTGGCTGGCGGCTCAGGGCCGGGGGGGGGGGTGGAGTTTGATGATAAACTGGAGGCCCTTGATTTCGTATCCAACGGTTGGAAAATCTAATGACCAGAGATGAAAAAGTCAGTCGACTGACATGTAGCCTCACCCCGCACATACACATGCACGCACGCAAGACACGCACGCATGTAGGGGTGGAACACTGACACGTACACATGCACTCACGAACACACGCACATACGCACCCATGCATGCAACACTAAAACGTACCCTTGCACACACGCAACACTCGCAGGCCTGCATGCACACAACACACGACGCAAGACACACGTTCAACCTATACGTGCATGCACCCTTTGTTAAGGACATGGATTGTTACGGGTATTAATCAATCATATCTGTGATAAGCAGAACAATGATGTTTGCAGCGCTCTATAAATCACAACATATAGAACGGGCTATCAACATAGTAGGCTTATCTACATGAAAAAGATGACGTCACACTCAATGAACAATCATCGGTTTATGAAATGCCCGCTTCTGACCACCCTGGCCCACCAAAGGTTCCTCTGTTTGTGCGCTGCCTGCGTTGGGTCACAGACATGCATGCCATGCACCCAAAGATCCCACATGTCAGTGGAAGAACGGCGCGGTGTCCTAGGTCAGAGTCGAGGGCGCCACTCGCGCTACGCCCGGCTGAACACGCCTCCATGCCGCATTCAAACGCCTCCATGAAACCCGCCCGTGTGGAAGCCGAGAAACCCACTCTAGACACACGTCCGTTCATGACCGGGCCGCTCGCCTATCTCCTCCCCCATTTTGTCTAGTCTTACAATGGCTTACGAAGAGTAGTTATTCCGCATCCAAGCCGGCTGGGTAGCCCGCCGGATACTAGCTATGCAGCTCGCTGATCCACCTCCCTCCCCTCGCCCGACGGAGCCAGTTGCCGCGCAAGCCGTGGAATTTTGCCATGTGTTGTTTTCATGGACTAGTAAGATACCCGTGCATTGCACAGAACATCAAGATGCATTTTCTTACAGACGCCCGCATGCATGCAAAGGATAATTAATGTCCTCCTTTGCTAGTACCACGAGGCAAACACCATTAATATTGCATCGATTAGTGTTAGTGGCCTTGTATATCTACAAATTGTAATTTTGATAGTGGCCCCTTGTATATAAAAATGGAGGGAGAAAGATGAGAGATAAGGTGAAGAGGAGTGGGGCGTGGTGGTGACTGGTGGTCGGACTGGGCGGAGGCATGGGGATGGACGGTGCATTATGTCTAGGTTTGTATCTCTCTCACACACACCCACGTAGGTGGGGGACGTGCACGAAGAGAAGAGGTGCACGCATGGCGCACGTACTCCCGTCTCTTTCCCAACCACACCCGCGCGGGTACACGGTGGAGCTCATTTCTGTACGAAAAAGGCATCCCACGTGGTAATTTGGCACCTGTACTAGTTGTCCACTTGGTGGAGGGAGGATCGTCTACCACGGGTGAACAAACAAATTGTGACTTGACGCGTTATGTTAAATTAAAAAAAGAGGCAAATCATGTGGGGCCTACCTTAGAGGCAAGGCTCTATACATTGGAGTACTTTTGATGTGTCCCGTCAACTCGCGGAACGAGAAGAAGCTTGCTTAGTACGCCGTCTCCCCCGCCCACGGGCGCGGTGGCTCACAGGATGAGGTGAAGCTTGCTTACTAGTACGCCTTACGCCCGCTCCCTCGCCCACGCGCGCGGTGGCTCGCAGCACGAGGAGAAAATTTTACTACTCCCTCCGTTTACTCCTCGTCCCTACTACGTACTTTGGTTAGTACTCCCTCATTTACTTATACAAGGCCACTATAAAAAAATACATTTTGCATCTATACAAGGCCACAAATATTAATCAGACAAAAGTTACTACTCCCTCCTTTCCAGTTTATGGCTCAATTTCAAAATCTCTCCAACCAAGGTAGACGGTGAGTGGTCGAATTAATTTCGTATTTTGCACAAGTAATTAGTACGCTCGTTTTTCTCAAGGAGTTATGTTTACCGAGGCATTAATTAGAACGAATGCATGAATGACCACTAAATTTTCATGAACTTGTACATGCATTGGTTAGTTTCCTCTTGACACTGCTTGCATCGAGTGATCTAACGCACCTCGAAATCCAACATGTAATGGTACTACTACTAGTATAGTAGAATTGAGACTTATCAAACGGAAAAACGAATTTTTTTAATTTAGATGAGCCCTATAAACCCTAGTGGGTACGTACTCCATAAAAACAGTTTTTTCCAAAACTAAGTCGCTCCCTTTCATGAATTCTGTAGTATACTCCTCCGTCGATGCTCCTTTTCATGAATTATGTTCTTCCTGTCACCGACATGTGGGACATATAGCAACCGGGTCGACGTGTCAAGCACCAAATAATAGTGTACAACAGCAGGGGGACACACCCCACTCGTACCGGCCCAGTAGTAGTAATGAGCAATGGGACGTCAAATCACAATGCCGCACTTTCCCAGACGGACGAAGCAACCATTAGTTCACACTTCGGTTCGCCATCATCTCAAACCACGTACTAGTATTGCTTCTGCCTCAAGAGGGACACGCGCATCGCCTTGGTACATCATGACACGTGGGACCGCATGACAGGCCATGCTCCCCAGCCGATCGCTTGGTAAAATCACCTCATTTTTACTATACTTCCTCCGTATCGGTTTACTACATGGCATGCACGTCGTTCTAAGTTGAGAATTTAACTGGCTATATATGGGATGAACAGTACTCTAGCCTTTTAAAAAATGTATACTTTTGTACAGCAGTACTATCGATGGATTGCGCCATGGAGCAAAAACTGAAATTAAAAAAAAAGGTAGTACATATCGAGAGCGCTCGTCGCCAAATTATGCATATAGTACTATTAAAAAGGCTAGTCACAATAATGGTGTCCAGCACAACCCACCCCTCAAATAAAACTAAGAGGGTGCTTGGATACGTTTTAGTCCCATGACTAAAAGTAGTGGGACTAAAACATGCTAGCCTCACCCATGCTTGGATCCAAATACTAAAAAGGCTAAAATCAAGTTAATGAGCATTTATTATCCTCCAAACCCTCCAATCCAGAACTCACCTATGTTAAAGGAGATGAGTTAAATGAGTAGAGAGAGGACTAATCCACATTTTAGTAGGGGTACCCCTGACTAAAAAATTTTAGTCTCAAGACTAGTTTTAGCCCCTCTTTAGGCTGGTCATAATGGTAGTATCATAACTAGTATCATGCATGCCAACTAGACAATTTTGATGAGGTGTCATAGTATTAAATGAAGAAAGAGAGGGTGGAGTATCATATCATGATACCATATCATAATAAATGCTATGCTACTTTGTGTCATGCAAGGCAATAAATAGAGTACTACATGATACTAATATGTGATACTATGCATTAGGGAGGTAGTATCATACACTAGTATCATATGGATGATACAAGTATATGATACTCCCCATTACAAACAGCCTTAGTCAGGGGTGCTTGGAACTTTAGCCTCTTAAAAAGACTATTTTTAGTCAGAGTAAAATAAGTCCCTTGGATCCAAGCACCCCCTAAGCATCCTGGAATTCTTTGACAAAACTAAGCACCCTGAAATTCTTTGACAACTAAACTGCTGGCTATAAGATGTTGGCCATATATATTGTACGTATATAATGTGAAGAAACGAGTGGTAGTACTATACCAACTAAAAGATGAAATGTAAGAAATACTAGTATGTACGTACTGAAGAGTTAAAGTAACGAGAAGAAACATAACATAGTTCTGCTGGGGGCTCAGCACAACACACCCCTCAAATTAAATTAAGCACACCTCAAATTAAACTTTGCAACTATTCTAGTAGACACTGCATTAGAACCACCATGAGCAACGACACTGCCACCTTACTCGGAGTCCTCGTCCACGTCCTCGACTTCGTCCTTGTCCCTCTTCCTCTTGGCCGATACTTCTTTGCTTGAACCGCACACTTGGCTATTGCTCCTCATCCAACCCTTGTAGATATTGAAGCAAAGGTAGCCATCCATTGCAGCGTAATGGATGTGGTCTATATCTAGTACATTCCGCTGCCATGCATGATGATGAAACGTGTAATGAGGTTTCTCCAGTTTACTGTACGAAGGATGAACCATGGCTCCTGCCAGGGTCAGCATTGAAGGCTGACGAGAGGACACCAGCCGATTATTCTGAAGGTCGAAGGTGTTGCCTACAACGAGGCCTATCCGATGCAGGACTTCTTTGTCGTTACCAAAGTCTACAGTAATGAATTTGACTAGGTTTCTCTCGAGGAAGTCCTTAAAATCCTGGCACTCAACGTCGGCATGGCATATGTGGTATACCAAGCATAAGTCATGCACGCAAACCTGGATCACGGCGGGCTTCTTCCTCTCTTCGTCCTTTAGATCCTTATCTCGTCCCAGGACTGTGGTGTACTCAACATCTCGCCGAGTGACCCACTCATCATCTAAGTCTTCGAACATGCGTCTGAAGCGAGAAAGGCATCCTTTCACCGTCGCGGAAGAACAGGTGTAGATGATGTTGAACTCATCGCCGGTGATGGTTCTAACCTTGTACTCACCGCCGATCATGGAGATTTGGGATGCCATGGATTTGGGAGGAGGATTAGGATTAGTGGAACTGCCGTAATGTGAATGGACGAGACGACTAGGAGCGAACCGTCGTAGTACTGAAGGACGTGCGGGGACGAGTAGGAGCGAACTGCCAGCATGCGAACGGTAGGGTAGTGGCTTTCCATTCTCCCATGATACGGGCTTCCGAGAGCCCTTGGATCTGAGATCGAACGGTTGCATGGCGTGATTGTAGACCTATGGGTGAATATCCTATCCTGGAGGGTTATTATGCAAATCTTCAGCAACTTAGCATGCGACCGTTTGATTTTAGATCCAAGGGCTGCCAGCAGCCCATATCATGGTCGCGCCTACCACGACCGTCGCGTCGCTCGCGCGGTCGCGCCCTTGGAGATTTAACACGGTGCGTTAGGCTATCTGATGTTGGCATGTCATACATAGTCATCACTTAGTCACTCATACTACAACAAGGTTGGCTATAAGTGTATTTTTTACTCCTCTCTATCTCTTTCTTCGTACTCAAGGAAGAAACAGTGCTAAGCGCGTGTATTTATTGCATTTGCCAAGGAGTGACCTCTTCCAATGAAATGGTGTTGCTAAGTTGGCTTCATTTAATTAGCTATAGACTCAAAATTGTCTTTTCACCTAGGTATACGCGCTTAGCACCGTTTCTTCCTTGGGTCACCAAACTAGTCTCTCTCTTCTTGATTAACTTGCCACATCAGACTTTATGCTTATGTGGCAAGCTTAAGCACCTGTAGGAGCAAGTAAAAGTAAGTACAATAGTGCGCTTTACATGGCATTTTTACATATGTGGAGGAAAGAGAGGCAAGGAAAAAGTGGAGAAGTGGGCTCTCATGCAAGAGCCAGCCTCTACTACATGGTGGAGCATTAGGAGAGGCACCTGTATGGAGGTGGTCAGGAATCTGGGAGACTCACGTCGGTCGTAGCGCCGCAGTTAAAATGATAATGGCAAGTCAAATCACGGGGCCCCACCTGTCCAGCAGTAACTCGCTGTCAAATCACACAGCCCTACGTTTGTAGTAGCCTACTCCCTCGTCTTCTCGCGTCTCTGTCGAACCGACTAGGCGGAACTGCCCCGCCACCTACCGCGCAGGAAAAGCCCCACCCTCAACTTTTCAATACAACTACATCCGCTTAAGAATCCAATGATATACTTTTTGTGACATAGTAACTCATATTTAGTTAGTCAAATGGATGACCTAGAACTACGTGCAGGCCCTATAAACCGAGACGCCTAAAAATAGAAAAAACCGAGACGGAGAGGGTAGTTCAACACGTATCTTTTTAGATCAATATAGTCGGGATTCACCAAGGAGCAAAACCAAGTGGTAGGCTGCTCTTGTCGTGTTGGTGTAGCAACTCAAGTAGGGTCAGTCTGCACACGAAATGGCGACACACTTAACAGGATCCCTTTGGCTGACATGTGGCTCATCCACCATCTTGTTCCATGTGCGATGCACCAAATTACAGTTCGCAGCAGCGGTTGGAATTAGAGGCACCCCAGTCGTAGCGCCACAGTAGTAGAAAATGAGCGACGAGGGGTCAAATCACAAAGCTCCACCTTTCTCGCATTAAGCTGGACAGACGAAACAGCCATCGTTTCACTCTAGGGTGCAAGAGCATAAAGAAAATAGAAAACAATGATGCGTGTGGTAGCTACCTAGGTCACCCTAGGGTAGGGGTCTCCACTATAGATCCTTTTTTTGAAAGCGCCTCCACTACAAATCGGCTTCTCCCTTCTCTTGAAGAAAACCGATGATGAGTGCGGCGGTAGGGTTTGTAGGAGTACTACGGCGTGCGGGGCCACGTCATAGTAAACGGGTTCGAGCCGATGCCTTAAATATGTGTGGGCCACTTGGTTTTACGGGAACGAGGCAGCATTTTGGGTTCGGGGACCAGTGGAGATATAGTACATACAAAAAATTGTGGACATAGGTTCGACCGAAAGGCAATGATGCATGGGCCCTGCATTTTGATATACCCGGGGCCGCGTGAAATTTGCTACTCTACTCAAAACTAGTAAGGTACACATGTATTGAACGCATGAGATTTCGAAACCAAATTATGAATAAATACACACTATAGGATGTAAAGCTTTGAGTCATATATGCATGATGTAGATGTTCGTTTAGTTCTTATAGTTCATCTCATTCAAAATCAATAAGTTCTGTAAAAATGTTAAGATTCATGGGGTTGTGCATTGTACTCCCTCCGTTCCAAAATAGATGACCCAACTTTGCACTAACTTTGTACAAAGTTAGTGCAAAGTTGGGTCATCTATTTTGGAATGGAAGGAGTAAATCATAAAGTAAAAAACAAATAATGGCAATTCATTTAGAAAAAAATAATCAATTATGATACAGAAGATTCTAAAACAAAGGAGAAGTGCTTGTGTTCTGAGGTTTGTGCATTATGCTTAAGTTCAACCATGGAGTCTTCTAAATTGTACATGTGGCAGATCTGGTGGAAATATTGATGATATCCAACGGCCAGTAGTGCTCGGATTTGCCTATCTCTACACTGTCGGGTTAGCTTCATCCAGCGACCATCTTTCAAAGTTATTGGCACACTATATAGTTCTTGTGCCATAGTTGCATGTTTTGGAAAAAAACTACTAGTGGGTTGTACTATCTATTTAGGAATAAAAGATGTATACATGGAAGTTGTAGGGAAAGAGATGACATGGAGCATCTCAATTCCTATGAGTAGGGATTGGAAAAGAGATGTCATGTGGTTCACATCATAGGAACTTTTCTATTGAACATAGAGATGACATGTTTCTCAATTCCTATGAGGAGGGATTAGAAAAGAGATGTAATTTGGTTCATATCATAGGAACTTTTCTATTGAATATACGCTAATGTTTATTTTCCTTTGAAATTAAGGGAGTATAGGAATCCATTCGTATGAACCAAGTGGCTCTAAAGCTATAGAAATGATATCATCTTTATTTCCTTTGAAATGTGGAGTATATTAATCTATTCCTATGAACCAATTGGTTCTAAAGAAAAAAATCCTATAAAAATCATATCATATAGAGTTCCTATGATATTCCTCGACACTAAAGGATGCTTGAAATTGCTGCGGGTGATACGATGGTCCTTCTTTGTAGACTCCTCACCCAACTTTATAGTTACCTCTCGAAGATGAATGAAATGATATATACATGGTATTCTACATGTGCAATTTGGTACATGAAAACTCAGTTAAAGTTTGCGAGGTTCGAATTTTCAATAAAGCTATAAGCACTGCATTTCGGAACGGAGGGAGCATACGACAGTTGCTAACACTCACGTGGAAGATTTGTGTGTAGGAGGAGTGGCTATTCTGTTAAATGACATGGCAAAACTGACACTATCGGATACCAATCTAATAGTCCTTACGTCGTTCGTCAGGAAAAGGCTTGTGGCGAACGTTTTTCAGATAATGATTTACGGACACATGCATTGCATTGATACGTGCCCCCTCTCTCTCACGCACACGCACCCTCATGAGTCACGACTCTCCCGAGTCCTCTCACAGACTTGCACGTCGCACCCACCGTCTATCTGCAGGTAGACGTCACGCACATATGTGCTCTTCACACCCTGCCCTCAGAACTTCTAAAAAACAAAAGACAGCGCACACATTTTATTTTAGCTCACACGTCACACACTTGTACTATTAATCTTGCGGCGAACGTTCTTTGGGCATAGTATAGTGTACTCTCACAAAGAGAAAAGGTGCACGCACGCACTAGTTCTATCACACCCACGTAGGAGCACATTTTTTTGAAGCTGGTACAACAAAATCACTCCACTATATATAAAAGCAGGAGCCTTAGCGCTTGCTTTACTAGGGTTCCTCTCGTTCACTCTCTCATGCTCTCCAGATCTAAGAAACACATAGGTGGCCACACTCTCTCTCAGCTCACGGCTGGTCACGAATCCCGCCGGACAACCTCGACCGGGGCAGGGTGTAGGTGCATCGTTCACGCTGTCGTCGGCGGCGAGGGAGGAGACCAACGGCTACCCGAGCGTCCCGATCGGCGGCCGTGCCATTCTCTCCGAGAGAGCGCCGGCTTGGGAGGGCCTCTGACCCCTTCTTCCTCCCTACCGTATTATGGCCAAGATGCGGCCTCCCGACGCCATCTTTGCGACATGCCGACGACCCTCAGGTATATATTCCTCCAAAACCTGCCTTGCTCTACTGCCCCAGCTCCCTTCGTGTGGATCCTTTTCTTCTTCCGTCCGCTGTTCCAAAGCCACCTAGACTTCTACTAAGGCACGTGCTGTGCACATATGTTCTGTATGATAGATACTCATATACCTTCTTTTTAGAGAGAGAAATGGGTACTCGTATCTTGAGTAGATATCATAGTGTGTTTGTTTGCATGATCTAAGGACTATTCTTAAATAAGAAGCAAATCACTTGCACAAATCAAACTGAGTTCCAAGTAAGAATTTGATTACAAGATAAAAGTTGTAGTTTTATTATATGTTGTTTCCTGGGTTCCACTGATGTATAGTTCCAGAGTTGTTTGACGGTTTACATGCATGTTTGTGGACTATTTTGTGCAACTAAAGAAGTCATTTAGGTCTGACAGACACTCATGTCATGTATTAGCTTGAGGTATAGCTTATGTATGACTGAAATAAAATATTACACTTTTTCTGCGAATAATAAAAATATTTCATTTCTTGATGAAGCAGAATAAAACTTTAGCTAGCATCAGCCATGCAATGTTATGTTATGTGAACAGTGTAAACTTTGCAATATAGCGGCATCTAAAAATCTATTTTTACAGTAATCTAAAAAAATTAGTTAGTGGTAGAGTGTTTATTTCCCAGGTGACAACGGGGAACCAAAATGTGCTAGCTATTTGCCAACTTGTTGTACTTGCATCTGAGGAGGTGGCAGCAGTTTCTAGACATTTCTCAACTCCAGTAGGTGCAATCCAGATTCAACAGGGACTTCTTTATTTGTTTACTTGGAGAGCAGAGTCGGCCATGTGCACAAGGAGCAGGAGCGAATCCGGCAGCTCTTAGCCGTCAGATCATGTCATCCTTTGTTTGATGGACGGCAGTGATATGCATGAGAGGGGAAATGAAAGGTGGATTTTGAGCCAATGCTTGTTTGGGCGGGAGAACCGAAGATGGAGTGGTAAATCCAATTTCAAAACTGCCGCATTATAGTAGTAGTAGATTAGAAGTAAAGCTATTTCATACAGTCGACTCAAAGCGTTGGTTCAAACAGGGAAGAAAGTGGGAAAGCTGTAGCGTGAATCTAGGACTTGGTTCTAAGAGGAAACGGGGGAAAGTAGTAATATCTGTCACTGTTTAAATAACCGTATATCTTCTTTGCGCAAACAGGGATGTATGTCTCCATATCGTTTCGGGATGTCTGTCTCCGTATCGTTTCTATCTGCGCAATCAAAAGCACACACCTCAGTTTTAGTACAACTACGTAAAATGAGATGGCTATCCCTCGCTTCCGTCGTCTAACCTCCCGTCTTCAAGGTATCCCTACATTGGTAGTAACTAAGGTAAAATGACCAACGGAATCTAAAAGAAGCTGATTCGTATGTTTTACTTCCTGATTGCAGTGCAGGGACGAGCAAAAACAACTGCATCCTAGTCCGAAATGCACTTTCTACCAGTTCATCCATGGACCAAGGACTAGCTGGCACAGCTGCACGGCGGTTTTTTGGACAGGTGTGCGCAGAAAGGCGTTGTGGTCTGCTTATTTATGCAAATAGCGGTGCTTAAATTTAGTGAAATGCACAAGCATTTCAGCTGGTCAGTACACTGCATGGTTCAGTTCAGCATTCCAGCTGATACCACAATTATAATTGGTTATTCTGGAATGAGAGAACCTAACCCTGAATGGTGGCAACAAGAAAAAACCAGAGTGAACTCCAGGAAATTTGAGCCTGCCGGGAGGCCCTTTGCTCAGAGAAAAGCCTTGCTTGTTTTGTTTCCTGATTTGTAAACCTTCTCACAACTTTGTCTTTTGCTGTGAACTAGTATATGTTTGTTATGTTCTATGAATCATTGAGATGTATAAAATTGCTTAACTTATGCTTTTCAAGTTTTTTATGAAGACAAGTTTAATGTGAGTGTTCCACATGAGCGCTGGACAAGCGTGTGAATGTTTGGAATTTATTACATTGTGGCCTCAATTAACTTCATGAACCACTGTAACAAGATACATAGTTGCTTATATGTCAGACAGCAGATTGTTGATTGTTAGCTGGTGGATAGCCTAGTGTTGAAGCGTGTTGAGCCAATGTGTCATGTTTTGCACAACTGCTTACAAGTGGGGTAGCACCAACAATATTTACAACTACTTATGTATACGTCAGCGCACGGTTCTCGAACTAGTGCTCTATTTCATCAAAACACACACTGCTCGTATGATAAACCGTGACAACTTATGTCTTACCATGCCATATTCATGAAAAAACTAGTGAGGACGCATCTGTTTCGGCAACATTTATGATGGTTCTCACATGATTCACGGGCACACAAAAGTAGCAGCAGTTCCCATAGACAGATTGAAACATAGTACTAGCCCAGAGGGGTCGATAACAGGCAAGGTTCAGATAATTAGACACAATCCAAACTACTATTAAACACTAGCTGGTGGTAACTATTTCATGCCTCGATCTAATTTGGGCTGGACACAAGACGGACCTTTCCATGAACATCATCGAGGACGTCCCGCAGCAGCTCAATCCTGTGAACCTTCATGAAGACAACCTTGTGGCCTTGCCACTTATAAACTTGTTTATGGAGGCATGCCATGTCATCTTCCTGCATAAGCTTGACAAGAACAGTATTCCTCACAAACGAAGGAGTAGCTTTGAACTTCTTGTGCTTCAATACACCCTGGACAACACGCCTGACAACAGTGAGGCTGGAATACAACTCATCATTGGTATAACCGCAAATGGCTTCCAGGATCCAACAGCCTAAGAAATTTGTTTTCCCAGTGCGTATATTCAGGTCGTCCACCTCATAGCGAGTGACATGTACAACCACACAATACTTGTCTGCATCAGGGCTCTAATTGAAACAGACACAAATTCTGAATTACTTTTCGGTATAAGAAACACAAGTTATTTAAACCACTACGTATACCATGGCATCGAAGCTAATAAAATTGTGCATTATTAATCACCACATACTTCCTTTTCTAAAAAAAATCACCACATACTTAAATAAAAACCACAATCGAGATCGGCAAAGAAGGAAATCACCTTGGGCAGCTCAGCGGGGGGACACATCCTTGAAGGGGAAAACTGCTCCTGCAGTGCCACAGGGGCTGTAACCTCAAACGGGGCGTTGACCATCTCAGTATCTGGGGTCGCCTCGGTGGTTGCCTCCATCTTCTTGGAGCTCTCTGTCTCGTGGGGATCAGCCTCCCGCGTCTGCTCCAATATCGACAGATCTTTGCCTGGTTCTCGTTGGTCCATCATGAAACTGACGAATACTAGGAGTCCAGTGAAAGGAAAACACAATCTCAATGACAATGAAACAAAAAAGAGAGTGAGGATCGGTTACTGCTTTGCAAAAGTTCTTTTTTTCCTCTGAACAAAAATATACCAACATCACGGATCCACTTACCTTCCCTTCGTTCGGAGAGAAGAATAGTGGCAGATGCAAGTGTTGCCTTTCTTGAAGACGGTGAGGGAGAAGGGGATTCAGCAAAGAGTGAAATGATGGTTGCTTCGTCCATCAAACTTAGACCGTGGGGAGGTGGGGTTTTGTGATACGACGGCTCGTTACTGCCGCGCTACGACCGGGGTGACTCTCCGCATGCGTACTGCCTTCTAATTTGGTGGATGGCCACTCCCCTGCCCCGTCCCTCTTGATGAGGTCATGGGGTTTGTTGGAGTCGCAGGCCGACTCCCCAAAGCTGGCTTCTCTAGAAGTCGCCAGTCAGTAGTCGGCTTATCCCTGCAGTCGTCCCTGGGACTCGGCCACGAGTGGTCGGTTGGCCGTCTTGCCGTCGGCTCCTTAGAAGGCGGCTCTTCGTCTTGGGGTCTTGAGGGGCGCAGCCTGCCCCGATGTCTTGAAAGGTTCTGGGCCTCGGGTTAGCCTACCCGTGGCATTACTCCGACAGTAGTCTCCGAAGCTGGTGAGGCACCGCGGTCGATCGGCCGAGAAGCCTCAGCGGTTTCTCTTTCTGGGTGCTCAACACATGGCTCTTGGTTGACTTCCGCCGAGCCGGCTAGAAGGAGTCGGACTCTCCCAACTCCGAGTCGCACAATATTTCGAACGTCGAGGCGGGATCCAAGTAGCGTGCTTGCTAAGCCTCCGGGCCGCCGCCCGTTCTAGGCCTGTCATGCGATGACACGTGGCTGGGCCATTCTGCCAACCTACGTGTGCGACGGGACAGGCCCATAGGCGGGGCCCGCCACTACCGCGCCTCGGCGCCCGAGCGGATCCTCCATGGCCCCGGCGGATGGTTGGGATTCTCATGGAGTTACTGCGCGCAGTTACTTTGTCGTGGAACGTGGGGGTCGTGGGGCCGTGGGCGTAGTAAATCCCACGACCGCATCTCGGCTTCGCAGCCCACGAGGCTATAAGTAGGGGAAAGAGGGGGGCACGTGCGCCCCTCCTTCCCACTACTCCTCGCTCTCCTCCTTCTCACTGCTCCTCGCTCTCCTCCTTCTTCTTCGCTCCGCCACGCGCCCAAGCTCTGACGAACGCCGCGGCGATCAACTTGCGATGAGTTCTTCCTGTGCCGCCGCGCCTCCCCCGATGCGCTCCGGCACCTGGGACGGCTCCGAAGTGCACAACGACCACATCGAGTTCCTCCGCCGGACTCGTCGGCTCACCGGCAAGGATCACGTGCGGGTGCGTCTTGCGCCGAAGGGGAGATTTGCCCCGCGCCGCAGGAGGGTGAGCGCGTCATCTTCCGCTCGCACTGCTTGCGCGGGTTGGGGCTGCCGGCGAGCAGTTTCTTCCGATCCTTCCTGGAGTTCTACGGCCTCCAGCCGCACCACATCACCCCCAACACGATGGTGCTGATGTCCATCTTCGTGGCCTTGTGCGAAGGCTTCCTCGGAGTCCTCCCCACCCTCGAGCTCTGGGGGGATCTCTTCTTCTCCAAGCTCGGCACCCAGGTTGCAGGCGTGCCGGCTCAATGCGGCGCCTTTATCGCCGTGCGAAGGTCGGGGGCCGACAACCCCTTCCCCTTTATCACGTTGATAAAGTCAGTGAAAATATGCCAGAGATCGTACTTCTACGTCAGGAGCGTCTCTTCAAGGGGCGACTGGGTCAACCTGCCGGCTTTCGAAGCCGGCTCGCCGGCTGGGAGACTGCCCAACTGGTCGTACCGGGCCAAGTCGCTGACGCCTGCGGGAGCCGGCGCCATCGCGCGACTCCGACTGCTAACGCAGTCGGAGGGCCTGACCGGTCCAGACCTGCTGGCCGCCTTCGTGGCGCGTCGAGTCCTCCCGCTCCAAGGCCGCCCCCATATGATATGCCAAATGAGCGGGCACCGCGACCCAAGTCGGGTGTGCACCAAGGACATGCCTCACGAGGAGGTGGCCTTCATGGTGAACTACCTCTCGGACAGCAAGCTCCTGGAGGATTGGCGGTTCGGCAAGGAGCCGTACTCAAGCGCCAACCCCCCGCCCGTGGTGAGTTACCTTTCCTTTCTTTCTTTGGATTGTCTTCTTTCTTGCCGAGTTTGTTTTGACCAGTCGGCTTTGGTCAGAATCCCCTCCTCCACCCGCCAGCCGGCACCTCGGGGCCGGCCCGCGAGTTCCTCGCCGACCGGGCGGAGAGCGACGTCAACGACCCTGATCTGGGGGCGGCGGCTCTAGAGGACGACACCGAGGGAGGAGGAGGAGCAACAGGCCACTTCAGGCCTTCGGCCACTTTCGCCGACTAGCATGACGACGACGCCGAGGGAGAAGTTACCCCCGCCATCGGCCAAGAGCCGGCCAGCCTAACGCGGGCTCTTCTGCTACTCCGGGGGCTCCAGGTGGCGGGAAGAAGCGCAGGGCCGTGCCGACCTTGTTCGACAGTCGGCCGAAGAAGCCCAAGGGTCCGGCTGCGGTGACCCGGCGGGACGAGGCGGCTGCGAAGGCCATCCGCTTCCGCAAGGAAGTGAAGAAGCCGCCATTGGTCTCCGCGTGAGTATTCTGTCTTAATGCTTTATTCTTCTTTGTGGCTTTGACTGAGTCTTTGCTTGCTCCCCTTGCTTTAGGGCTCCCCTCACTCTTGAGAGGGTCACCGCCGCCTCCGTCATGGGGTCAGCGGAGACGTCCGCCACCACTCGGCGGATTAACCCCGCTGTTGACCTCCGGGAGGCAACAGAGCGAAATGCGTAGGAGAAGCGCAACGAAGAAGAGGCCATTCGCCTGGAGAAGGTGGAGGCCGATAGGGTGGAGGCCTCCGCCAAGAAAAAACTGGCGGAGGCCGAAGCCGCTGCCGCGACGAAGCGGCAGGCTGAGGAGGCCGCACGCCGCCAATCTGCGGTGTTCGTCACCCCGTTGAACTCTGCGCCGCCGCCTTCGGAGTTCACGGGGCAGACTGGGGAAGCCGGCGGCAAGAACCCCGCCGTGGAGAGGGAAGGCCCCGACCCTTCTATGCAGGAAGTGATCGTTCCACCGCCGTCTGAGGGAGCGCAAGGCAAGCAGCCAGCAGACCCTCCGGTGCCGCCGACCGAAGACGAGGCCGTGGCGAGGTTACTCCTCCAAGTCGGCTCGCCGACGCGCCGCCGTCTAGAGAAGGCGACTTCGGCACCCCGCCTCCTGGAGGCCGGCACCGCTAGCTCAGCGACCCCAGACGCTGAAGCGACGAGCGCCGCGCCCATTGGGTGGGTGCGAGAAGGCGGCACAGGGCTGCTAAACCAGGCGCTTCTGGATGTCCAGGTGAAGCTTCGTGCCGAGGGCGACGCTCTCCAGAATTGCACCAAGGCGTACCTGGCGTCGCGGGCAGCCGTCCGGGTATGTTTTTTTCCTTTGGTCCTTGTTTCCTTGTTCCTCTCTGTGGGGGCGCGCCAGCACACCCACTGGGTGTAGTCCCCGAGTTTCGGGCTGGCTGCTGAGCAGGTGGCCCGGAACTCCAATTGATGAACTCTGGGTATTAATTTTTTGTCTGAAATGCTTGACGCAGGATTACCACAACCTCCGCGTCACTTCCTTCAACCGTAATGTTGAAGAGCTGGGCAAGCGGACCGCCGATATATCGGAGAGCTGGAGTATGTCTTTTTCCTTCTTTGCGGGGGCACGCTGGCGCACCCGCGGGCTGTAGTCCCCGAGATTCCGGCCGACTACTGAGCAGTCGGGCCGGATCTCCCCGGCAATCTTCTTTATTGATGACTTAGCGCCTTCTTTCTTTCTTCTTTTCAGGAGCCACGGAGCACGATCTGCTGGCCACTCAATTGGCAGAGCAGAAGGAGCTGCTTGTGAAGACGCAGAGGGAGGCGGAAGAGACGGAGACCGCCCTCCTGGCCGAGTTCGCGAGCGAGCGCTCCTCCTGGTCTGACAAGGAGGCGATGCTGGCCTCCGGCTTCCATGAGATTGAAGACATCGTTGATGGTGAGTTTCTTTACTTTCTTTCTTCGAGCTGCCGATTATAAGTCATGCCGACTCCTGGTTTTTGACTTGCTTCTTCGCTTCTTCCATCTTGGCAGACTTCTTTCCTGGGCACTCGCAGGCCGCCATCCAAGCCATCGAGGCTGATCATGAAGGTCGGAGGGCGGAGGGCGCAGAGATCGCCAGCGACGCCCCCCGAACCCTTGACGAACACATCCTGAGCATCGAGGCTCGCCTTTGGCCGACTCACCGGATGCTGCGCTGGCTTCAGCGTGTTGGTGCCCAGGCGATTGCCGCCCTGTGGCCGGACATGCAGGCTCCGTGCACCCCCAGCCTGACGGTCGACTGGCTAGAGGTCGCGGCTGGTCGTCTTGAGGCCTGGAAGGGCTCTTCGGCCCGAGCTGGAGCGCGTCGGGCCTTGGAGTTCGCCAAGGCGTGGTATCCGGGGCTGGATCTAGACCGGCTGGCCACGCTTTGGTCGGAGGCCCAGCCGGAGCTGGCAACTGCGGAAGACGCCCTCATCAAGCGTGCTGCGGCGATCGCCGAGTACACCGACACCAGCATCTTCATCCCCGAGCGGTCTGAAGACGGCGAGGAGGTACCGCCGGAGTGGTTTGGGATGAACCCAGACTACGGCGAGGACTCGGCAGAGGTGATTGGCTCCAGCGTCGAGGAGGAAGGCGAGGCGGAGGACGGAGGCGAGATTGAGGCACCGGAAGACGGAGCAGACGGCTAGCCTCAACTCGATCGCGCCTCCAGCAACGAGCCGAGTGCGACCAACCCAACTACCGCCGGAGGCGATCAAGCCGAGACTAGCTAGCCGGCCGCCCCGACGCCTGACGCTGCCGCCTCGTCCGACCCTCCGAATCCGTCAGCTGCTTCCTAAGCTATCGCTTTACCTTTATTTTATCTGCTTCAGTAGTCTTTGAAGAACTTGTTAATTCGCACAATTCCACCCGCGGGGTGTATTTTGAACTTCTGCTCGAAGATTCGGCCAAGGGCCTATGCTATGTAAATATATTTATCCGAGTTCTACCTTTTCTTGCTCATTGCTCTTTTGGCTTTTTTCCTTAGCTGCTTTCTCTTAGTTGCCTGCCTTGCCAATCGGACAGCCGCTCTGCGGACTGCCGCTGGATCAAATGCTTGGCTACTTTGGGAAGGCAAGTACTTAGCCGTTTTTAAGAGTTTTTGAGCAACTTGAATAGGAGGCGGCAATCCGACTACTCGAGAGTCGATTTGCAAAAAGGCTGGAAGCCGTCTTGATCTATGTTTTATGCTTTGAGTCCTTAGCCATTTTTCATGCGAATGCCCATTCTACCTTACTTCTGCCCACCGTACAGTCGCTCTGCGAGCTGCGGCTTCTGACAGGAGACGGTTTAGGCGTTTACACACTACTTGTCCGACTGCAGGAAGCATTTCATAGTGCAAGGCGGCAAGTCCCCGGGTCGAGTTTTCGAGCCTGGTGCCAAACGGCAAAAAAGGGAGTAACATACTTGTAGGCATAATTTTTATCATACAGACAAAAGAGGGCAGTCCCTGAGCTCGTCTCGGGGGGCCCGAAGTCTTGGTACTTTAATACAAAAGGTAGCGTGGTACATACTGCATCAACTGTAAAATCTTCGGAGGAGATTTGCATTCCATGGCCGCTCTGTCTCCTTGTCGGAGTCGTCCCTCTTGCATGCTCGAGGCTTCTGAGCGTCAATCAGGTAGTAGGAGTCGTTGCCCAGTACTTTGCTGATGATGAAAGGGCCTTCCCAAGGCACCGACAGCTTGTGCTGGCCGGCTGTTCACTGGATCAGCCGGAGCACAAGGTCGCCTTCTTGGAAAGATCTTGGCCTAACCTTCCTGTTGTGGTATCGGCGCAGGCTCTGCTGGTAGATGCTGGACCGGCTGAGTGCCAACAGCCGGCCCTCTTCCAGCAGATCGATGCCGTCTTGTCATGCTTCTTCTGCTTCCTCCTTGGTGTACATGGTGACTCGTGGGGAGTCGAACTCTATCTCCGCTGGGATGACGGCTTCGGCACCGTAGACGAGGAAGAAAGGCGTTAAGCCTGTTGACCACTTTGGAGTCGTGCGCAGACTCTAGAGGACAGCTTGTAGCTCGTCGAGCCAGCAGCCAGCCGAGCGCTCTAGAGGCTCGATCAGCCGGGGTCTGATGCCGGACAGGATGAGGCCGTTTTCTCGCCCCACTTGGCCGTTTGACTGTGGATGGGCGATGGATGCTAGGTCCAGTCGGATGCCCTGTGTTGCGCAAAAACGGGCCAAGGCACCTTTGGCGAAATTTGTGCCGTTGTCGGTGATGACGCTGTGTGGTATGCCGTACCGAATTGTGATATCGGTGATGAAAGTCACGGCAGTTGGGCCGTTCAGCTTCTTGATTGGCTTCGCTTCTATCTGAAGGAAATATGCCCTAGAGGCAATAATAAAGTTATTATTTATTTCCTTATATCATGATAAATGTTTATTATTCATGCTAGAATTGTATTAACCAGAAACAAAATACATGTGTGAATACATAGACAAACTTAGTGTCACTAGTATGCCTCTACTTGACTAGCTCGTTAATCAAAGATGGTTATGTTTCCTAACCATGAACAAAGTGTTGTTATTTGATTAACGAGGTCACATAATTAGTTGAATGATCTGATTGACATGACCCATTCCATTAGCTTAGCACCCGATCGTTTAGTATGTTGCTATTGCTTTCTTCATGACATATACATGTTCCTATAACTATGAGATTATGCAACTCCCGTTTGCTGGAGGAACACTTTGGGTGCTACCAAATGTCACAACGTAACTGGGTGATTATAAAGGAGTACTATAGGTGTCTCCAAAGGTACATGTTGGGTTGGCGTATTTCGATATTAGGTTTTGTCACTCCGATTGTCGGAGAGGTATCTCTGGGCCCATGCAACTCCCGTTTGCTGGAGGAACACTTTGGGTGCTACCAAATGTCACAACGTAACTGGGTGATTATAAAGGAGTACTATAGGTGTCTCCAAAGGTACATGTTGGGTTGGCGTATTTCGAGATTAGGTTTTGTCACTCCGATTGTCGGAGAGGTATCTCTGGGCCCTCTCGGTAATGCACATCACTTAAGCCTTGCAAGCATTGCAACTAAATGAGTTAGTTGCGGGATGATGTATTACAAAACGAGTAAAGAGACTTGTCGGTAACGAGATTGAACTAGGTATAGGAATACCAAGATCGAATCTCGGGCAAGTAACATACCGATGACAAAGGGAACAACGTATGTTGTTATGCGGTCTGACCGATAAAGATCTTCGTAGAATATGTAGGAGCCAATATGGGCATCCAGGTCCCGCTATTGGTTATTGACTGGAGACGTGTCTCGGTCATGTCTACATTGTTCTCGAACCCGTAGGGTCCGCACGCTTAAGGTTGCGATGACAGTTATATTATGAGTTTATGCATTTTGATGTACCTAAGGTTGTTCGAAGTCCCGGATGTGATCACGGACATGACGAGGAGTCTCAAAATGGTCGAGACATAAAGATTGATATATTGGAAGCCTATGTTTGGATATCGGAAGTGTTCCGGGTGAAATCGGGATTTTACCGGAGTACGGGGAAGGTTACCGGAACCCCCCGGGAGCTAAATGGGCCATGATGGGCCTTAGTGGAAAAGAGAAGAGGCAGCCCTACATGGGCTGCGCGCCTCCCCCTTCCCCTAGTCCTATTAGGACTAGGAGAGGTGGCCGGCCCCCTCCTTCTCTTTTCCCCCTCCGAGAATCCTATTCCAACCAGGATTAGGGGGGGGGAATCCTACTCCCAGAGGGAGTAGGACTCTCCTGGCGCACCCCTTGTGGCCGGCCAGCCTCCCCCCTTTTGGTACTTTATATACTAAGGTAGAGGCACCCTAGAACACACAAGTTGATCCACGTGATCTATTCCTTAGCCGTGTGCGGTGCCCCCAGCCACCATATTCCTCGATAATACTGTAGCGGAGTTTAGGCGAAGCCCTGCTGCTATAGTGCATCAAGATCGTCACCACGCCGTCGTGCTGACGGAACTCTTCCCCGACACTTTGCTGGATTGGAGTCCGGGGATCGTCATCGAGCTGAATGTGTGCTCGAACTCGGAGGTGCCGTAGTTTCAGTACTTGATCGGTTGGATCGTGAAGACGTATGACTACTTCCTCTATGTTGCGTCAACGCTTCCGCAGTCGGTCTGTGTGGGTACGTAGACAACACTCTCCCCTCTCGTTGCTATGCATCACATGATCTTGCGTGTGCGTAGGAATTTTTTTGAAATTACTACGAAACCCAACAGTGGTATCAGAGCCTAGGTTATTTATGTTGATGTAATATGCACGAGTAGAACACAAGTGAGTTGTGGGCGATATAAGTCATACTGCCTACCAGCATGTCATACTTTGGTTTGGCGGCATTGTTGGACGAGACGACCCGGACCAACATTACGCGTACGCTTACGCGAGACCGGTTCCCCCGACGTGCTTTGCACATAGGTGGCTTGCGGGCGACAGTCTCTCCAACTTTAGTTGAACCAAGTGTGGCTACGCCCGGTCCTTGCGAAGGTTAAAACGGAGTCTATTTGACAAACTATCGTTGTGGTTTTGATGCGTAGGTGAGATTGGTTCTTGCTTAAGCCCGTAGCAGCCACGTAAAACTTGCAACAACAAAGTAGAGGACGTCTAACTTGTTTTTGCAGGGCATGTTGTGATGTGATATGGTCAAGGCATGATGCTGAATTTTATTGTATGAGATGATCATGTTTTGTAACTGAGTTATCGGCAACTGGCAGGAGCCATATGGTTGTCGTTTTATTGTATGCATTGCAATCGCGATGTAATGCTTTACTTTTATCACTAAGCGGTAGCGATAGTCGTAGAAGCATAAACTTGGCGAGACGACAACGATGCTACGATGGAGATCAAGGTGTCACGCCGGTGATGATGGTGATCATGACGGTGCTTCGAAGATGGAGATCACAAGCACGAGATGATGATGGCCATATCATATCACTTATATTGATTGCATGTGATGTTTATCCTTTTATGCATCTTATCTTGCTTTGATTGACGGTAGAATTATAAGATGATCTCTCACTAAATTATCAAGAAGTGTTCTCCCTGAGTATGCACCGTTGTGAAAGTTCTTCGTGCTGAGACACCACGTGATGATCAGGTGTGATAGGTTCTACGTTCAAATACAACGGGTGCAAAATAGTTGCACACACGGAATACTCAGGTTATACTTGACGAGCCAAGCATATACAGATATGGCCTCGGAACAAGGAGACCGAAAGGTCGAGCGTGAATCATATAGTAGATATGATCAACATAATGATGTTCACCATTGAAAACTACTCCATCTCACGTGATGATCGGTTATGGTTTAGTTGATTTGGATCACGTAATCACTTAGAGGATTAGAGGGATGTCTATCTAAGTGGGAGTTCTTTAATTAATTTGATTAACTGAACTTAAATTTATCATGAAACTTAGTACCTGATTAGTATCTTGCTTGTTTATGTTTGGTTGTAGATAGATGGCTCGTGTTGTTGTTTCGTTGAATTTTAATGCGTTCCTTGAGAAAGCAAAGTTGAAAGATGATGGTAGCAATTACACGGACTGGGTCCGTAACTTGAGGATTATCCTCATTGCTGCACAGAAGAATTACGTCCTAGAAGCACCGCTGGGTGCCAGGCCTGCTGCAGGAGCAACGCCGGATGTTATGAACGTCTGGCAGAGCAAAGCTGATGACTACTCGATAGTTCAGTGTGCTATGCTTTACGTCTTAGAATCGGGACTTCAACGACGTTTTGAATGTCATGGAGCATATGAGATGTTCCAGGAGTTGAAGTTAATATTTCAAGCAAATGCCCGGATTGAGAGATATGAAGTCTCCAATAAGTTCTACAGCTGCAAGATGGAGGAGAACTGTTCTGTCAGTGAGCATATACTCAAAATGTCTGGGTATAATAATCACTTGATTCAATTGGGAGTTAATCTTCCAGATGATTGCGTCATTGAAAAAATTCTTCAATCACTGCCACCAAGCTACAAGAGCTTCGTGATGAACTATAATATGCAAGGGATGAACAAGACTATTCCCGAGCTCTTCGCAATGCTGAAAGCTGCGGAGGTAGAAATCAAGAAGGAGCATCAAGTGTTGATGGTCAACAAGACCACTAGTTTCAAGAAAAAGGGCAAAGGGAAGAAAAAGGGGAACTTCAAAAAGAACGGCAAGCAAGTTGCTACTCAAGAGAAGAAACCCAAACCTGGACCTAAGCCTGAAACTGAGTGCTTCTATTGCAAGCAGACTGGTCACTGGAAGAGGAACTGCCCCAAGTATTTGGCGGATAAGAAGGATGGCAAGGTGAACAAAGGTATATTTGATATACATGTTATTGATGTGTACCTTACTAATACTCGCAGTAGCACCTGGGTATTTGATGCTGGTTCTGTTGCTAATATTTGCAACTCGAAACAGGGACTACGGATTAAGCGAAGATTGGTTAAGGATGAGGTGACGATGCGCGTGGGAAACGGTTCCAAAGTCGATATGATCGCGGTCGGCATGCTACCTCTACATCTACCTTAGGGATTAGTATTAGACCTAAATAATTGTTATTTGGTGCCAGCGTTGAGCATGAACATTATCTCTGGATCTTGTTTAATGCGAGACGGTTATTCATTTAAATCAGAGAATAATGGTTGTTCTATTTATATGAGTAATATCTTTTATGGTCATGCACCCTTGAAGAGTGGTCTATTCTTATTGAATCTCGATAGTAGTAATGCACATATTCATAATGTTGAAGCCAAAAGATGCAGAGTTGATAATGATAGTGCAACTTATTTGTGGCACTGCCGTTTAGGTCATATCGGTGTAAAGCGCATGAAGAAACTCCATACTGATGGACTTTTGGAACCACTTGATTATGAATCACTTGGTACTTGCGAACCGTGCCTCATGGGCAAGATGACCAAAACACCGTTCTCCGGTACTATGGAGAGAGAAACATATTTGTTGGAAATCATACATACAGATGTATGTGGTCCGATGAATATTGAGGCTCGTGGCGGATATCGTTATTTTCTCACCTTCACAGATGATTTAAGCAGATATGGGTATATCTACTTAATGAAACATAAGTCTGAAACATTTGAAAAGTTCAAGGAATTTCAGAGTGAAGTTGAAAATCATCGTAACAAGAAGATAAAGTTTCTACGATCTGATCGTGGAGGAGAATATTTGAGTTACGAGTTTGGTGTACATTTGAAAAATTGTGGAATAGTTTTGCAACTCATGCCACTCGGAACACCTCAGCGTAATGGTGTGTCCGAACGTCGTAATCGTACTTTACTGGATATGGTGCGATCTATGATGTCTCTTACTGATTTACCACTATCGTTTTGGGGATACGCTCTAGAGACGGCCGCATTCACGTTAAATAGGGCATCATCAAAATCCGTTGAGACGACACCTTATGAACTGTGGTTTGGCAAGAAACCAAAGTTATCGTTTCTAAAAGTTTGGGGATGCGATGCTTATGTGAAAAAGCTTCAACCTGATAAGCTCGAACCCAAATCGGAGAAATGTGTCTTCGTAGGATATCCAAAGGAAACTATTGGATACACCTTCTATCACAGATCTGAAGGCAAGACTTTTGTTGCTAAATTCGGAAACTTTCTAGAGAAGGAGTTTCTCTCAAAAGAAGTGAGTGGGAGGAAAGTAGAACTTGACGAGATAACTGTACCTGCTCCCTTATTGGAAAGTAGTACATCACAGAAAACTGTTCCTGTGACACCTACACCAGTTAATGAGGAAGTTAATGATAATGATCATGAAACTTCAGAACAAGATACTACTGAACCTCGTAGATCAACCAGAGTAAGATCCGCGCCAGAGTGGTACGGTAATCCTGTTCTGGAAGTCATGATGCTTGATCATGATGAACCTACGAACTATGAAGAAGCAATGGTGAGCCCAGATTCCGCAAAGTGGCTTGAAGCCATGAAATCTGAGATGGGATCCATGTATGAGAACAAAGTATGGACTTTGGTTGACTTGCCCGATGATCGGCAAGCAATTGAGAATAAATGGATCTTCAAGAAGAAGAACGACGCTGACGGTAATATTACTGTCTACAAAGCTCGACTTGTCGCAAAGAAGACCTTCTCACCTGTAGTAATGCTTAAGTCTGTTCGAATCATGTTAGCAATTGCCGCATTTTATGATTATGAAATTTGGCAGATGGATGTCAAAACTGCATTCCTGAATGGATTTCTGGAAGAAGAGTTGTATATGATGCAACCAGAAGGTTTTGTCGATCCAAAGGGAGCTAACAAAGTGTGGAAGCTCCAGCGATCCATTTATGGACTGGTGCAAGCCTCTCGGAGTTGGAATAAACGTTTTGATAGTGTGATCAAAGCATTTGGTTTTATACAGACTTTTGGAGAAGCCTGTATTTACAAGAAAGTGAGTGGGAGCTCTGTAGCATTTCTGATATTATATGTGGATGGCATATTATTAATTGGAAATGATATAGAATTTCTGGATAGCATAAAGGGATACTTGAATAAGAGTTTTTCAATGAAAGACCTCGGTGAAGCTGCTTACATATTAGGCATTAAGATCTATAAAGATAGATCAAGACGCTTAATTGGACTTTCACAAACAACATACCTTGACAAAATTTTGAAGAAGTTCAAAATGGATCAAGCAAAGAAAGGATTCTTGCCTGTGTTAAAAGGTGTCAAATTGAGTAAGACTCAATGCCCGACCAGTGCAGAAGATAGAGCGAATATGAAAGATGTTCCCTATGCATCAGCGATAGGATCTATCATGTATGCAATGCTGTGTACCAGACCTGATGTGTGCCTTGCTATAAGTCTAGCAGGGAGGTAGCAAAGTAATCCAGGAGTGGATCACTGGACAGCGATCAAGAACATCATGAAATACTTGAAAAGGACTAAGGATATGCTTCTCGTATATGGAGGTGACAAAGAGCTCGTCGTAAATGGTTACGTTGATGCAAGCTTTGACACTGATCCGAACGATTCTAAATCGCAAATCGGATACGTGTTTACATTAAACGGTGGAGCTGTCAGTTGGTGCAGTTCTAAACAAAGCGTCGTAGCGGGATCTACATGTGAAGCGGAGTACATAGCTGCTTCGGAAGCAGCAAATGAAGGAGTCTGGATGAAGGAGTTCATATCCGATCTAGGTATCATACCTAGTGCATCGGGTCCAATGAAAATCTTTTGTGACAATACTGGTGCAATTGCCTTGGCAAAGGAATCCAGATTTCACAAGAGAACCAAGCACATCAAGAGACGCTTCAATTCCATCCGGGATCTAGTCCAGGTGGGAGACATAGAGATTTTCAAGATACATATGGATCTGAATGTTGCAGACCCATTGACTAAGCCTCTTCCAGGAGCGAAACATGATCAGCACCAAGGCTCCATGGGTGTTAGAATCATTACTGTGTAATCTAGATTATTGACTCTAGTGCAAGTGGGAGACTGAAGGAAATATGCCCTAGAGGCAATAGTAAAGTTATTATTTATTTCCTTATATCATGATAAACGTTTATTATTCATGCTAGAATTGTATTAACCGGAAACATAATACATGTGTGAATACATAGACAAACTTAGTGTCACTAGTATGCCTCTACTTGACTAGCTCGTTAATCAAAGATGGTTATGTTTCCTAACCATGAACAAAGTGTTGTTATTTGATTAATGAGGTCACATCATTAGTTGAATGATCTGATTGACATGGCCCATTCCATTAGCTTAGCACCCGATCGTTTAGTATGTTGCTATTGCTTTATTCATGACATATACATGTTCCTATAACTATGAGATTATGCAACTCCCGTTTGCCGGAGGAACACTTTGGGTGCTACCAAACGTCACAACATAACTGGGTGATTATAAAGGAGTACTACAGGTGTCTCCAAAGGTACATGTTGGGTTGGCGTATTTCGAGATTAGGTTTTGTCACTCCGATTGTCGGAGAGGTATCTCTGGGCCCTCTCGGTAATGCACATCACTTAAGCCTTGCAAGCATTGCAACTAAATGAGTTAGTTTCGGGATGATGTATTATAGAACGAGTAAAGAGACTTGCCGGTAACGATATTGAACTAGGTATAGGAATACCGACGATCGAATCTTGGGCAAGTAACATACCGATGACAAAGGGAACAATGTATGTTGTTATGCGGTCTGACCGATAAAGATCTTCGTAGAATATGTAGGAGCCAATATGGGCATCCAGGTCCCGCTATTGGTTATTGACTGGAGACGTGTCTCGGTCATGTCTACATTGTTCTCGAACCCGTAGGGTCCGCACGCTTAAGGTTGCGATGACAGTTATATTATGAGTTTATGCATTTTGATGTACCGAAGGTTGTTTGAAGTCCCGGATGTGATCACGGACATGAAGAGGAGTCTCGAAATGGTCGAGACATAAAGATTGATTTATTGGAAGCCTATGTTTGGATATCAGAAGTGTTCCGGGTGAAATCGGGATTTTACCGGAGTACCGGGAAGGTTACCGGAACCCCCCGGGAGCTAAATGGGCCATGATGGGCCTTAGTAGAAAAGAGAAGAGGCAGCCCTACATGGGCTGCGCGCCTCCCCCTTCCCCTAGTCCTATTAGGACTAGGAGAGGTGGCCGGCCCCCTCCTTCTCTTTTCCCCCTCCGAGAATACTATTCCAACTAGGAATGGGGGGGGGGGGAATCCTACTCCCAGAGGGAGTAGGACTCTCCTGGCGCACCCCTTGTGGCCGGCCAGCCTCCCCCCTTTTGGTCCTTTATATACTGAGGTAGAGGCACCCTAGAACACACAAGTTGATCCACGTGATCTATTCCTTAGCCGTGTGTGGTGCCCCCAGCCACCATATTCCTCGATAATACTGTAGCGGAGTTTAGGCGAAGCCCTGCTGCTGTAGTGCATCAAGATCGTCACCATGCCGTCGTGCTGACGGAACTCTTCCCTGACACTTTGCTGGATCGGAGTCCGGGGATCGTCATCGAGCTGAACGTGTGCTCGAACTCAGAGGTGTCGTAGTTTCGGTACTTGATCGGTTGGATCGTGAAGACGTACGACTACTTCCTCTATGTTGCGTCAACGGTTCCGCAGTCGGTCTGCGTGGGTACGTAGACAACACTCTCCCCTCTCGTTGCTATGCATCACATGATCTTGCGTGTGCGTAGGAATTTTTTTGAAATTATTACGAACCCCAACACTATCCACTTGGTGAACTTGTCCACTGCGACAAGTAAGTGAGTTAAGCCACCTCGTGTTGTCTTGAATGGTCCCACCATGTCTAGACCCCAAACTGCGAAAGGCCAGGCAATGGGGATGGTCTTGAGTGCAGAAGCAGGCTGGTGCGGCTTGGAGCTGAACTTCTGGCACCCTTTGCATTTTTGGACTAACTGGTTGGCCTCTTCTAGGGCAGTCGGCCAGAAGAAACCGTGTCGAAAGGCTTTTGCGACGAGCGCTCTTGAAGCCACATGGTGGCCGCACTCGCCTTGATGGATGTCTTTGAGAATTTCTTGGCCTTGCTCTGGCTCTACGCAGCGCTGGTATACACCAGTGACGCTGCGCCTGACCAGCTCTCTGTTGACTATGGTGTATGCTGCCGCCCGGCGTTGTACTTGCCGAGCTGAGGTCTCATCAGTTGGCAGCTCTTTGCTCACCAGGAATTTGAGGATGGGCTAGGCCCATGAGGGTGCTGCTACTTCTTCGACTGCCAGAACTGCAACTTGGACGAGGGCGGTTGGGCTGGGAGGCGGCGGGTTGGAGTCAACAACCGCTTGCTGGGTTAATGAAGTCCCCAGGCCGACTGGCGCGGCCCTTGGGTCGAGTTCTGGAGTCTTCGAGTCCACTGTCGCAGTCCCCGGGCCGGGTTCGACTGTGGCGGCTTTGGAGCCATCTGCCGAAATCCCCGTACCGACTGCCGGGGCTCTGGAGTCGGTTTCGACGTCTTCGGGGGGAGTTGGCACAAAAATGGAGTCTGATTCTGGTGAAGGCTTGACAGACGGCTTGAGGAAGTGTTGAAGGGCGACACCGGATGGTATTGCTTGGCGGGTAGAGCCGATTCGTGCCAAGGCATCTGCTTGGTCGTTGTCGTTTCTTGGCACATGGAGGAACTCGCACCCTTCGAAATACCCGCTGAGTTGTTGCACGAGGAAACGGTAACTCGCCATGTTTGCATCTTTCGCGTCCCAGTCGCCAGATGACTGATGGACCACTAAGTCCGAGTCTCCATAACACAAGATCCGGCGGATGCCAAGTTCTTTGGCTAGCCGGAGCCTGTGAATTTGCAGCGCGTATTTGAGCTTGTCGCCTTTGGGAGAGGTGAGGACGACGCCGGCTCCCAAGCCGGTGCGCATCTTGGAGCCGTCGAAATGCATCCACCAATGGATGGAATCAGGCGCTGGAGGTAGGTACCGGGTCTCGGCCCAGTCGACGAGAAAGTCGGCCAATGCTTGTGACTTGATAGCTGTGCGGGGCTGGTAGTGGATGGTGTAGGGAGCCATCTCTATGGCCCACTTGGCCACTCGGCCAGAAGCATCTCGGCTGCCAATGATCTCGGCAAGCGGGGCCGTGCAGACCACCGTGATTGGATGCTCTTGAAAGTAAGGCTTCAATTTCTTGGGAGTAAAGTGTACACCATAGCACATCTTCTGGTAGTGGGGGTAGTTCTGCTTGGAGGTCGACAGTACTTCGCTCAGGTAATATAACGGTCTCTAGATAGGTAGTGCCTTCCCTTCCTCCTTGCGTTCTACTACAATGCCCGTGCTGACCACCCGGCTGGTGGCGGCGATGTACAGGAGCATAGGTTCCTTGGGGGTCGGAGCCGCTAGGACGGGTGGAGTAGTCAGCATCTTCTTCAACTGGAGAAAAGCTTCGTCTGCCTTATGGTTCCACTCGAAAAAAGTGGTCTTCTTCATGAGTTGGTATAAGGGGAGAGCTTTCTCGCCTAGCCAACTGATGAATCGGCTGATGGATGCCAAGCAGCCGGTGAACCTTTGCACATCCAGCAGTCGGCTGGGTACCTCCATTCTCTTAATGGCCTTGATCTTTACTGGGTTGCATTCTATGCCGCGTTCAGAGACCAGGAAGCCAAGGAGCTGGCCGGCTGGTACTCCAAAGACGCACTTCTCGGGATTGAGCTTGATCTGGAATCGGCGTAGGTTCTCAAAGGTCTCCTTGAGGTCTTCCAGCAGCGTTCCGCGCTTTTCCGTCTTCACCACCACGTCGTCTACGTAGATGTGGGTGTTTCTGCCAAGCTGCTTGAGGAGGCACTTCTGCATGCAACGCTGAAAGGTGGCGCCGACATTCCTAAAGCCGAACGTCATGGTGAGGTAGTAGAAGGCTCCAAACGGTGTGATGAAGGCGGTCTTCAGTCTGTCAGCCGGGTTCAGCTTGATCTGGTGATATCCTGAGTATGCATCCAAAAAACTCAACAGCTCGCATCCGGCTGTGGAGTCTATCACCTGATCGATTCTTGGTAGAGCAAATGGGTCCTTGGGGCAGGCCTTGTTGAGGCTCGTGTAGTCAATACACATCCGCCACTGCTTGTTCTTCTTCAGTACCAGGACCGGATTTGCTAGCCATTCTGGAAAGAACACTTCCATAATGAAGCCGACTGCTAGGAGTCGGGCTATCTCTTCTCCGACAACTCTTCTCTTCTCTTCTGATAGGCGGCACAGGGGCTGCCTGACCGGCTTTGCATCAGATCGAACATGTAACTTGTGCTCGGCGAATTCCGTCGGTACACCTGGCATGTCTTTGGGGGACCATGCGAAGATGTCCCGATTCTCACGGAGGAAATCGACGAGCTCGCCTTCCTATTTGCTGTCGAGGTTTGCACCTACGACGGCGTACCTCTCTGGGTGCTCCGGATCCAAAGGTATCTTCTTTATCTCTTTGGCCGGTTTGAATGAACCCTCAGCCTCCGACTCTTTTGGGTTGGGCGATACCTCAGGCTACTTGTCGGCCATCACCACAACTCGCTCAAGGAGCCGCTTCTCGGCCGCGATTACCAGGGACTCGGCCAGTCGACTGCTCTCAGCCGCGCAAGCAGACGACTTCCGGTAGTCGCCAGCCACAGTCAGAATTCCTCTGGAACTGGGCATCTTCAGCTTGAGGTAGGCATAGTGGGGGACCGCCATGAACTTCGCCAAGGCGGGTCGGCCGAGTAGCGCATGGTATGGGCTCTCGAGGTCCACCACCTCAAACCAAATAGACTCTCGGCGGAAGTGATCTTTGTCTCCAAAGAGGACGTCCATCAGGATCTTGCCGATTAGTGAGCAGGAAAGCCCAGGAACGATGCCGTGGAACACCGTTCGCCTGTTCAGAAGCTGTCTTTGCTTGATTCCTAACTTCTCCATGGTGTCCTTGTACAGGATATTGATGTTGCTGCCTCCGTCTATCAAAACTCACGAGAAACGCACGGCTCGTCTGTCCGTAGCAAAGGTGGCATCCAGGACCAAGGCATAGGAGCCCGGACTCGGCATCACTTTTGGGTGGTCAGCCCTGCTCCAGCTGATGGGCTTCTTGGACCAGTGCATGAACTCTGGCGTCTCCAATGCTACTGCATTCACCTCTTGTCGCAGCAGCCACCTGCTGCGTCGATCATCAGCCATACTGGTAAACACCACGTAGGCTCCGTGCTCTTCAGGGTATTCGTCTTGTACTGCGCCGACTGGCCTGACAGCCGGCTGCTGGGGCAGAGGCGGAGGCGGCTGCCCAGCAGGCGGGTGAGGCAGGAGGCCGTCTCCCTTAGCAATCCTGGTGAGCCAGTGGCACTTCCGGATGGTGTGATTCGACGGCTTCGCGCCGCTATGGAACTTGCAAGGTCCATCCAGGGTCTGCTCATAGGAGAAGGCCGGCAACCAGTTTGGCTTGCCGCCTTTCTGTCGCTTGGGCGGAGGTTGTTCATCTGGCTGCTGGGCTTCAACGGTCGCGACCTGCTGGCCACTGGAAGCTGGCTGCGGGGCCTTGCGCTTGTGGTCGCCCTGCTGTTGTCGTCGGTTGGCGTCTACCGCTGGATTTCTTGGAGCTTGAGGGGCCACTTTGCCAGTTGTGCTGATTTGAATCTCCGCCTTCATGGAGGAGTCAGCCGTGGCGTACTTGTCCGCTATGATCAGCAGCTCGTCGAGGGTTTCTGGCTCGTCGCAGAGGAGCTTGTGCTTGAGGAGGGTGCCTTCTCTGCACCCGGTTGTGAAGTACTCGACGGCCTGCACCTCGTGCACGCCCTCACAGGAGTTCCGAAGCTCGGCCCAACGCGTGAGGTAATCACGAGTCGACTCGTTGGGGCCTTGCACGCACAAGGAGAGCTGACGAGGCTTGGGAGGATGCTTGTACATGCTGGTGAAGTTGCGGACGAATGCTTCGATGAAGTCGACCCAGCTGTTGATGCTGTGGGGCTTCAGGCTATTTAGCCATGTCCGGGCCGTGCCCTGGAGCATGAGCGCAACATACTTTACGACGACACGCTTGTTGCCGTTTGCTATGCTGACAGCCATGGAGTAGTCGACTGGCCAGTCTTCCGGCTTCACGGAGCCGGTATACTTGGGCGTGTCTCTTGGGAGCGTGAACCCTCTAGCAAAGGGCTCGTCCCGAATGCGGGGCCCGAAACAAGGCTAACCCAGCTCGTCTTCTTCTTCCAGCGCTAAGGATCGATGAAGTCGGTCAATCCGGTGGCGGGCGTCATTCTCTCCAACTCCCTCTGGGCGACCAAGGCGATCACCGAGAGTCGGATGGTCAACAGGCGGCGGGGAGACTCGCCTCTCCTTGCGGGGAGGGGGAGGCGGACAGTCGTCCCGTCGTTCCAGTGCTCTTGGGCGGCCGTCTTGGTCGCGCTCTATGGTAATGCGAGTCCGACTGTGGCTGACAGCCGGCTACTTGTCTCTTCTTCCTCGGGCGCCGCCAGTCGGCGTCCGAGATGTCGCGCCTTGATCTCGGTGAAGGTCGTCGTTTGGCCGGTGCGGCGCCTCCATGCGCAGCCGGCCTCGTTCTGCGCGGCGGCCACGTCGAGGAGCCGCTGGAATCGCTCCATCATGAGGCGGTGTTCTTCGCCCTCGAAATTTTCCAACTCATCCGCCGCTGCCTGGGCAGCTCGGATGTTCTCCGCTGGTGTAGCGTACACAGGGCGGCTTGCCCCAAATAGGTTGGCGATGGCTACGCCGCGTTGCTGGACCGCGCCAAGGCGGCTGGGTCCCGCCGGGGGAGGCGAGCCGCCGACGGCGCGATCCATCTCCCGCTGGTAGGCTATTGACAAGCGCCTCATGCTTGCCAGCTTCTTCCCGCCTTCAACGAGCTGAAGGCGGCAAGCCTCCAACATCTCTGCGTCAGCATCTTCCGGAATGGGCGCAGTTAGGTCTTGTAGCGCCACGCCGAGTGAGTCGCGCGCTCCTCCGCCGGGGAGCTCATCATGACTGATGATGAGCACCTCAATGACGGTGCTCACGTTGCTCTCCGCATGAGGGAGAGGTTCGTCGTAGACCACCACATTGGTGGGGAACGCGTCAAGCGACGCGGTGTCGGAGTCGACCAGCATCGGGTCGGTGGAGCCTACGGACTCTAAGTCTACAACAGGCTCGCCGGAAACGTGGAGCTGATCGAGGAGGCCCGCGAGGAGGCTCTTGGGGCCACCCGTGCCTGCGTTGGATGCAGGTTCATCGGAGAGGCGAACCTCGCCGACAAGTTCGGCCAGGCAGCTGGCTGCGCAGGCGATCTCAATGCCGCTTAGCGCGTTGGCGCAAACTCCGTCTGGCGTGCCTGGCTGGCTGCGCTCGTTAGGGAGAAAAAGGGTTCCCGTCCAGAACAGGTCTCCGGACGATGGTGCACCAGGCCCCATGGTGGGCGCCAAATGTCGGGGGTTTGGTGCGACATATGCCAAAGGATGGCTTATCATGGTGGGGGCGAGTGGAACATCGCCGGTGCCTGGAAACGGGATGAGGCGAAGGCATGCACGCCGGCGAATCTTACCCAGCTTCGGGGCTCTCCGGGGAGATAATACCCCTACTGCTTCTCTGCGGGGTCTTCGCATGATCACTATGGCAAAGTGTTTACACGGTTGCTCCTTGAGCTGTTTCTTGGAGGTAGGAGAGGGCAAGGCTAGCTCTCTCCCTTCTATATGATCTGGCCTAGAGCTAATGGGTTCCAACCCTTTGCACGGGTGTCCTGGGGGATTTATATAGGCCTACCCCCCAGGGGTACAATGGTAATACGGCTGGACGCGGGCCCAGCCGTCAGCGCCTCTGGCCTCCGTCTTCCCCGCCGACCGCTAGGGCCCGCCGACTGGCGGGCCCCGCCGACAAGCCGCGTCTGCCGTGGGTGGGTCTTGCCAGCTGCTGATTACTGTAGCCGTGCTTCTGATGACGCGGGCTTGATCATGGGGGCGTGGCAACAGCCCCACCTCCTGGCGGGCGATCACTATTGCCACTCTCCATCACATCTCGATTAATGGTGCGTGGGCCCCGGGGGAGGGCTCGGCCGACTCCCCGGAGCCGGCTCCCGACGGGTCCGGCTGGTGGTCCTCTTGCTGTCTCCTGGGGTCTCACTGACTGGTGGGACCCGCTGCCTCTAGGCCGTAGAGACAAGCCATCGTGGGTACAGGATTCGACCATGTGGTGCTGATGTCAGGGCCGGTATGGCAACAGTGCCACGCTGCACGGAGATCTTCTGGGGTACGGCGTGCTGTGGCCATGCCCGCCCTTGGCAAGGGGCGGGAGTGGGCTTCACTGTAGCCACTCCCCTGCCCCGTCCCTCTTGATGAGATCATGGGGCTTGTTGGAGTCGCAAGCCGACTCCCCAAAGCCGGCTTCTCTGGAGGTCGCCAGTCAGGAGTCGGCTTATCCCTGCAGTCGTCCCTGGGACTCGGCCGTGAGTAGTCGGTCGGCCGTCTTGCCGTCGGCTCCTTAGAAGGCGGCTCTTCGTCTTGGGGTCTTGAGGGGCGCAGCCTGCACTGATGTCTTGAAAGGTTCTCGGCCTCGGGTTAGCCTACCCGTGGCCCATTACTCCGACATGGATTTTATATTGATATACATTTATTTTTAAAATCAGTTTGAATGTGAGTCGAAATTTCGGGATTAAAAACAGTTCGGACCGCATCAAAATATGCAAAATTTCGTATAATTTTTTAACAGTTGCCACAATATGGGCTGTAATGCTAACAAAAAGAATACGGGCTCCAAAAAAACCTTAAGAATTAGCAAATGGTCTGTAAATTATTAGAAATAATGGCAGATGGGTTGTATGCTGTTTTCCATAGATTTGTGGCTTTCCTAAAAAAAGGTTGACGCACAAGCACTGACTGTTGGATGTCCATCCAACGGCCGTCCTGCTTCTTCAATCTCTGTTCTTCCTTCTCCAGCCGCACAAACAAGCGCCGGCGGGACTTCCTGCTCCCTCCTCCTCGTGGCCGGCTGTGCTGCCGCACATGCCTCACCGCCCGACCGTACTCCCATCACTGGCCTAGCCATCCCTCTACTCACCCACATATGCTGTTATTCTCCGGCGACGGCAGACGAACCAGTAAACCCTCGTACAGTCGTACTCCCCTCCATGTGGGAAACAACTGCCGAGTCTTCCCTGCCTCTGTGTCGTCCCCTTCCTAGGCCTCGCCATCGTCCACCGCCCTAGTGCTCTCAGCACGGCCTGGTCAACGTGGTCAACGACCGACATGCATATAAAGTGGACTTTACGTGGAGAGGCCGACAGCTGGGTCCATGGCCGCACACAAGGAAATGCCTCCTTATTACGTGCAAAATAATGATTCCTCCACCTGACATCAGGGACCCACTGAAAAGGGCCTCTGTATTCGCGAAAAAAACGTTACCGCCGCTGACAGCTCGGACCCACCAGCTATATCTTCGCACGCAAGGAAGTGCCTCCTTATTTCGCACAAAAAAATGAATACTCCCCCTGTTAGCTGGGACCCAGTATAGTGGCAGGCTGACTTGTTGGCCTACTAAGTTGACGGGGACGGAGGGCTTTGTCAACTTAATCAATATGCACGATTCTAGCTCAAGTGACTGTACGATGTCCATCCAACGGTCGTAGTGCTTCTTCAACCTCTGGTCTTCTTGCTCCGGCCGCCCAAACCAGCGCCGGTCGTGCCTCGTGCTCCTGCCTCCCGTGGCTGGCTGCGATGCAGAGGAGGCCTCACCACCCCTACTACTCCCACCGCTGGCCAGGCCATCCCTCTACTCACCCACACCCCCTGTTATTCTGCGGTGGCAGCAACCTCACACCGTAGCGCACCAGTGAACCCTCGTACTCCTCTACACATGGGCATCCACTGCCATGTCTTCCCCGGCTCCGCGTTGTCCCATTCCTAGGCCTCGCCATTGTCCACCGCCCTTGTGCTCTCGGCACGGCGTGGTCAATGTGGTCAAGGAACGGCTTCCATCGGACGTGGACTGTACGTGGAGAGGCTGACAGCTGGGTCCACGGCCGCAGCAAGGAAGTGCCCCTTATTACGTGCAAAATAATTATTCCTCCAGCTAACAGCGGGACCCATCGGACGGACCACCGTATTTCACCACCCTGACTGTTGGGACCCACCAGCTACATCTTCGCACGCAAGGAAGTGCCTGACAGTCGGGACCCACCTGGTCGAAGCGTACGTACCGTTGTCATTCTGGTCGCGAACGTGTACGTACATATATACTAGTCAATGTAGAGGTGCGCACATGTCGTAGTAGAGGCGGCCAGGGTGCAAGAAAGAAAATACGACCACGTATGTGTACATACGGGCGGGGTCTCGAACGCCTACTCGCGTATACGTACGGCCAGGGCTCGTGTACATGGCTGGGTCGGAACGGAGAAATAGTGTCGTCGTCGTGTTCATGGGAAGGCAACGGAATGCGTCGTGTTCATGGGGAGGCAACGGAATGCATCGTCTTCATCGGGAGGGCTTGGACGGAACAGGCGATGGAAACGAGGCCTGGCGTACCGCAGAACGGAGGAAACAGCCTTGTGTTCGACTGGCCATGTTCGAAACGGGATCCTGTTCATCGGGAGGGGTCTGGCATACCGCAAAACGGAGGAAACGGACCTCCTACGGTTGAAACGGGGGTCCTATTCATCGGGAGGGGTGTGGCGTACCGCAAAACGGACGAAACGGACTTGTGTTGCAGTGCTAGGTCAAAACGGGGGTCCTGTTCATCAGGAGAGGTGTGGCGTACCGCAAAACGGGACCCCACAGGATACTGTTCATCTCCACCATCGACCCCCTCCAGCCTCCACGAGCTACTATTCATCCACCGTCAACCTCCTCCAGCCTCCACCTGCGACTGTTCATCCACGGGCTCCTGTTCATCCAGCCTCCACCGCGCGCTACTCCACCGGCTACTGTTCAACCAACCCTCTCCACGGGCTCCTGTTCAACCACACCTCCATGGGCTATTGTTCATCCTGCCCTCCACCATCTACTGTTCATCCTGCCCTCCACAGGGTGGTCCTGTTCATCCAGCCCTCCACAGGGTCCTGTTCATCCAGCCCCAACCGGCTTGATCAATCGGGGTCCTGTTCATCCACCCCCAT
>NC_041388.1:516277501-516333314 GCF_002162155.2 Triticum dicoccoides
CATCCAGAGGCAGCATCGATCGGCTTCAGTTAGCAGCAGTAGCGAAGGAATCGCTCGATCGGGTTCAGTTAACAGCCATCGATCGATCGCTCGGGTTCAGTAACATGTAGCCTGCAGTGCAATCGCTCGGGTTCAGTTAGAGCCCAATGCTTCGCTCGGGTTCAGTTAGAGCCAACGCCTCGCACACACGTGCATACGCGTATGAGAGAAACGCGCATCGCTCAGCCGCCGACCTCCCACCGTAACCGGGAACTCCCCAAAATTTTCCTCCCCCTCGCTTCTACCACGGTTTTTTCCGTCATGGGCGGCCCAAAGAATGTCATGCAGCTGCGTCTCCGGCCCGCCCAGGATGAAAAGCCCATTTTCTATCATGATTTTTTGTCATAGAAGTAGGAGCCCACCACATCTATGATGATACCGAGTTTTGTCACAATTATCGTCATATAAGTGTCATATGTATGACAGAAAAACATTTCGTTCGGCCCAAAATGTCACGGATGTGTCTTTTTTTTGTAGTGATTTAACATGGCCCAACCAAGGGTGAGCTGCGTGCGAGTATGTAAAACAAGTATGGCAATCGTTTAATAGAGAGCACCTGGGGATTCCCTTGTATGCCAGAGCTCCTTGCCTCCTTGGTGTGTTCTGCAAACGGTTCGTCTGCATAAACCTCGAAAAGAGAAAAAACCCGTAATAAAAAGAAAGAAAGAAATAAAGGCGTGCGAATCCCAGGGTCGGTCAAGTCGCACTATGGATCGTGAGCGAGTTATGCCTCCGTCAGTACCCATGGGGTTTTGAGTGCGTAGTTATGTTCACACGGTACGGATGCCATTTCCTCATCGGGGCTGGGACGGAGGTCGAATTTACTAATTCAGCTCTTGACAAACCGAGTTGCCCTGTTGCAGTGTAGTCCGGACCTTCTTATCGATGTCCGAGGGCTCGGCGGCCGGATTATGATACCGCTTGAGAAGGCCGCTCTGTACTTCTGCTGCTAGGGCTGCGGTATGCTCCTCTGTACGGAGGGAACGTTTCGTGTTTCCATTTACTGTAATGACGCTGCATGGACTGGGCATCTTGAGCTTGAGATAAGCATAATGTGGCACTGCGTTGAATCTAGCAAATGCGGTTCGTCCAAGCAGTGCCTGGTAACCGCTGCGGAAGGGGACGATATCGAAGATTAGCTCTTCGCTTCAGAAGTTATCCGGGGAACCGAAGACCACCTCCAGCGTGATCGAGCCCGTACAACGGGCCTCTATGCCTGGTATAATTCCTTTAAAGGTAGTTATCGTGGGCTTGATTCGTGAGGGATTAATGCCCATTTTGCGTACTGTATCCTGATAGAGCAGGTTGAGGCTGCTACCACTGTCCATTAGTACTCGTGTCATGTGAAATCCATTGATGATTGGGTCGAGTACCAATGCGGCCGAACCGCCATTACAGATGCTAGTTGGATGATCACGATGATCAAAGGTGACCGGGAATGACGACCATGGGTTGAATTTTGGGGCGACTGGCTCTACCACATAAACGTCCATGAGCGTGCGCTTGCGCTCCCTTTTGGGGATGTGTGTGTGGCATATATCATGTTCACTGTTTTCACTTGAGGCGGGAATTTCTTCTTCCCCCTAGTGTTCGGCTGTCGGGGCTCCTCGTCATCGTCCTTGCTCTGTGATTCCCCTTCCTTGTTTCTGCTATTTACCTTGCTGGCTTGCTTAAAGACCAGGCAGCCTCTGTTGGTATGGTTGGCCGGTTTGTCTGGGGTGCCATGTATCTGGCACGGACGATCGAGTATGCGGTCCAAGCTGGATGGTCCTCCGCCGTTCCTTTTATAGGGCTTCTTTTGCTTGCTAGACTTGGAGCCACTGAATTCGTCATGAGCTGTAGTGTCATCGGTGTTATCGCCATTGCTTCGGTGTTTGTGTTTGTTGCGTCGGAGCTTGCTGGTGCTGTTTTTGGCCTCGGAGGGGCCTGCTTCATTGGCTGTGTTTGTACTGCGAGCCAGCCAACTACCCTCTCCCGCGCAAAAGCGGGTCATAAGTGCCGTGAGGGCTGCCATGGACCTCGGCTTTTCTTGGCCGAGGTAGCGGTCGAGCCATTCGTCACGAATGCTATGCTTAAAGGCCGCTAGGGCTTCGGCATCCGGACAGTCAACGATCTGGTTCTTTTTGGTTAGGAACCTAGTCCAGAATTTTCTAGTTGTTTCTCTGGGTTGTTGAACTATGTGGCTTAAGTCATCGGCATCGGGTGGCTGGACATATGTACCTTGGAAGTTGTCAAGGAAGGCTTCTTCCAAGTCCTCCCAGCTGTCGATGGAATTTTCAGGCGGGCTATTTAGCCAGTGTCGAGCTAGTCCTTTGAGCTTTAATGGGAGGTATTTGATAGCGCATAGGTCATCTCCTCGGGCCATGTGGATGTGGAGAATAAAATCTCCGATCCACATTGCGGGATCGGCTGTTCGGTCGTATGATTCAATATTGACGGGCTTGAACCCCTTGGGGAATTCGTGATCCAGCACCTCATCTGTGAAGCAGAGAGGGTGTGCGGCGCCTCTATAGCGGGCTGCGTCACGGCGCGCCTCCAATGAAGTCTGTCTGCGGTTATCGGCCCGGGTTTGATTAATTTTGTCGCATCCAAGTAGGTGGCTGTCATCCCGAGTGGGGAAGCGTCCTCGCGATCCGTAGATTGATCTGGTGTGTCCTGCTCTAGTGTCCCTGTTTTTGCGAGGCGGTGGGGCCGCTTGTTGTTCAGCCTGAGTTGCCATTTTATCCCGACCACGGGGTGGTCGGTCTGCCGTATTATCTCGACCGCATGGTGGTCGTTCTGCATTACGCGAGGGGAGTATGGGATTTGGTGCCTCCTCATCGAACTGAGGTAGTAGTCTGCGCTTTGGGTAACTCTTGGCTGGGCGCTTGAGGCCGTTTTCTTTGGCTGCCAGGACATCGATCCATCTGTCAATGAGTAGGTCGTGATCGACTTGGAGCTGTTGCTGCTTTTTCTTTAGGCTTCTTGCAGTAGCTATTAGCTGGCGCTTGAAGCGATCCCGCTCTATGGGGTGCCTCAGGCACGATGAAATCCTCGGTGCCGAGGCTCTCCTCACCCTCGGAGGGTGGAAGATAACTATTGTCATCTGGGTCACTCGACGTGTCCTGTTTATCAGGGTTAGCTTGCTCATTGTCTTGTTCCTCCTGTTCGGATGCTGCCCCAATAGGGTCTTCGTTGTTTTCGGCGTTGTCCAGAGTGATATTTCTCCAGTTCCAGTGTTGCCATCTATTGAGCGGCGTGCCTTAGAGCGGCGTTTAGGGCGCCGGCTCTTGGACTGTGTCTCAGAAGGTTTAATCACATCTGGGTCTTCTTTGTCATCGCCGCTAGATTCTTTAGGTGTATCAACCATGTACACATCGTATGAAGAGGTGGCCGTCCAACGTCCCATGAATTGCGGGTCTTGGCCTTGCTCCTTGTCAACATCGTCGTCCATGCCGTCGATGTCTCCGGAGTCATAATCTAGCGCATCAGTTAAATCCTCAACGATAGCTACGAAGTGGGTGGCGGGTGGGAAGCGAAATTTCCCATCATCAGCCTCTGGCTCGAACGGAACATAGTTCGGCTGTGAGTCCTTCTGCAAGGACAAGTTCTTTAAAGATTTTAGCACATCACCCAAAGGTGAGTGCTGGAAGATGTCTGCGGCGCTAAACTCGAGAATCGATAACCGATCCAGCTCGATATCCGCAGGCATACCCGGTCCGGGACTTATAGCCGGAGATGAGTCTGGAGTTCCATTGACGCAAATATTGCGGGGTGTCGGGTCCGTGTGCGGCTCCAACGCCGCAGACTCTGTGGCCTCGGATGGCACGGTCTGCTCCGCTTCTAAGGTCGTTGCAGCAACATGGACCATCTCCTGGATGTGATCCGATGACAGATTTAAGTCATGTTCATCGGGGCGAGGGGGAGCGATCGCTGCGGTCACAAATCCATTGAAGATCAAATCCCCACTAATATCCGTGACGTATTTCAAGCTTCCGAATCTGACCTGTTGTCCAGGGGCATAGCTATCGATCTGCTCCAGATGGCCAAGCGAGTTGGCACGCAGTACGAAGCTGCCGAACACGAAAATCTGTCCGGGGAGGAAGGTTTCTCCTTGGACAGCGTCGCTATAGACGATTGAAGGGGCCATTGGACCTTTCATTGACGGCACAGTGGAACTCTCAATGAAAGCACCAATGTCGGTGTCAAAACCGGTGGATCTCGGGTAGGGGGTCCCGAACTGTGCGTCTAGGATCGATGGTAACAGGAGACGAGGGACAGGATGTTTACCCAGGTTCGAGCCCTCTATATGGAGGTAGTACCCTACGTCCTGCTTGATTGATCTTGATGAATATGAGTGTTACAAGAGTTGATCTACCATGAGATCGTAATGGGTAAACCCTAGGAGCCTAGCCTGTATGATTATGGTAATGAGTATATCCTTTCCGGACTAACCCCTCTGGTTTATATAGACACCGGGGGAAATGTAGGGTTACATAGAGTCGGTTACATAAGAAGGAATCTTCATAGTCGGTCGCCAAGCTTGACTTCCACGCCAAGGAGAGTCCAATTTGGACACAGGTACAGTCTTCAGCCTTCATGTCTTCACAGCCCATCAGTCCAGCCCATGGATAACAAGTCGGACGCCCGAGGACCCCCTTAGTCCAGGACTCCCTCAACGGTCCTGGGTGACCCAGTCGTAACACGCCCCAGCCGAACAATCAGGAACATAGGGGTAAGCACATGAGCCAGGAAACCTAGCTTGGCAAAGATCTTAAGGCAAACAAGTGCATATGTTGGCTTAACATGTGTGAGAAGGATGCAATCAGTACGAATGCGATTTGCACATTTATACGGCTCTTCTGAGGGAGCCCCCAGGCAAGGATGGGTGTTACATTCAATAATGTATATAATGCGAGCTTGGTATGGTTCGGTTTAGCCGGGCTAGCACCATGTCAAAGAGAAAAAATGAAAATAAAAGAAGGGAAAGGTGGAGATGTATGCCAAACTCAGGCATAAAAACGCCGCATCCTTGTTGCGTTCCACGGGTTTGGCTCTAGGCCATCATCAGATGGGTGGCGAAGATGATATGCTCCTCCTACATGTACTTCATCGATGATGTACGGTCCGTCCCATTGAGGTGACAGATTATTCTTCTGTTTCTCGGGGAGACGGAGGACAAGGTCTCCCACGTTATATGTCTTCGCCCAAACTTCACGGTTGTGGTAACGCCGCGCTTGTTGTTGATAGAACACAGACCGAGCTCGAGCTATGTCCCGTTCTTCTTCTAGAGCGTACATATCATCCTTTCGGTCGAGCTCGGCTTCCATTTCTTCATACATGCGCACACTAGGCGCGTCATGGATAAGGTCGAATGGGAGGGCTTCTTCCACACCGTATACCATAAAAATGGTGTGTATTCGGTTGACCGATTAGAAGTGGTGCACAACCAACATAGCACGGAATCGAGTTCCTGGAACCAATGACAGTCTAATTGTTCAAGGGATCAGACTAGGCGAGGCTTAATGCCGCTCATAATGAGTATATTGGCTCGTTCGACCTGTTCTTTCGTCTGTGGGTGGTACACCGAGGCGTAATCGAGCTTGATGCACATTTTACCGCACTAGTCTTTAACTTCCTGGGTGGTAAAGTTGGTACCATTATCACTAATTATGTTGTGGGGGACACCATAATGGTGTACGACTCGGATAAGAAGTCGACGACTGGTCCGGATTCTGCCAAAGTGACGGGTCTTGCCTCGATCCACTTGGTTAATTGGTCGACCATGACCAATAGGTACTTGTTTTTGTGTGTCCCTCCTTTGAGTGGCACGACCATGTCGAGACCCCAGATCGCAAAAGGCCACGTGATCGGTATCATCCGAAGAGCAGTGGGGGGCATGTGGCTTTGATTTGCAAATTGTTGGCATCCGACGCAGTGTTGGGCTAATGTCTGTGCATCTTCACAGGCGGTAGGCCAGAAAAAACCTGCTCGGAAAACTTTGCTGACCAGAGACCGAGCTACTGGTTGGTGTCCTCCCATGCCCGCATGTATATCTACCAAAAGCTATTGCCCCTCTTCTTCGGAGATGCACCTTTGTAAAATTCCTGTGGTACTCTTCTTATAGAGTTCACCCTCATGGACCTTGTATGTTTTAGAGCGGCAAACTATGCGTCGTGCTTTGGTTTGATCCTCCGAAAGCTGATGTTGTGTGAGGTAGGCTAGCAGGGGTTCTGTCCAGGGTGGGATTATGGCCATTACCTCATATGCGGAAGGTGTTTCCTCGAGTGCTGAGCCGCTGATGACGTGATTGTCTTGTTCATTTTTGGGTGAGGCATTGTGAGCAGGCTCGTTGGATGGTGCACCAGTGACGTCGTCCTACCATACCATGGACGGCTTAAAGAGCCACTCAAGGAAGGTGTTTTTGGGAACCGGGTCACGCTTGGCAGCCATGCGGGCTAGGATATCAGCTGCTTGATTGTTGTCTCTAGCGACATGGTGAAATTCTAGGCCCTCAAATCAAGCAGATATCCGGAGGACCATGTTTCTATACCCCGCCATCTTGGGGTCTTTGGCGTCAAATTTACTGTTGACTTGAGAGATCATCAAATTTGAATCTCCCCTTACCTCGAGGCGCTGCACACCCATTGATGTGTCTCGAATTCAGGGCTCTGACCCAAGAAAGATTCGAACTCTGGGGTGCGTGGGAAGAACTCAATCTCCCCAGCCTACCAACTCGACGCTCTCACAGCCTAGCTTGATGAACCGTAAAGTAAAGGGACACGATAGTTTACCCAGGTTCGGGCCACCTTGAAGTGTAATACCCTACTCCTGCTTTTGGGGCGGATTGGCCTCGTGGTGGGCTGAGGATGAACTAGTATAGAGGAAGAACTACCTCAGGAGGTCTATTCTTGTGTTGGTGTGAGCTGGTGGGCATTCGGATCGGAACTGGATCCCCCCCCCCCTACGGTGGTGGCTAAGCTATATTTATAGCAGCCTTGGTCCTCTTCCCCCAAAACAAAGGCAGGAAGGGATCCCACAATGGCCAAGTTTGAAAGGGAGACAAATAGTACATCTTATCCTGACGAAAGGTGGTATTCACCTGCAAAGCTTCTCGTCGTGACGTCGTGGTGGGCTCGGCGATGACCTCCGTCCTTTTGTCCTGGCGGTCTTGGTCTTGTAGCACGGGAATGGAAGCCTTTGGCTGATTCCTCGGGACTCCGCGCCTGCGCTTGCCTCCTTAGCACTAAATAGGAAACCGGCTGTACTGCGCCCGTTGGCACCCGCCTGGCCATGGTCGTCATGGCTTGCATCACCTCAACCGCATGAGGTGAGCATCTACATAGGAATCCCCGCTCCTCAGGAGTCGGCCTAGAGAGGCTGCTCCCTCTGGAGTTCTTGGTGTCGTCCCCCTCGCGAGGCTTGGCCCCCCGCAAGGGTCTTGATTTATCGATGCTGAAGATGAGCCATACCAGGCCGTTGATTGCACCACGCCGTGGGCCGCACGCAGGCAAGTCTAGGTAACCTAGTTCCCAGAACGCCGACAGTAGCCCCGGGGCCCAAGGAGCACTCGGACCTGGCTTCGAGGAGAAGCCAAAGGGCAAGGGTGATGCACCCTGGGCCCCAATCGCCTGCGGGCCCGGTTGACGCATGGTGCTTGATGGGACGTGGGCGTCCCCACTTCCCCACGCTGCCTCGGAAACCATTCGACTTGACAACAGTTTGTTGCATGCAAAAAAGATCATCATTATGAGGGATCGTGGGAGGCCGGCGGTTGGCCTCCCTCGGGCTATAAACAGAGGGGGTGGAAGCGCCCTGCCCATCTCCGTCTTCTCGCTACTTGCTCCTCCTTCTTCCATCTTGCCCCGTTGTCTTGTCGAAACACCAACGGCGCCGGTGTAACACCCCGGATGTAATTTACCTTATTCATACTCCAACTCTTGCCGTTTCCGGCACTAAGTTATTTTATTTCCTCGTTGTCGGGTTTTTGTCTCCGTGTGTTTTGTCTTTGGCATGCATCTCATATCATGTCATCATGTGCATTGCATTTGCATACGTGTTCCTCTCATGCATCCAAGCATTTTCCCCGTTGTCCGTTTTGCATTCCGGCGCTCTTATGTCCTCCGGTGCCCCTTTCTACCTCTTTTCGTGTGTGGGGGTTAAACGTTTTTGGATTGGACCGAGACTTGTCATGCGGCCTTGGTTTACTACCGGTAGACAGCCTGTCAAGTTTCGTGCCATTTGGACTTCGTTTGATACTCCAACGGTTAAACCGAGGGACCTAAAAGGCCTCGTGTGTGTTACAGCCCAACACCCCTCCAAAGTGGCCCAAAACCCACCTAAACCTCCTCCTTCATCTAGAGCGTTCGATCACGATCGTGTGGTCGAAAACCGTGCTCAATTTGGAGCTCCCTAGCTCCCTCTACCTTTATAAATAGATCATCTCCCAAAAATCCCGGGTCTCCTCTCCCCCCTAACCCTAGAATTCTCCTCGCGCCGCGCCGGACACCTCCCCGCCGCAGCCTGCAGCCAACCGGGGGCCGCCACGTGGCGTGCCGCCACCTGCAGCCACGCCGGCCCGCTCGGCCCGCCACGGGCCCTCCTCGCTGTCGATCCGGGCCATAGGCGCCCCGCGCAGCTCCGCCGCCGCGCCGCCCGTTCTCGCCGCCCGCGCCGGCCTGCTTCACCGTCGCCGAGGCGCCCGCGCCAGCGAGCCTCCGCGACTCCGGCTAGCCACCTGCGCTGGATCCGCCCGAGGCCACCGCCACCTCGCCGACCCTCGCTGCTCGCGCCCGACGCCGGCAAGCTCCGGTCCCGGCGACCCCTCCTCCGGCCAGTACACCTCCGGCGACCTCGGTTTTCTTCTCTGGTGAACAATAACCCTGGCGATCCTCGATCCACGCGCCGGCCAGATCTGGATCAGAGAGGGTTGACTCTAACCCTAATTTTCATATATTTTATGCAATCTTCGACATGCCATAACTTCCTCATTGTAGCTTCGATTCGTGCGTGTAGTATATCAAAATGTTCGTCTTGACGAGTACATCATTTCATCTCATTACATCATTTTCATTTGAGCTCATCTTAATGTCCGAAATGCTGTTGGAAGAGGGCTATGTGATGATTATTTCAGATCTGTTTCAGCAAATGGCCTTTTGTCATTTTTGCCATGATTGATGTGTGCATGCTATGATCCTGAGCTCTACATGTGTTTTGTAGAGTGCCATGTTATCTTTATAGGGTTGTATGCCATGTATTTTTGTGATGTTTGTGGTGACTAGCACAAGCATGCAAAGTAGCTTACTCAGTGATGCTGATTTCAGGGACTTAGAATTTCACTAAGTCCTTGGCCTGACATTATTTTTATGCCATATGTTCATGTTGTTTCCTAGTGATCCGTGCCTCTTTTGAGGATGATTAGTAAGGATGTTTTGTTAATATTGTGGTGCTCTATCCATCCATATCTTTGTTTGCAGTTATGGAGCACCTAGCTTGAGTCAATCGAGCTCTACTTTTGCTATAAAATGTTCCTGGCAGATTGTTAACATGTTTAGCGATTTTGCCGAGCTTGTTGTAGTTGATCCGTGCATGCTATGTTGTTGTTCTTGCCATGTCTAGCTTCTATGCCATGTCTATTGGCTGGGTGTATACTTATTTTGTCATGCAATGCCTCGTAGTGAGTGCATCGAGCTCGTAAACATGCCTACTTGTTAACTGTTTTGCCATGCTCCAGTTTTTCACCAAGTCTGAATCTGTTTATGTTTTTGCTATGTTCATATGCTTGCAATTGTATTTTATGATCCCTTTTGGCTCAAGGTCACTAAGGGACTTTTGTTATATGCTTTGAGTAGCTTCATGCCATGCCTTGCCTTGCCATGATATGTTTCTGTAGCATGTAGTTATCGTGCTCTAAACATTGATTCCTCATGGTAAATTCCTGACATGCTGTTAATTTCACTAAGTCTGAAACCTGTTATCTTTTGCACTTTTGCCATGCTTGTTTGAAATTGCTATTGAGTGAATTAGCTGTAGCTCAGTGTTCATCTTTTGTCAAGCATCATGAGTGGATCCCTGACATGTATTTTGTTGCCATGTTGGAGTGCTTTAGCATGCTGTTCTTGATGCATTTAGAAGGCTACTTGCTGTTTATCGCAGACCGGTGCCATATTTGTTTTGCTTGCCATTTCCAAACCGTGCATCCGATTCCGGTGATCTTTATATCGATTTCAACCGAAATCAACTCCCCTTTCCAGTGGCACTCTTGGATTTCCAAGATGAGGCCAGGTTCAATCATTCCTTTCCAAATCTTGCATATGCATCACATATCACATCCCGCATATCATACCATGTTTGCATCATGTTGCTTGAGCATTGCACGTGGTTGATTGTGTTCCTTTTGCTTGTTGTTCTTGCTTGGGTAGAGCCGGGAGACGGGTACGTGAACAAGGAGCCCGTTGAGTATGCTTACGAGGATCAAGGCAACTCTGAGAACTTTGCAGGCAAGATGACCATACCCTCGAAATAGCTTCTATGTTTGCTTGCTAGATGCTCGCTCTTTTGCTATGCCTATGCTACGATACCTACCACTTGCTTATCATGCCTCCCAAATTGCCATGTCAAACCTCTAACCCACCATTTCCTAGCAAACCGTTGTTTGGCTATGTTACCGCTTTGCTCAGCCCCTCTTATAGCATTACTAGTTGCAGGTGAAGATTGGAGATCGTTCCTTGTTGGAACTTGTTTATTGTTGGGATATCATAATATTATCTTGTTTATCTTAATGCACCTATATACTTGGTAAAGGGTGGAAGGCTCGGCCTTATGCCTAGTGTTTTGTTCCACTCTTGCTGCCCTAGTTTCCGTCATATCGGTGTTATGTTCCCAGATTTTGCGTTCGTTACACGGTTGGGTTATAATGGGAACCCCTTGACAGTTCACCTTGAATAAAACTCCTCCAGCAATGCCCAACCTTGGTTTTACCATTCACCACCTAGCCTCTTTTTCCCTTGGGTTTCCGGATCCCAAGGGTCATCTTTATTAAACCCCCCGGGTCAGTGCTCCTCTGAGTGTTGGTCCACCTTGTCAGCCGCCGGTGGCCACCAGGGGCAACTCTGGGCTGGCCTACCGGAAGTTTGGACAATCTGAGTGTGCCCTGAGAACGAGATATGTGCAGCTCCTATCGGGATTTGTCGGCACATTCGGGCGGTGTCACTGGACTTGTTTTACCATTGTCGAGGATGTCTTGTAACCGGGATGCCGAGTCTGATCGGATTGTCTTGGGAGAAGGAATATCCTTCGTTGACAGTGAGAGCTGGTGATGGGCTAAGTTGGGACTCCCCTGCAGGGTTTTGAACTTTCGAAAGTCGTGCCTGTGGTTATGGGCAGATGGGAATTTGTTAATGTCCGGTTGTAGATAACTTGAAACTTAACTTAATTAAAATGCACCAACCGTGTGTGTAACCGTGATGGTATCTTCTCGGTGGAGTCCGGGAAGTGAACACGGTGTTGGAGTAATGCTTGACGTAGGTTGTTCTAGGATCACTTCTTGATCATAGTTGTTCGACCGTGCTTTTGCCTTCTCTTCTCGCTCTCTTTTGCGAATATGTTAGCCATCATATATGCTAGTCGCTTGCTGCAGCTCCACATCGTACCTTTACCTTACCTATAAGCTTAAATAGTCTTGATCACAAGGGTGCGAGATTGCTGAGTCCCCATGACTCACAGATTACTTCCAAAACCAGATGCAGGGACCGATGGTACCGCTCCAAATGAGATGGCCGAGCTCAAGTGGGAGTTCGATGAAGACTCTCGTCGTTACTACGTGTCTTTCCTAGATGATCAGTAGTGGTGCCCTGTTGGGGCGATCGGGGACTATGTCGCATACGGGGTTTATCTTTATTTTGGTTCCGTAATCGGACCCTGAGTGTATTGGATGAATGTAATGACTTATTTATGTATTTGTGTGACGTGGCGAGTGTAAGCCAACTATGTACTTTTCCCCTTTATTTATTTACATGGGTTGTTGTAAAGATTACCTCAGTTGTGACATTGCTTTCAATGCGGTTATGCCTCTAAGTCATGCTTCGACACGTAGGAGATATAGCCGCATCGAGGGCGTTACAAGTTGGTAATCAGAGCCTTCCCCGACCTTAGGAGCCCCTTGCTTGATCGAATCGTTGGCGTTGTTGAGTCTAGAAAAATGTTTTGAGTCATTTAGGAATTATATATATATCGGAGAGTAGGAATTCTTTTTACTCCTCAGTCCCTTCGTCGCTCTGGTGAGGCCTCCTGACATAGAGTTTTGACTCTTCTCTTCTCAAATTTCACTAAAAAAAATTTAGGATCACGCGGGTATATTGGAACCGTTCCGATGGTTTTGTGACGAGAACATTGTTCTTGGTGCCTCCTAACATTTAGGGGTTGTTTCAGTGTCCCAGGGAGTTGAGCTCCGAGGTGTTGTCGTCACAATTTTATCATTGAGATTTTGGAATACTGAGTTTCGCCGACATCGAAAATCTCTTTTATGCAGTTGTTGGTGAGATAACCTCGACGCCACCCAGTACTGGGGCGGGAGTTCGGGAGTATTGCCATAACTCGTATAACAGATGCTTTTCGAAGGTTGAGGTAAATGATTTCCGAAGGTTTCTTGGTTATGTGTTGAAGGATGGATATAGCTAGACGTAGGATTTGCTAGCCTTCGGTGAGATATTATGCTTCCCCTGTATCCCCAACACATGATTGCATAACCGGAAAGGTTCGGGAGTTTCATAGGTGGGAATTCTTGTAGCTCTAGTTCTTCTTCCACAGATATTTGGTTTGAGATTGGGTAATCCTCACCAAGTATTTGTTCTTGTCTGTACCTTGTTGTTTTGTTCTTCTACCTCTATCTAAGTGGCTTCTCAATTTATGGAAATGCGACCATTTCAATTGGAATGCATTCGTTCATTTTGTTCTGATGTGAATACTATATGTTGCAATTTCAATCCGTTTGATTTAGCTTGAATATTTGTCTGTCAATATGCTAACGGATGTCACCCTCTTCAGGATGGCTCCTGCTAAGGGTCAGAATCAAAATCAGGATCCGCCACCACCACCTCCACCTCCGGAGGCATGGCAAGCTGTGATGGCCGCTACCAATGCAAACACGCAGCTGATCATGCAAATTCTGCAAGAGCACAACCAAGGCCATGGCAACAATCAGAATCAGTTTGCTACACTCAACCAGTTCCTTGCTATCCAGCCAAAGACCTTCAGTAACTGTGTCGAGGCCTCAGACGCTGATGATTGGCTCGTCGATATATGCAAGCACTTTGAGTGCAGCAACGTCAGGCCTGAGGACTTTGTCAAGTTTGCCTCCTTCCAACTCAAAGACCAAGCTGTAGAATGGTTTCAGCAATACAAAGATTCCAGAGGAGGCCGTGTGATTACCTGGGATGAATTCCGTCAAGACTTCAAAGCTCATCACATTCCTCAGAGTGTTGTTGAAAGCAAGCGTGAGGAATTCCGCAACCTGAAGCAAGGCAGCTTGTCTGTTTACCAGTATAACACTCTGTTCCAGAGGCTCGCTCCTTTTGCCAAGCAAGACATCCCTGACGAGAAGAGCATGATTTATCAGTTCTGGGGTGGCCTCAGAGAAGATCTTCAACTAGCTCTCGTCCTTTTTGAGCCGAAGAAGTACGATGAGTTTTACAACATGGCAATGAAGCTAGAGACTGCTCAACTCAAGTGCGATGCTTCCAAGAAGCGAGTCAGAGATGCAACTCCTTCTTCCTCAACTCAAGTGGCTAAGCAGCAAAAGTATTGGCTACCTCCTCCTCTGTTCCGTCATCCTTTTCAGCAGAAGTGCAAAGGTGGCAATGGATCTTCCCACCCACCCAACCCAGGCTTTCAGAACAAGACTTCGTCTCAAGCTCCAAGATCAAGTGCTCCGTATCACCGTCCGCTCTCGGAGGTCACGTGCAACAAGTGCCAACAGAAGTGTCACTATGCCAACAAATGCTTTAATCAGAGGCGTCTTCGTCCTCCTCCTCCTGTGAGATCTGCTAGTACCGCAGTGGTCAAGCATAACTCCAATGTGACACCCCAAAATTTTGGCCTTGTTTTAATGGAATAAAATTTTGCCAGGATTTAAAACTTTGAATTTTTGAGCTCCATTTTGATTTTTGTTTAAATCATTTCCTTCCCTGTTATGATGAGTTTTTCCCAAAGAGAAAACTTTTCAAAAATGTTGTTGGTCTTGTTTTAACCTCTCAAGAAAAACTTTCCTTTTATCAGTGTAACTAATTAAATAATTAAGTTGCTTGATCTTTATTTTTTCTTGAAAAGGGTTTTCTAGGTTAAATGGCCATATTTGAACTACAACCATTTGATAAATTCACTTAAAATTCCCACAAAAAATTGGAGATGTCATGTGATGTTTTTAAATCACTTTTATGCTAAAATATATTTCATTCATGAAATATTTTGAGCCCTACACTCAATTTTTCTTCTCTGGTCCAGAGTGCATTTTGCACTACAACCTATTTAAATATTTCTTTAAAACTTCTACCAAAATTAAGGGAGGTCAGTAGGAGCCTATTATTTCACTTTGTGCAAAAACCTATTTATGTTCTTTGAAAAATTTGAGTGAATCAACCTCATCCTCATTCTGGACCAACTTGATGGTTTGTACAGCAACCATGTTTTTACTTGCTCTTTAACCTTTGATTATTTCTCCTACTTGTAGTCCCCCATGTTAAACCCTTAAGTCCAGGAGCATGCACTGTTTGGATCATTTTTGGTTCATGAAATAATGTCATTTATTTCCTGTCCAGAATTGAAGTTTTGTAAAACTTGCACTAACAAGTTTCTGCTTTTGGCCAACTAACCTCACCACTCTCTCTTGCATCTAAAGAGACCACCATCTGGAGTTTTTGGCCACCCCAAGACATGCCTAAGTGCCCTTGGCATTTTGTCAAACACCTTTCGGGCATGATCAGATTTGACATGAGTCCTTGTTTGCACTATGGACTTAATCCCCTGGCCAGACCAGCATGTCCAATGGTTTTGCCTTAAACTATAACCCCACCCTGCTAACTTTCTTGTGGTTTGGAGCCCCCTAACATGCCATAGCATTTCATCAAGCACGTCCCGTGCGTGCACTGGACGCGCCCAGAGCGCGCGTATTGCAGCCACGCGGCCGAGCCGACACGCTGGCCCCCACGGCTTTGGCCCGCTCTGCAGAACCTCGCCAGGCGCTCCCCTTCTCTCAGCTACGCGCCAAGCCGCCCCTCGCCACGCCCGGCAAGCCAAGCGCTAGCCGCCGCCACTGCCCGACAGCCTCTGGCCATGTCGGTGCCGCCCAAGCCACTCCCACTCGCCACCTGCCCCTGGAGCAGTGCACTCTCGTCCACTAGCTCTTGCCGTCATCCCCAGCCACGCCACGTTGCCCTGCAAGCTACAGCGAGGCAGTTCGCCGGAGAGCTTATCCGGCCGCCGCGGAACCGACCTCGACGAGCTATAAAAGGAGGCCCCCGAGCCACCCCGGGCACGCAGGAAGCCTTAGAATGCTCCCCTAGTCGTCCCATGGCAGCCAATCGACTCGAGGAAGGTCTTCTTCCCCATCTCCGGCAACGGCAGCCGCCACCACTGCCCCGGCCAATTCGGCACCACCAGGGCCTCCCACTCTTCGTTCTCTCCACCAAGAACCCCCTCATCCTCCCGTAAACCTTCCCCCTACTCCATTTCGATCGAGAACCACCGCCGCCCCGAAACCACTTTTCCCCGAAGCCTTCCTCCGCCGGGGAGCTCGCCGCCGGCAGCTCACCCCGTCCCCGCCGACCCAACGACTACTGGGAGGACCGCCCCAACCTTGCGGATCCATCCCCACCCTCGGGGGCCCGCGAGGAGCAGCCAAACGCCGGCGACGATCGCCGGAGCCCCGCTCCGCTCGGGCAAGGGAGGGAGACGACGCGCGGCGACTGGTCAAACCTGACCAGTGGGCCAGGCAGGCCCACTGTCAGTGACACCCCGCGCCATCCACGTGTTTAAGTGAAGGCGTAAACTTCAGGAGTACGCCTCCTCTGCACCGAAAGCGTAATGTCGTCTGAATCGTTTTCTTTTCTGTTTTATTTTTAAATAACAGATTTGACCAAATCTTTGACTGGCTATAACTTTTAAAATATAACTCCAAATGAGTTGATTCTTTTTCCTACCTTCCTTAAATTTGGTATAGTTTATTTTAAGATTTATTTGAAAAAATTTCAAACAACTTTTTGGTTCTGTTTTTGAAATGTGTGTTAATTCAAATATATTCTTAAATAGGATTTTGGGGAGAGAGAAGAAGCTTTCAAAAGTTTTGGAGAGCACCTCACCCCTCCACAACATTGAAGGCAAGCATTCTGAACCCCGGCATAATATTTTTGGTGTGATCGTTGATACATTTATAACACCACCGCATTTCGAAGGACTTGTTATTTCATGTGATATGATCATATGCATGGGTGCATGTTGTTGATTTCCATGCTGTTGGAAATGGACTCACTTGTGATGATAATCACCCTCATGTGCCTTGCATGCATACCAGCAGGAACCGGGGGAAACCTCGGCCTTGGGTAGGCATGAGTTTGTCGCCGGTCTCCGTCGGGACGGTTATGTCTGGTATGGCATGGTAAGGTGATATGAGCGGTGACTTTGTTGGATGAAATATATGCGTCATGCTAATCATGCAGGGAATACTTGAACCTCCTGAGTCGACCATAGATCGAGTCTTGTTCTAGTAACCCCCATACTTGTTTCGTACTACCACTCATCTCTACAGCAAGTAGAGTACGGTTCAGTAAGTTGTCAACCTCTTTCCAGCACACACTGTACAGAGAGGCCATGGTGGAAGATACCGGTTGTAGCTGGTAGGCAGGCCACCTGGTCCGGGGGCATGGGTGTTTCCAGTTGGGACCGAGAGGGGAGGCCACCCCTTAGAGCGTGCGATATAAATTTGATCCCATGCTACGCGAGGTTGTAGCCTCCCCACTTAGAGTTTGCTTAACAAGTGTCGTGGGTGATTCCAGACACGTGTGAGATGAGCTGGTGTGTGCAAGTTAGGTGTGTTTTCAACAAAAAGACCGTAGACGGAATTAGTCCTGCTGGACTAGAGAAATCCGTTACTCGTGGGTAAAGAGTACACCCTCTGCAGAGAATAAACCTATTCGAATAGCCGTGTCCATGGTTAAGGATTACAGTCTGGGTTGGGTCAGGTGTCGGTCTTAGTGTCGGTCTTCGGAGGTGAAACTGTTAACCAGTAAATGGAATTACTACTCGTGACTTGTGATATCTATGATGATTATTATTATTGTTGACTAACCCATGATATTATTGTTATTATCGAGTATCTCTGGGATGGTTCTACCTCCAGGTATATTCATTATGATTGTTTCTTTTAAAGCCCTTTATGTGGCGTCGCTCAGACGCCCGACTGTGGCATTTCTTTTAAAGCCCTTTATGTGGCGTCGCTCAGACGCCCGACTGTGGCATTTCTTTTAAAGCCCTTTATGTGGCGTCGCTCAGACGCCCGACTGTGGCATTTCTTTTAAAGCCCTTTATGTGGCGTCGCTCAGACGCCCGACTGTGGCATTTCTTTTAAAGCCCTTTATGTGGCGTCGCTCAGACGCCCGACTGTGGCATTTCTTTTAAAGCCCTTTATGTGGCGTCGCTCAGACGCCCGACTGTGGCATTTCTTTTAAAGCCCTTTATGTGGCGTCGCTCAGACGCCCGACTGTGGCATTTCTTTTAAAGCCCTTTATGTGGCGTCGGTCAGACGCCCGACTGTGGCATTTCTTTTAAAGCCCTTTATGTGGCGTCGCTCAGACGCTCGACTGTGGCATTTCTTTTAAAGCCCTTTTATGTGGCGTCGCTCAGACGCCCGACTGTGGCATTTCTTTTAAAGCCCTTTATGTGGCGTCGCTCAGACGGCCGACTGTGGCATTTCTTTTAAAGCCCTTTATGTGGCGTCGCTCAGACGCCCGACTGTGGCATTACTTGTTATTTGTTTCATAAATTTTTATACTACCATGTTATTGAAATTTTATAAATAACTTGCTTGCACGCATCCGAGATTTATTTATCTTTTGTGACTGACGTCATGAGCATAAAATATTTTTAGCACATCATGGTTATATTATACCTGTGTTCATAATGTTTGCGAGTACATTCAAAGTACTCACTGGCTTGTCCCTGGCTATTGTCTTGGCCAGATTTTTCTTGCTCGGAGAGGAGCGACGCAATGCCAGCCCCGGAAACCACTCAATGGAGATAGCAGCCTCGCGAAGATAGGAATTTAACCTGGTCAGCTGTTCTCGTGGGAAATGGAGTCCCATAGAAACTGATGTTTCACAACCCGCTTCCGCCATCAACCACTAGAAACCATTTGTTGTACTCATAGGCCAGAATGGTCTTGTACTACATATTTTGTATTTTGCTTGAAATTTCTGTATCAAGTTGGAGCCTCATCAGCTAACAGTAATCCTGGGGCTGATGAGCACGACGGTCTTTTCTGGAAATTTATTACCCGGAAAACCCGGTCGTGACATCCAAGCACGCCAAGGTCAACTTGATGAATGCAGCTCAGGCAGAGGACTTGTCAGATGTCATCATGGGTAACCTTCCTGTTAACGATGTTCCTGCAAAAGTTCTTTTTGATACTGGTGCATCGCATTGTTTCATCTCGAGACCGTTTGCATCTAAGCATGAGTTGTCTTCCCAAGTTTTGCATAAACCGTTAGCAGTTGTCTCACCGGGTAAGTGCTTGCTCGCAAACCATGAGGTTCTAGATATTTCTATCATGATGGGCGACTTCAGGTTTCTGGCTTCTCCAATGGTCCTTGGTAACTCGGATATTGATCTTATTCTCGGAATGAACTGGCTTTCTAAGCACAAGGCTCAGCTTGATTGTGCCGCTAGGCAAATTCAATTAACTCATTCATCTGAGGATGTAATTATCTTTGCCGCAAGGGATAATACCATCCGTCTGTTTTCTCTAAATGAGAAGGGCGAGTTGGATGCCATCTCTCAAATTCCAGTCATTTGCGAATATCAAGACGTCTTTCCAAAAGAGCTTCCAGGAATGCCTCCACACCGGCCAGTTGAATTCGTCATCGTTCTTGAGCCTGGCAGGGAACCTGTTTGCAAACGTCCTTACAAGCTTGGACCTGAAGAGTTGAAGGAGCTGAAGAAGCAACTCGATATTCAAGAGCGAATGGGTCTCATCCGACCATGTTCTTCTTCGTGGGGTTGTGGTGTTCTTTTTGTGAAGAAGAAGGATGGAACGGACCGACTTTGTGTCCACTATCGTCCATTGAACAAGAAGACTATAAAGAACAAGTACCCACTTCCCAACATCAATGAGCTGTTTGAACAACTCAAAGGTGCTCAAGTTTTCTCCAAGCTTGATCTCCGTATGGGCTATCACCAGATTCGCATTCGTGAAGAAGATATCCCCAAGACAGCATTCAGAACAAACTATGGTTCATATGAATACACTGTCATGTCTTTTGGCCTCGTCAATGCTCCGCCAACATTTTCTCGCATGATGAACTTCATCTTCAACCCCTACACAAATGACTTCATCTTGGTCTACCTCGATGACATTTTGGTCTTTTCCAAGAACAAGGAGGATCATGCCAAGCACTTGCGTTTGGTGCTGGATAAGCTCAGAGAACATCAGTTCTATGCCAAGTTTTCTAAGTGCGAGTTTTTGCTCGATGAGTTTCTCTACCTTGGGCATATTATCTCTGCTAAGGGCATAGCGGTGAATCCTGAGAAGGTGTCTGCAATTGGGAATTGGGAACCACCTCAGAAGGTGAAGCAACTCCGCAGCTTCCTTGGTCTCGCAAGCTATTGTCGAAGGTTCATCAAGAACTTATCTAAGATCGTGAAGCATCTTTCCAACCTTCTCCAGAAGCACGTCAAGTACATCTGGTCTCCTGAATGTGACATCGCTTTCAACACCCTGAAAGAGAAGTTAGTCACTGCTCAAGTTCTGACTCCTCCTGATGAATCCAAACCGTTTGAGGTCTTCTGTGATGCTTCTCTTCAAGGTCTCGGTGCAGTGTTGATGCAAGAGAAGAAAGTTGTGGCTTATACCTCTCGCCAGTTGAAGCCCAATGAAAAGAACTACCCCACTCACGACCTCGAGTTGCCGGCAGTTGTGCATGCTCTTTTAACTTGGAGACATCTCTCATTGGGAAGAAAAGTGGACATCTTCACTGACCACAAGAGTCTCAAGTATATTTTCACTCAGCCTAATCTCAACCTCAGGCAGACTCATTGGGTCGAAATGATTCAAGAGTATAATCCGAGCATCAAATATACTCCAGGCAAGGCCAATGTAATTGCTGACGCATTGAGTAGGAAGGCTTACTACAACAGTTTGATTATCAAGCCTTACCAACCCGAGCTTTGTGAAGCTTTCTGCAAACTCAATCTACAAGTTGTTCCTCAAGGTTTCCTCGCCAACCTCCAAGTCTCTCCTACTTTGGAAGATCAGATTCGTGAGGCTCAACTTCTTGATGCTATGGTGAAGAAGGTGAAGATTGGGATTGCCAAGAGTCAACCCAAGTACAAGTGCTATCGCCTTGATGACAAGGATACTCTATTCTTCGAGGATCGCATTGTTGTGCCTAAAGATGACCTTCGTAAAGTCATTATGAACGAGGCTCACAATTCACTCCTCTCTATTCACCCTGGAAGTACAAAGACGTACCATGACCTCAAGCATTCGTATTGGTGGACTCGAATGAAGCGTGAGATTGCTCAGTTCGTGAATGAATGTGATGTCTGCAGAAGAGTGAAGGCAGAACACCAACGACCAGCTGGTCTCAACCAACCTCTTGCCATTCCAGAATGGAAGTTTAACCACATTGAGATGGACTTCGTGACTGGATTTCCAAAGTCCAAGCGTGGCAATGATGCTATCTTCGTTGTCATCGACAAACTCACTAAAGTGGCTCATTTCCTTCCTATCAAAGAATCTATCACAGCAGCTCAATTGGCAGAGCTATATACCTCCCGGATTGTCTCGCTCCATGGCATCCCACAGTTGATATCTTCAGATCGTGGCAGCATCTTTACCTCTAAATTCTGGGATTCTTTTCAGAAGGCCATGGGCACCAAGATCCGTTTTAGCACAGCTTTTCATCCTCAAACTACTGGCCAAGTCGAGCGAGTAAATCAGATTCTTGAAGATATGCTCAGGGCTTGCATCATCTCCTTCGGTATGAAGTGGGAAGATTGTCTTCCATATGCCGAGTTCTCCTACAACAATAGCTTCCAAGCGAGTTCGGGCAAGGCCCCATTTGAAATTCTCTATGGCAGGAAGTGTTGTACTCCTCTTAACTGGTCAGAGACTGGTGAACGTCAACTTCTTGGTAATGACTTGATCACAAAGGCAAAGGAAATGTGCAAAGTCATTCGTGATAACCTCAAAGCCGCATAATCGCGCCAGAAGAGTTACTATGATAGCAAGCATCATGACTTGGTTTGCGAGATCGGAGACCATGTCTACCTCCACGTCTCTCCAATGAAAGGTACTCATCGCTTTGGTATCAAAGGGAAGCTTGCCCCTAGATATGTGGGTCCTTTCAAGATCGTTAGCAAGAGAGGCGATCTCGCCTATCAACTTGAGCTTCCCTCCAACTTTGCAAACGTGCATGACGTGTTTCATATCTCTCAACTCTGCAAGTGTTTCAAGACCCCTGACCGCACTATCAACTTCGAAGACATTGATCTCCAAGAAGACCTGTCTTATCATGAGCACCCAGTTACTATTCTTGAAGAAACTGAGCGCAAGACTCGCAACAAGTCAATCAAATTCCTCAAAGTCAAGTCGTCACATCATTCCGACCGTGAAGCCACCTGGGAACGCGAGGATCACCTCCGTTCTGAGTAACCAGAGTTTTTCCAGTCCTAGATCTCGGGACGAGATCCTTTCGTAGTGGTGGAGTGTTGTAACACCCCGAATGTAATTTACCTTATTTATACTCCAACTCTTGCTGTTTCCGGCACTAAGTTATTTTATTTCCTCGTTGTCAGGTTTTTGTCTCTGTTTGTTTTGTCTTTTTCATGCATCTCATATCATGTCATCATGTGCATTGCATTTGCATACGTGTTCATCTCATGCATCTGAGCATTTTCCCCGTTGTCTGTTTTGCATTCCGGCGCTCATATGTCCTCCGGTGCCCCTTTCTACCTCTTTTCGTGTGTGGGGGTAAAACTTTTTCGGATTGGACCGAGACTTGTCATGTGGCCTTGGTTTACTACCGGTAGACCGCCTGTCAAGTTTCGTGCCATTTGGACTTCGTTTGATACTTCATCGGTTAACCGAGGGACCGAAAAGGCCTCATGTGTGTTGATCCCCAACACTCCTCCAAAGTGGCCCAAAACCCACCTAAACCTCCTCCTCCATCTAGAGCATTTTATCATGATCGCGTGGCTGAAAACCGTGCTCAATTTGGAGCTCCCTAGCTCCCTCTACCTCTATAAATAGATCATCTCCCAAAAATCCCAGGTCTCCTCTCCCCCCTAACCCTAGAATTCTCCTCGCGCCGCGCCGGACATGTCCGTCCGTGTCGGACACCTCCCCGCTGCCGCCCGCAGCCAACCGGGGGCCGCCATGTGGTGCTCCGCCACCCGCAGCCACGCCGGCCCGCTCGGCCCGCCGCGGGCCCTCCTCGCCGTCGATCCGGGCCAGAGGCGCCCCGCGCAACTCCGCCGCTGCGCCGCCCGTTCACTCTGCCGCGCTGCCCGCGCCGGCCTGCTTCGCCATCGCCGAGGCGCCCGCGCCGGCGAGCCACCGCGACTCCGGCCAGCCGCCCGCGCCGGATCCGCCCGAGGCCACCGCCACCTCGCCGACCCTCGCCGCTCGCGCCCGACGCCGGCAAGCTCCGGTCCCGGCGACCCCTCCTCCGGCCAGTACACCTCCGGCGACCTCGGTTTTCTTCTCCGGTGAACAGTAACCCCGGTGATCCTCGATCCACGCGCCGGCCAAATCTGGATCTAAGAGGGTTGACTCTAACCCTAATTTTCAGATATTTTATGCAATCTTTGACATGCCATAACTTCCTCATCGTAGGTCCAATTCATGCGTGTAGCATATCAAAATGTTCGTCTCGGCGAGTACATCATTTCATCTCATTGCATCATTTTCATTTGAGATCATCTTGATGCCCAAAATGCTGTTGGAAGAGGGCTATGTGATGATTATTTCAGATCTGTTTCAGCAAATGGCCTTTTGTCACTTTTGCCATGATTAATGTGTGCATGCTATGATCCTGAGCTCTACATGTGTTTTGTAGAGTGCCATGTTATCTTTATAGGGGTGTATACCATGTATTTTTGTGATCTTTGTGGTGACTAGCACAAGCATGCAAAGTAGCTTACTCAATGATGCTGATTTCAGGGACTTAGAATTTCACTAAGTCCTTGCCCTGACATTATTTTTATGCAATATGTTCATGTTGTTTCCTAGTGATCCGTGCCTCTTTTGAGGATGATCAGTAAGGATTTTTTGTTAATATTGTGGTGCTCTATCCATCCATGTCTTTGTTTGCAGTTATGGAGCACCTAGCTTGAGTCAATCGAGCTCTACTTTTGCTATAAAATGTTTCTGGCAGATTGTTAACATGTTTAGCGATTTTGCCGAGCTTGTTGTAGTTGATCCGTGCATGCTATGTTGTTGTTCTTGCCATGTCTAGCTTCTATGCCATGTCTATTTGCTGGGTGTATGCTTAGTTTGTCATGCAATGCCTCGTTGTGAGTGCATCGAGCTCATAAACATGCCTACTTGTTAACTGTTTTGCCATGCTCCAGTTTTTCACCAAGTCTGAATCTGTTTATGTTTTTGCTTTGTTCACATGCTTGCAATTGTATTTTATGATCCCTTCTGGCTCAAGGTCACTAAGAGACTTTTGTTATATGCTTTTAGTAGCGTCATGCAATGCCTTGCCTTGCCATGATATGTTGATGTAGCATGTAGTTATCGTGCTCTAAATATTGCTTCCTGATGATAAATTCATGACATGCTGTTAATTTCACGAAGTCTGAAACCTGTTATCTTTTGCACTTTTGCCATGCTTGTTTAAACTTGTTATTGAGTGAATTAGCCATAGCTCAGTGTTCATCTTTTGTCAAGCATCATGAGTGGATCCCAGCCATGTATTTTGTTTCCATGTTGCAGTGCTGTAGCATGTTGTTCTTAATGCATTTAGAAGGCTACTTGCTGTTTATCGTAGACCGGTGCCATATTTGTTTTGCTTGCCATTTCCAAACCGTGCATCCGATTCCGGTGATCTTTATATCGATTTCAACCGAAATCAACTCCCCTTTCTAGTGGCACTCTTGGATTTCCAAGATGAGGCCAGGTTCAATCATTCCTTTCCAAATCTTGCATATTCATCACATATCACATCCCGCATATCATACCATGTTTGCATCATGTTGCTTGAGCATTGCACGTGGTTGATTGTGTGCCTTTTGCTTGTTGTTCTTGCATGGGTAGAGACAGGAGACAAGTACGTGAACGAGGGGCCCGTTGAGTACGCTTACAAGGATCAAGGCAACTCTGAGAACTTTGCAGGCAAGATGACCATACCCTCGAAATCACTTCTATCTTTGCTTGCTAGATGCTCGCTCTTTTGCTATGCCTATGCGATAATACCTACCACTTGCTTATCATGCCTCCCAAATTGCCATGTCAAACCTCTAACCCACCATGTCCTAGCAAACCGTTGTTTGGCTATGTTACCGCTTTGCTCAGCCCCTCTTATAGCATTACTAGTTGCAGGTGAAGATTGGAGATTGTTCCTTGTTGGAACTTGTTTATTGTTGGGATATCATAATATTATCTTGTTTATCTTAATGCACCTATATACTTGGTAAAGGGTGGAAGGCTCGGCCTTATGCCTAGTGTTTTGTTCCACTCTTGCCGCCCTAGTTTCCGTCATATCGGTGTTATGTTCCCGGATTTTGCGTTCCTTACACGGTTGGGTTATAATGGGAACCCCTTGACAGTTCGCCTTGAATAAAACTCCTCCAGCAATGCCCAACCTTGGTTTCACCATTCACCACCTAGCCTCTTTTTCCCTTGGGTTTCCGGAGCCCAAGGGTCATCTTTATTAAACCCCCCGGGCCAGTGCTCCTCTGAGTGTTGGTCCACCTTGTCAGCCGCCGGTGGCCACCAGGGGAAACTCTGGGCTGGCCTACCGGAAGTTTGGACAATCTGAGTGTGCCCTGAGAACGAGATATGTGCAGCTCCTATTGGGATTTGTCGGCACATTCGGGCGGTGTCACTGGACTTGTTTTACCATTGTCGAGGATGTCTTGTAACCGGGATGCCGAGTCTGATCGGATTGTCTTGGGAGAAGGAATATCCTTCATTGACCGTGAGAGATTGTGATGGGCTAAGTTGGGACTCCCCTGTAGGGTTTTGAACTTTCGAAAGCCATGCATGTGGTTATGGGCAGATGGGAATTTGTTAATGTCCGGTTGTAGATAACTTGAAACTTAACTTAATTAAAATGCACCAACCGCGTGTGTAACCGTGATGGTATCTTCTCGGCGGAGTCCGGGAAGTGAACACGGTGTTGGAGTAATGCTTGACGTAGGTTGTTCTAGGATCACTTCTTGATCATAGTTGTTCGACCGTGCTTTTGCCTTCTCTTCTCGCTCTCTTTTGCAAATATGTTAGCCACCATATATGCTAGTCGCTTGCTGCAGCTCCACATCATACCTTTACCTTACCTATAAGCTTAAATAGTCTTGATTGCGAGGGTGCGAGATTGCTGAGTCCCCGTGACTCACATATTACTTCCAAAACCAGATGCAGGGACCGATGTTACCGCTCCAAATGAGATGACCGAGCTCAAGTGGGAGTTTGATGAAGACTCTCGTCGTTACTACGTGTCTTTCCCAGATGATCAGTAGTGGTGCCCAGTTGGGGCGATCGGGGACTATGTCGCATATGGGGTTTATCTTTATTTTGGTTCCGTAGTCAGACCCTGAGTGTATTGGATAAATGTAATGACTTATTCATTTTGTTTGGATGTGAAGACTATATGTTGCAATTTCAATCCGTTTGATTTAGCTTGAATATTTGTCTGTCAATATGCTAACGGATGTCACCCTCTTCAGGATGGCTCCTGCTAAGGGTCAGAATCAGAATCAGGATCCGCCACCACCACCTCCACCTCCGGAGGCATGGCAAGCTGTGATGGCCGCTACCAATGCAAACACGCAACTGATCATGCAAATTCTGTAAGAGCGCAACCAAGGCCATGGCAACAATCAGAATCAGTTTGCTACACTCAACCAGTTCCTTGCTAACCAGCCAAAGACCTTCAGTAACTATGTCGAGGCCTCAGACGCTAATGATTGGCTCGTGGATATATGCAAGCATTTCTCAAAGACCAAGCTGTAGAATGGTTTCAGCAATACAAAGATTCCAGAGGAGGCCGTGTGATTACCTGGGATGAATTCCGTCAAGACTTCAAAGCTCATCACATTCCTCAGAGTGTTGTTGAAAGCAAGCGTGAGGAATTACGCAACCTGAAGCAAGGCAGCTTGTCTGTTTGCCGGTATAACATTCTGTTCCAGAGGCTCGCTCATTTTACCAAGCAAGACGTCCCTGACGAGAAGAGCTGGATTTATCAGTTCAGGGGTGGCCTCAGAGAAGATCTTCAACTAGCTCTTGTCCTTTTTGAGCCGAAGAAGTACGACGAGTTTTACAACATAGCAATGAAGCAAGAGACTGCTCAACTCAAGTGTGACGCTTCCAAGAAGCGAGTCAGAGATGCAACTCCTTCTTCCTCAACTCAAGTGGCTAAGCAGCAAAAGTATTGGCTGCCTCCTCCTACGTTCCGTCAGCCTTTTCAGCAGAAGAGCAAAGGTGGCAATGGATCTTCCCACCCACCCAACCCAGGCTTTCAGAACAAGACTTCGTCTCAAGCTCCAAGATCAAGTGCTCCGTATCACCGTCCGCTCTCGGAGGTCACGTGCAACAAGTGCCAACAGAAGTGTCACTATGCCAAGTAATGCTTTAATCAGAGGCGTCTTCGTCCTCCTCCTCCTGTGAGATCTACTAGTACCGCAGTGGTCAAGAATAACTCCAAGCATGCCAAGGTCAACTTGATGAATGCAGCTCAGGCAGAGGACTCGTCAGATGTCATCATGGGTAACCTTCATGTTAACGATGTTCCTGCAAAAGTTCTTTTTGACACTGGTGCATCGCATTGTTTCATCTCGAGACCGTTTGCATCTAAGCATGAGTTGTCTTCCCAAGTTTTGCATAAACCGTTAGCAGTTATCTCACCGGGTAAGTGCTTGCTCGCAAACTACGAGGTTCCAGATATTTCTATCATGATGGGCAACTTAAAGTTTCTGGCTTCTCCAATGGTCCTTGGTAACTCGGATATTGATCTTATTCTCGGAATGGACTGGCTTTCTAAGCACAAGGCTCAGCTTGATTGTGCCGTCAGGCAAATTCAATTGACTCATTCGTCTGAGGATGTAATTCTCTTTGCCGCAAGGGATAATACCATCCGTCTGTTTTCTCTAAATGAGAAGGGCGAGCTAGATGCCATCTCTCAAATTCCAGTCGTTTGCGAATATCAAGACGTCTTTCTAGAAGAGCTTCCAGGAATGCCTCTGCACCGGCCAGTTGAATTCATCATCGATCTTGAGCTTGGCACAGAACCTGTTTGCAAACGTCCTTACAAGCTTGGACCTGAAGAGTTGAAGGACCTGAAGAAGCAACTCGATATTCAAGAGCGAATGGGTCTCATCCGACCAAGTTCTTCTCCGTGCGGTTGTGGTGTTCTTTTTGTGAAGAAGAAGGATGGAACGAACCGACTTTGTGTCGACTACCATCCATTGAACAAGAAGACTATAAAGAACAAGTACCCACTTCCCAACATCAACGAGCTGTTTGAACAACTCAAAGGTGCTCAAGTTTTCTCCAAGCTTGATCTTATTCTCGGAATGGACTGGCTTTCTAAGCACAAGGCTCACCTTGATTGTGCCGCCGGGCAGATTCAATAGACTCATTCGTCTAAGGATGTAATTGTCTTTGCCGCAAGGGATAATACCCCTCTGATCTTGAGCATGATTATCATTTGTGAGTAGTTACTTTTGTTCTTGAGGTCACGGGAGAAATCTTGTTGCAAGTAATCATGTGAACTTGATATGTGTTCGATATTTTGATGGTATGTATGTTGTGATTCCCTTAGTAGTGTCATGTGAACGTCGACTCCATGACACTTCACCATATTTGGGCCTAAGGGAATGCATTGTGGAGTAGTTATTAGATGATGGGTTGCGAGAATGACAGAAGCTTAAACCCTAGTTTATGCGCTATTCCGTAAGGGACCGATTGGATCCAAAAGTTTAATGCTATGGCTAGAATTTATTCTTAATACTTTTCTCGTAGTTGTGGATGCTTGCGAGGGGGTTAATAATAAGTAGTAGGTTTGTTCACCTAAGCACCGATCCACCCACATATCAAATTATCAAAGTAGCAAACAGAAATCAAACCAACATGATGAAAGTGGCTAGATGAAATTCCCGTGTACCCTCAAGAATGCTTTGCTTATCATAAGATATCGTTTTGGCCTGTCATTTGCCTCAAAAGGATTGGGCTACCTTGCTGCACTTTTGTTACTATTATTGTTACTTGATCGTTACAAATTATATTGCTATCAAACTACTCGTTAGTTATAATTGCAGTGCTTGCAGACATTACCTTGCTGAAAACCGCTTATCATTTCCTTCTCCTCCTCGTTGGGTTCGACACTCTTACTTATAGAAAGGACTACGATTGATCCCCTAGGGTCATCAGGCAGCTAGGTAAAGCCCCAGGGGTTCGAGGGGGCATGGCGCTACCATCACCGGTGTGCTGGTGAGGTACTTCTTCAGGTCTTGGAAGGCCGCTTCGGCCTCCGGAGTCCACTCGAACGGGCCCTTCTTTTTCATCAGCTTGAAGAAGGGGAGGGCACGCTCACCTAGCTTGGAGATGAAGCTCCCAAGCGAGGTCACGCAGCTCGTCGGCTTCTGTATCTCCTTGAGGGTTTGTGGTGGGCTATTTCCTTCTATGGCATTGATTTTCTCCGGGTTGGCCTCTATCCCTCTGTGCGACACCAGCAAGCCAAACAGCTTGCCGGACGGGATGCCAAACATCCATTTTTCTGGGTTAAGCCATAGGTTCACCTTGTGCAGGTTGGCAAATGTCCCCTCCAGATCTTCGACAAGGGTTCTCGCCTCCCGAGACTTCACCACTATGTCGTCGACGTACGCTTCAGTATTCCTCCCGAGATGCTAACCTAAAGCGATGTGCATCAACCGCGGGAAGGTCGCTCCGGTATTTTGCAGCCCGAACGGCATGCAAGTGTAGCAGTACATCCTGCACGGGGTCAAAAAGGCCGTCTTCTCGACATCCTGCACCGCCATCTTGATCTGGTGATAGCCTGAGAAGGCATCCAGGAAGCACAGTAAATCACACTTGGCGGTGGAGTCAACTATCTGCTCGATGCGCTGGAGAGGGAAAGGGTCTTGCAGGCAAGCCTTGTTGAGGTTGGTAAAATTGACGCACATGCACTCCTTCCCGCCCTTCTTTCGGACGATAACCGGGTTTGCCAGCCAATCTGGATGCCGCACTTCCCGAATGACCGCCGGCTTCCTGCAGCTTGCGGGGCTCTTGGATGATGAACGACTGCTTCTCCGAGGCTTGCCGACTTGCCTTCTATTTCACTAGGCGTGCGTTGGGGCACCATGCGAACATGTCCTTGTTCGCGCAGAGGAAGCTGAGTAGCGCCTCTTCCTGGTCTGTAGGGAGACTGGCGCCTATGGTGAAGGTGAGGCCCGATCCCCGGGCCTCATCGACCGGCACCTGCTTCATCTCGGCTCGAGAAAACAACTGCTTCTTCTTTGTTGGCGCGGCGCTCGGGCCCTCCAGAGCGCCCCCCGCACTCGGCCAGGCGCCCGCCGTGCTCCTGAAGGCGTGTTTGAGGGCCGCGAGTGCATCCTTGGTATCTCCCACCACGGTAAGGACACCGCTACTTCTCGGCATCTTCATGAGGTTGTAGCCAGGATGAGTCGCCGCCATGAACTTGACAAAGGCTGGATATCCGAGAATGGCGTTGTACGGGAGGCCGATGTGGGCGATGTCGAAGTCGATGAACTCAGTGCGGTAGTTGGTGTGCGTGCCCTAAGCTGACAGGGAGGCGGATCTGCCCCAGAGGGCAGGTGGAGCCATCAACGACCCTAGAGAAGGGCTTGGTGGGGAGGAGGCTACCGTAAGGCACATGAAGCAGGCCAAACGCTTCCACAGAGAGGACATTGATGCCAGCGTCGCCGTCGATGAGAGTCCTGGTGACCGCTATGTTGCAGATGGTGGTGGTGCAAAGCATGGGGAGCATGCCGGCACCGACCATGGTCTCGAGGTGGTCCTTTGAGTCAAAGGTGAGGCCGACCTTGGGCGCCACCGAGCCCGGAGGGGCTCCCCGCCGCGTGTGAGCGGTGCCCACCTGGCAGAAGAACTACTTGACGTGGCAGTCCGAGGCCAGTGCTTGCGACCCGCCAAGGATGGCCACGACGGCATGGGGCACCGGTGCCGCGAAGCACGGGATGAAGAGGCTGCACAGATCTTCCCAGGAGGCCACCGAGGACTCCAGCAAGCCAAGAAGCCAGGCGCGTGGCCCGCCCGTAAGGGCCATGGGGAGCCAATTCACCATGACCTTGTCCTCACCACCGGCTGCCCAGACAGCCTCCGCATATGACTGGAGGAACACCGCTGGATCCATGGAGCAATCGTATCGAGGTGGCAGCTCCGGCCTGAACTTTGGCGCCCATTGCACCTGTCGCAAGGAGGGGGAGAAAGCCTGGTGGACCGCAGAGCTTCCAAACATGCCCGGTGGCCCAGCCAGTGGAGCGACGCCCGCCATCGAAACCGAACGGCGAGGGCTGGGTATAGCAGGTGAGGAGGTGAATCTGCGATGCACCCCTACCTGGCGCGCCAAATGTCGGATTCAGGGCTCCATAGACCCAAGAAAGATTCGAACTCTGGGGTGCATGCGAAGAACTCAATCTCACCAGCCTACCAACTCGACGCTCTCACAGCCTAGCTCGATGAACAGGAAAGGAAAGGGACACGACAGTTTACCTAGGTTCGGGCCACCTTGCGGTGTAATACGCTACTCCTGCTTTTGGGGTGGATTTGCCTCGTGGTGGGCTGAGGATGAACTAGTAGAGAGGAAGAACTACCTCAGGAGGTCTCTTCTTGTGTTGGTGTGAGGTGGAGGGGTTCAGATCAGATCTGAACCGGATCCCCCCCCCTACGGTGGTGGTTAAGCTATATTTATAGAGGCCTTGGACCTCTTCCCCCAAAACAAAGGCGGGAAGGGATCCCACAATGGCCTAGTTTGAAGGGTGACAAATAGTACATCTTATCCTAACGAAAGGTGGTCTTCACCTGGAAAGCTTCTGGTCGTGATGTCGTGGTGGGCTCGGCGATGACCTCCGTCCTGCTATCCTGGTGGTCTTGGTCTTGTAGCACGAGAATGGAAACATTTGGCTGATTCCTCGGGACTCCGCGCCTGCACTTGCCTCCTTAGCACCAGAGAGGAAACCTGTTGTACTACGCCCGCTGGTGCCCGCCTCGCCTTGGCCGTCATGCCTTGTGTCACATCAATCTCATGAGGTGAGCACCTACATAGGAATCTCTGCTCCTCAAGAGCTGGCCTAGAGAGGCCACTCCCTCTGGAGGTCTTGGTGTCATCCCCATCGTGAGGCTTGCCCCCCCCCCCAATGGTCTTGCTTTGTCGATGCTGAAGATCGGCCGTACCAGGCCGTTGATGGCGCCACGCCGTGGCACACAGGCAAGCAAGTCTAGGTACCCTGGTTCCTAGAACACCGACAATTTGGCCATACGAACACCATGTAGTAGTGCTTCGTACTCGGATGCATTGTTCGAGTCCGTATACATTATTTGGAGGACATACTGAACAGTTTCGCTTGTGGAGGAGATGAGGATGACCCCAACTCCCAGTCCGGCTAACATCTTTGAGCCGTCGAAGTACATTTTCCAGTGCGAGTATGTAGAGTACTCCCGGGGTAGTTCAGCCTCGGTCCTTTTGGCTATGAAATCGACCAGGACCTGAGGTTTAATGGCTCGAGGTGGCTTGTATGTTATCTCAAAGGGGAGAAGCTCGATGGCCCATTTAGTGATGAGGCATGTGGCATCCCTATTATTGATTATATCATTCCAAGGGACCTCTGACGCTACTGTGTCGAACATTCTCGAAAGTAATGACATAGCTCTCGACATGCCATGAAGACTGTGTAGGCTATCTTTTGATAGTGCGGGTATCATGATTTGCATGGCATAAGCACCTCGGACACGTAGTAGACCGGCTTCTAGACTTGGAACTTGTGGCCCTCGGATTCCCATTCTACAATGAGCATCGCGCTGACCACCTGATTGGTGGCCTAAATGTATAGTAGCATGGGTTTGCCGATGCCGGGTGCGGCCAGGATTGGGTTGCTGGCGAGGAGTGTTTTAATCTCCTTGAGTGCCATGGTTGCTTCATCTGTCCACTGGAAGTTCTTGGTCTTTTTAAGCAGTTTATAGAGTGGCAATGCCTTTTCTCCGAGGCGGGATATGAAGCGGCTCAAGGCGGCCATGCATCCTGCCAGCTTCTGGACATGCTTAAGCTCCGTTGGTATTGCGATATGAGATAGCGCTCTAATTTTGGTCAGTTTTGCTTCGATTCCTCTATGGGAAACTATGAATCCGAGTAGCTTTCTGGCACGGACCCTGAAGACACATTTCTCCCGGTTGAGTCGTATGTCGTAGGACCATAGGTTGTCGAAGGTTTGACGTAGGTCATCTATCAGTTGGTCGATGTGTTTGGTTTTGACAACCACGTTGTCGGTGTCAAAACCGGCGAATCTCGGGTAGGGGGTCCCGAACTGTGCATCTAAGGCGGATGGTAACAGGAGGCAGGGGACACGATGTTTTACCCAGGTTCAGGCCCTCTTGATGGAGGTAAAACCCTACGTCCTGCTTGATTATTCTTGATAATATGAGTAGTACAAGAGTTGATCTACCACGAGATCAGAGAGGCTAAACCCTAGAAGCTAGCCTATGGTATGATTGTATGTTGTCCTACGGACTAAAACCCTCCGGTTTATATAGACACCGGAGGGGGCTAGGGTTACACAGAATCGGTTACAAGGAAGGAGATCTACATATCTGTATTGCCAAGCTTTCCTTCCACGCCAAGGAGAGTACCATCCGAACACGGGACGAAGTACTCAATCTTGTATTTTCATAGTCCAACAGTCCGGCCAAAGGATATAATCCGGCTATCTGGATACCCCCTAATCCAGGACTCCCTCAGTAGCCCCCGAACCAGGCTTAAATGACGTCAAGTCTGACACGCAGTATTGTCTTCGGCATTGCAAGTCGGATTCTTCTCCAAATTTTGAATGTTTGTTAAGCAGTGTCCGGCCCCATAAATGTTGGACCTCTTGGCTTCTGCGCCCAATAAGGGCTATCTCCCATGCGTCGAATGAATATGAGGAGCCAGGGCATTTTTACATTCGCCCCCCTAGCCAGATAAATAAACTATCTACTCAAGGGATGGGGATTCTTAGATCCAATCCATATCATCCTCCCCCAGCGAGAATCTATCGGAGCGCGCTTCGAAAAAATCCACTCCAACATGGCCACCTCCGCAGCTCCTCCTCCTGCCCCCGTAGCCCTAAGCCTGGTGATTGGGAGAGGTGTTCTGTCCCACACAGTCAATTAGTCGAATTGCAGACTAAGGGATTTCTCCCTCCAGCGTATATGGTTCTCGTCCGAGCCGGGCTCACCACCTACAATGGCGGGGAGCAACCGGAGAGCTTCCCCAGCCCCTCTATAGGGGAGCGGGTATGCCTTATTCCTTACTTATTAAGGGGACTCGGATTTCCAATTCACCCGTTCCTCTGCGGGCTCCTGGAGTTTTACGGCCTCCAACTGCATAATTTCACCCCTGCTTCCATATTACACATCGCCGGCTATGTTGCCCTCCGCGAGTTATTCCTGGGCTGCGAGGCTCATTTCGAGCTGTGGAAAAGGTTATTTTGCCTCGTCCCCCGCACACAGGAGGGGTCACTTTATCAAGTGGGCGGAGCCGAAATATGGCGCATCACCAAAACCGGATACCTGTCCGGTACTCCGAAGAAGACGTCCGAGGACTGGCCTTCGGAATGGTTTTATATGGAGGGTGTCCCCCTTCCGGACCCTGTTCGGTGGGGTCTTCCTGAGTTCAACAATGCTCCTCTGAAGAAACGCCGAAGCTGGCGCCCACGGAGCCCCCAGGAGGAAGACAACGGAGAAGTCCTTTACCTAATGAACCAGATTAAAGCGTTGGCTCAATTAGGATTGACAGTAATCGAGGTTATGTCAATATGCATAATGTGGGGAGTGCAGCCACTTCAATATCGAGGGCACCCCCTGTGGTGTTTTAACGGGGAAGACGATGCCACCCTTGCGGGCATAAGGGTCCGGACAGCGCTGCTGCTTTAGCAAAAATCTTGTCCGAGCTGTTCATGGGAGAGGAAGAGGAGTTCATCCGCATCAAGCCACGGGATGGATTCTCCATGTACAACCCTCCAAGCTGGGTGAGTTATATCCCCTTACTCCCATTCTTCCCACATTCTTTGTCGTAGGTACTCACCTTGCCATTTTATAGTAGGAACTATGAAAAGCCATAAGGGAGGTCAATAGCCCATCCCCACAACCAGAGGACCCCGACCGGGCCCTCGGTCCAGGACTCGAAGAACATCTGGACATATTCGTGGAGCTGATAGACTGGCAGTTCTATCAATTGAGCTATGATGACGCCATGGTGGCCATTACGGCCGACTATCCCGGACTGCTCCCTGCGTCGCTCGTAAGAAAAACCAAAATCCCAACTCCAAAAACTAGGATCCCCTTTTAGATACTTCACCTACCATATACATATGGTGTTTTACAGGGAAGGCATTCGGGACGCCGTGCCGAACCCGCAGCAACTCGCCAACAAGAGGCACCGAGGCCGGGTAGGCCAAAAAGGAAGGCGGTCAGGATGGAGACGCTGGTGCAGAGGTATGACAAAAACCCCGCTCCATGGTGGTCGTCTTTATCAAAATGTAATGACGTCCATGTTTCTTTAACAGAAAAAACGCTCGCCGGGATATGTCCGGTGAGGCTGCCGATCATGCTTCCACCAGTCGGGCTCCAGGACCGGACATAGAGGCGTAAGCCGACATGGGGCGGACGCCGGATACTCCCCCTACAGAGGATGCAGATAGACTATCCACTACAAATTCAGAAGTGGAGAGCGCCATGAATCATAGGCGTCGACGGCCCGTACTCCGTGACGCTTGCTTCTCACCAGAGGTAGTTGATGCCTTCAATTCTGGAGACGCGTACCTCCGTGCTGCTCAAAATGGTCTAGCCAAAGCCACGGACCAGTATGTAAGGGATGTACGGGTAAGCAAATCTGACGATTATATGTATCAGTAGCCCTTGAGACTTGAAATAGTTAGCAGAACTGATTTAAGGATCATCTATTGTGTAGGTTCTTACAGAGAAGAATACTCGACTGTCACAGGAGCTGGAGGAATGCAAGACCCAACTTCGGGCCGCCGTTTCCGCATTGAAGGAACCTAAAAAGTCCTCAGCTGGTAACATTTCTTTCAAAGAATGATAGGTACCATATAGCGTGTGGTGTGGCTGCAGATCTAACAATAGATATTGCAGATGAATCCAGAGAGAATCCGGAGGACCAGCATGTCGTACGATAGCTAAAGGCTGGCAAACGCGTGCTGATGAGGTCAGGCGGGAGAAAAACAATCTCCAGGACGCCAATACCAAGCTGAGCGTGGAACTGAAGGATGTTCGAGCCCAGCTTGCGGACTCTGAGAAGGAGAATAAGCGGCTTCGACGCGGCATTTTCAGTAAGTGCTTGGATGAACCCTTAAAAGGGGGGCGGCGGAGAAGCTGGCTAACAGAATTATGTCTGCAGGTATGCTGACGGTTCGTCCCGCGGAGGAGATGCCCGGGTCTGCGGGTGATCTTCTACCCGAGCTCTCACGACTGCACGAACAAGTTCGGCAGGTGATGCAAGGTATTGCCCAGGCCTTGTGGCCATCCGTCTCCCTGCCAGAAGGCATTGAAGAGCTTGTGGAGAAGCTCAAGGGAGCACGGCGGCGCTTCCGATTATGGAAGATATCGGCCTGCCGTCAAGGTGCCAGGGAAGCCTGGGCCATGGTGAAGACGCGGTATACCAAGGCTGACCCAAACCACATGGCCGAGGTCGGACCCGTGGGGCCCGACGGGAAAGAGATCCCTGTTAGCTTAGTGTATGGGCAAGTAGAATTAGCCGCAAAGTATTCCCAACAGGATTGTAGGTTAGACAGCCTGTTGGATGGTATAGGAGAGGAATTTAGTCAGTCTACATGACTATGTAATTAAAGTGACATGTATAATGCCTTCTAGCCGGATTGTAAATCATTTGTCATTGCGGACCTTTTCGCTTCAACCTCAGGACCCGATAGTCCGGAGTGTGTCCGAATACCCACTCAGTTATATAAGAACCGGGGTATGCGTGGAAACCAGGCGTAGGGGTCATTAGTGCTCGAACGGACAAGTATCCAACTAGTTATGTTATATTACATGGGTAGTAAGAAACATCTTCCAGGGAGAATAGTTCCATTAGGGGTTCCTTTCCCTGGGTACGCATGCCCTAAAGTGCATGTCCGGACTGCGAGAGGAAAAGCAGGCAAAAACATCTGGGGGCACATATGGAAAATAAATAAAAATCATCTTATGTTCACCGACCGAGTATTCCCTTAAGAATGCTAGCTTTCGGCTTCACCCAGTCGGAGGTACACATCCGGCTGACCCGGCAGTAACAATCACAGAGGTGCTCCCCTTATGCCCTAGCCGAATTAACGGGAACGTAGGGCATAAATACAAGAGCCGGGTAACCCAGCTTGGCCAAAACTTAAGTCATATCGATGCATATAATGGTGAAGAAAAGGTACATGCGGAAGAATAACACATGTGTGGGGCATGAAGCCCAGATAAATAATTAAGCTTCTATGTACAAAGCCCCCAGGTATAATGGGCGCGGTTAGCGCGTCAATAGTGTGCAAGCGGGGCACAAGTTGGCCCTTGAAGGCCTTGAGAAAGAATAAAAGAAAGAAAGAGAAAAAAGACAGTTAATGTATATGCAAAAAATGGACAGAGGAAAGAGACGAACATAGAGTCTGGCGCTAGGCGTAGAATTTTCAGAGTCTGGCTGTGTTCCATGGGTTCGGCTCAAGTCGATTATTCGATGCATCCCGCAGACGGTACGCTCCACCGGTCAGACCTTGGTCAATAATGAAGGGACCTTCCCATTTGGGCTCGAGCTTGGTTTTTTTCTTCTCCGGCAGGCGTAGAACTAACTCGCCAACATTATAAGTTTTGGCCGTACTTCTCTGCTTTCGTATCTGTGAGCCTGTTGCTGATAGAATGCGGAAAGGGCTTTTGCCACGTCGTGCTCCTCCTCCAGGGTGTCCAGATTGTCCTGCCGATCGAGCTCGGCTTCTCTTTCTTCGTACATGCGCACTCAAGGTGCGTCATGAATTATGTCGCAGGGCAGAACCGCCACTGCGCCGTACACCATAAAGAAGGGTGTGTATCCGGTAGTACGATTTGGCGTGGTCCGCAGCCCCCAGAGTATGGAGTCGAGCTCCTCTACCCAGTGCGTGTTAGACTCCTTTAAGGACCGCACTAGTCTGGGTTTGATGCCGCTCATGATAAGACCATTTTCTCGCTCAACTTGGCCATTGGTTTATGGGTGATAGACAGAAGCATAATCGAGCTTGATGCCCACGTTGCTGCACCAGAGTTTTACCTCGTCGGCCATGAAGTTCGTGTCGTTGTCAGTGATGATGCTGTGGGGGATGCCATAACGGTGTACAACCCCGGATATGAAGTCTATCACCGGTCCGGATTTGGTCGTTTTAACAGGTTTGGCTTCTATCCATTTGGTGAATTTATCCACCATGACCATTAAGTATTTTTTTCTTATGGGTTCCCCCTTTAAGGGGTCCAACCATGTCAAGCCCCCAGACTGCAAAGGGCCAGGTAATGGGGATTGTTTGGAGGGCGGTGGGTGGCATGTGGCTTTCGTTTGCAAAAAGCTGGCAACTGACGCATCGTTGGACCAAGTCATGTGCGTTTGCCCGGGCCGTGGGCCAATAAAAACCTGTACGGAAGGCCTTGCTTACAAGGGCCCGGGCTGCAGCGTGGTGGCCGCCGAGTCCGGCATGAATTTCTGCCAAAAGCTTCCGCCCTTCCTCTCCGGAGATGCACCTTTGAAGGATTCCGGTAGTACTTTTTTTATACAGCTCTCCCTCGTGGACCCTGTAGGCTTTAGATCACCGCACTATGCAGCGTGCCTCATTTTGATCCTCAGGAAGTTCCTGCCTAGTTAGGTAGGCCAGGAATGGTTCTTTCCACGGGGCGATGATGGCCATTATTACGTGGGCTGAAGGTGTTATTTCTGTGGCAGAGCCTCCGATTATGTCAGAGTGTTTGATATCAGGTATTTTGGCCGGGTCTGGACTATTGTTACTGGTGTCCCCTTCCCATACCACGGATGGCTTAAACAACCTCTCCAAAAAGATGTTGGGGGATCGCATCGCGTTTTGCGCCGATGCGGGTGAGGATATCCGCCGCCTGATTGTTTTCCTGAGCCACATGGTGAAATTCAAGCCCCTCAAACCGAGCTGACATCTTTAGTATGGCGTTTCGATAGGCCGCCATCTTCGGATCCTTGGCATCAAAGTCTCCATTTATTTGGGATATTGCAAGGTTTGAATCCCCACGCACCTCCAGGCGTTGAATGCCCATGGAAACTGCCATCCGAAGACCATGTAACAGGGCTTCGTATTCGGCTGCGTTGTTGTAGTCTGTATACAGTATCTGCAGTATGTATTGGACTGTATCTCCAGTTGGGGACGTCAGGGCGACGCCAGCCCCCAGACCAGCCAGCATTTTGGAGCCATCGAAGTGCATGATCCAATTGGAGTATGCGCCGTACTCTTTAGGTAGTTCAGCTTCCGTCCATTCGGTGAAAAAGTCGGCCAATACTTGCGATTTAATGGCTCGTCGGGGTTTCTATGTTATGTCGAATGGGGGGAGCTCAATTGCCCATTTGGCAATCCGGCCCGTGGCGTCGCGATTGTTTATAATATCATGAAGTGGCACTTCCGAGGCTACTGTAATCGAACACTCTTGAAAGTAATGCCGCAGCTTCCGGGATGCCATGAATACCGCATAGGCTATCTTTTGATAATGTGGGTACCGTGACTTGCATGGAGTGAGGACAGTGGATACATAATATACCGGCTTTTGAAGGGGGAATTTATGTCCGTCCGCTTCTCGTTCGACGACGAGCACTGCGCTTACAACCTGATGAGTTGCTGCAATGTACAACAACATTGGTTCGCCAACGTTTCGCGCGGCCAGGATTGGGTTGGTTGCCAGTATGGCTTTTATTTCTTCCAATCCAGCTGTGGCAGCGTCCGTCCACTCGAAGTGTTCGGTGTGCCGAAGGAGGTGATAAAGGGGTAATGTCTTTTCTCCTAAGCGGGAGATAAAGTGGCTTAGAGCCGCCACACATCTAGTTAATTTCTGGATTTGTTTGAGGTCTGTTGGGGTAGCCAACTGTGACAGAGCTCGGATTTTGGCCAGATTAGCTTCAATTCCTCTACTGGAGACAATGAAGCCCAGGAGCTTTCCGGCTGGTATGCCGAAAACGCATTTTTCTGGATTGAGCTTGATGTCGTATTTTTGGAGGTTGTCGAATGTGAGCCTCAAGTCGTCTATTAGAGAGTCAGCATGTTTGGTTTTGACGACCACATCATCTACGTTTTGTTGATCTGTTTCTCCAGACATGTCTAAATCATGCGTTGATATGTTGCGTCGGTGTTTTTGAGCCCGAAAGGCATTGTGTTGAAATAGAAGGGGCCGTATGGTGTGATAAATGCCGTTGCAGCTTGGTCGGACTCCGCCATCTTGTTTTGGTGGTAGCCGGAGTATGCGTCGAGGAAACACAATGTCTCGTGTCCTGCGGTAGCATCGATAATTTGATCAATGCGGGGGGAGGGGCAAGGGATCCTTTGGGCAGGCCTTGTTGAGGTCCTTAAAATCGACACACAGGCGCCAGGATTTGTCCTTCTTTGGTACCATCACCAGGTTTGCTAGCCAGGCTGGGTGTTTTATTTCTCTAATGAATCCGGCCTCTAATAACTTGGCTAATTCTTCTCCCATAGCTTGTCTCTTAGGTTCAGAGAAACACCGAAGAGTCTGCTTGACCGGCTTGAATCCCTTTAGAATATTGAGGCTGTGCTCGGCCAGCCTGCGTGGGATTCCTGGCATGTTTGAGGGGTGCCAGGAGAATATGTCCCAACTCTCGCGCAAGAACTCTCGTAGTGCGGCATCCATGGCGGGGTTTAGCTGTGCCCCGATGGAGGTTGTTTTTGTAGGGTCCGTTGGTTGGACTTTGAATTTGACTATTTCATCCGCTGGTTTAAAAGAGGTGGAATTGGATCTCTTGTCAAGTATCATGCCATCCCTGTCCACTGTGGAGCGTAGCGCAGTTAACTCCTCGGCCGAAAGGGCTTCGGACAATGCCTCGAGGGCCAATGCGGCTGTTTTGTTTTCAGCATGGAGTGCTATGTCCGGATCACTAGCGAGAGTGATGACTCCGTTGGGCCTGGGCATTTTGAGCTTCATGTACCCATAATGGGGTATGGCTTGGAAGATCATGAACGCCTCCCGTCCTAAAAGGGCGTGGTATCCACTACTGAACGGGGCCACTTGGAATGTAATTTCTTCGGACCTATAGTTCTCCGGTGTGCCGAATACCACATCTAGTGTGATTTTCCCGACACAGCGTGCTTCCCGACTGGGGATGATTCCTCTGAAGGTTGTGTTGCTTTGCTCAATGCGGTTCCAGTCTATTTCCATTTTTTGAAGAGTTTTCTCATAGATGAGGTTCAATCCACTACCGCCGTCCATGAGTACTTTGGTGAGTCGAAAGCCGTCCACAATTGGACTGAGGACCAATGCAGCTTGTGCTCGGGCTGTTCAGAATTTAGGTTCGTCAGTGGCATTGAAGGTAATAGTCGTGTCACTCCATGGGTTCATTGCTGCCACGTGGCAGATTTCGGCGAGGCTGCGGAGTGTTCGCTTGCGCCTATTATTTGATGCGAAGGTTTCGAAGACTGTTAATACCATATTGTTATCCACGGGATGATGCTCTGTGGTATTTTGGATGAGAAGATCCTCACCACTTTTGGCCACCTGCCGGAGTACCCAACATGCTCTAAGGCTGTGTGTTGGTGTGGTATCTGCTGTACTATGAATTTTGCAGGGGCCGTTGAGCCATCCCTCCAATACGGTTCCATGCCCTGTAGAGGTTTTTTTTCTTTGTAACTAACTCGGGTGTCTTATGATAGTGCACCCTTTTACTTCGGACTGGGTGTATATTCTGAGCCGGATTATCCCAAAATTTCGTTTCGGTTTTCCAGGCGCTTTCCATCGCGCAGTACTTTCGTACTATGGACGCCAAGTCAGCGAAGCGTGATATGTCATGGCGACTTAAGGCGTTAAGGATTCCCTTGTCCGTGCAATTATTCCAGAAAAATGAGACTGTGTCTTCCTCGCGACAGTCCTTAACCTTGTTCATCATGAGGAATCTGGCCCAATAATGATGTACTATTTCATGGGGCTCTTGCCTGATGTGGGAAAGATCGTTTATGTCTGGGTGGGTGGGTGGAATTGAGTTCGAACCCCTACCCGATCTGAGACCTAGGGGCCGAGGAGTTTCCGATCTTGGAAGTTTGGGTTCCGGGATGTTGCCCGATAAGTCTGGCCCGCTACCTGACTCTAGGTTCAGGGCTTGGGTGATGTCCTCCCATAAACAGGTGTCTGGCTCGGAGAGTTCAGGAATACGGACATAGTTAGTCCTCAAGATAGAGGAAAAATTGCCGCATTGTTCCTCCACCACCGCAGTATGATGGGTGACTGGTGGAGAGTTAATCTCCCTTTGATCGGGTTTAAGCCCAATCCGATCATAGTCTATGGCGACTCCCAAGGCGGCGATACGATCCAAGAGCTCGTTTAGGGAAGAGAGCTCCATTGGATCCATCTGCTCGGCAAATTCTGAGCCGATATGGAGGCTGTTTTTGATGACCCGAGAAGTCATCGTCGGCGCAGCGGCTGAACGGGCGGTCATGATGAAACTTCCTAGCTGGAGAGTTTGGCTGACAGCCAGGGCTCCCCCGGCGGTAATGTTGTTTTTAACAACGAGACGAGGCATCCTTCCTTACAGCGATGGCAAAGTGGAACTCTCAATGAAAGCACCAATGTCGGTGTCAAAACCGGCGGATCTCGGGTAGGGGGTACCAAACTGTGCGTCTAAGGCGGATGGTAACAGGATGCAGGGGACACGATGTTTTACCCAGGTTCGGGCCCTCTTGATGGAGGTAAAACCCTACGTCCTGCTTGATTATTCTTGATATTATGAGTAGTACAAGAGTTGATCTACCACGAGATCAGAGAGGCTAATCCCTAGAAGCTAGCCTATGGTATGATTGTATGTTGTCCTACGGACTAAAACCCTCCGGTTTATATAGACACCGGAGGGGGCTAGGGTGACACAGAGTCAGTTACAAGGAAGGAGATCTACATATCCGTATTGCCAAGCTTGCCTTCCACGCCAAGGAGAGTCCCATCCGGACACGGGGCAAAGTCTTCAATCTTGTATTTTCATAGTCCAACAGTCCGGCCAAAGGATATAATCCGGCTGTCCGGATACCCCCTAATCCAGGACTCCCTCACACGTCGTCCATGTATGCCTCAACTATTTTGCCAATTTGGTTTTTGAGGCATGTTTGAATCATGCGCTGGTATGTGGCCCCGCGTTTTTTAGTATGAACGGCATGGTGTTGAAGCAGAAGGGGTCGTAGGGGGTGATGAATGTGGTTGCTGCCTGATCGGACTCCTCATCTTGATTTGATGGTATCCGGATTATGCGTCGAGGAAGAATAACGAGTCGTTTTCGGTAGTGGTGTCGATGATCTGGTCTATCCTTGGCAGAGGGAATGCATCCTTAGGGCAAGCTTTGTTGAGGTCTTTGAAGTCGAGGCAGAGCCACTAGGACTTATCCGTCTTGGGTACCATATCCAGATTTGCTAACCACTCGGGGTGCTTGATCTCGCGGATGAATACGGCCTCTAGCAATTTTGTGAGCTCTTTTCCCATGGCCTGCCGTTTGGGTTCGGAAAATTGGTGCATGGTTTGTTTCACTGGCTTGAAGCCTTTTAAAGTGTTGAGGTTGTGCTCTGCTAGCCTTCATGGGATTCGTGGCATATCTGATGGGTGCCAGGCGAATATTTCCAAATTTTAATGTAGGAATGTCCTTAGCGTCTCGTCGACTGGGGGTCCAGCTATGCTCCTATGGATGTCGTTTTATTGGGATCTTTTGGGTGCACTTGAAATTTAACTATTTCATCCACTCGCTTGAAAGATGTGGGATTTTGTCTTTTACTGAGAATCATGTCATCCCTGTTGACTGTAGTGCGTAGCGCTGTCAACTCTTTGTCCGTGAGGGCTTTGGATAGTGCCTCTAGGGCGAGGGATGCCGTCTTATTTTCAGGTCGCAATGATTTGCTCGGGTCGCTTTTAAGAGAGATCACCACATTGGGCCCTGGCATCTTGAGTTTCATATACCCGTAATCTGGTATGGCCTGAAATCTTGAGAATGCCTCATGTCCTAGAAGGGCGTGCTATCCGCAACGGAAGGGCACAATGTGAAATAGTAAGGGTTCGAATCTATAGTTGTCGAGTGTACCGAACACAACGTCCAGGGTTACGCGTCCCGAGTAGTGTGCCTCCCTTTCGGGTATTATACCTCGGAATGTGGTATGACTTCATTCGATGCAAGACCTGTTGAACTGCATCTTGTCTAGAGTATCCTCATAAATGACGTTGAGGCTGCTACCTCCATCAATCAGCACTTTAGTCAGCTGAAAACCGTCGACAATAAGGTCGAGGACAAGTGGGGCCGGTGTGTGGTTATTACTGGTTGTGCGGCCGTCACTTGATATATTTGATTGAGCTCTCGAAGAGCCTTTTCCTTTTATTGTTTTAGGTGAACATCTCGTATACCATAAGGACATTGTGGTCATGCGGTGAAGCCAAGGACTATTTATCTAGGGGTGTAAGGCCCAAGATTGGCTCGCCATATTTGACCACTCGTCTTACCACCCAACAGGCTCAAAGTTTGTGGGTTGGGTTTGCGTCTAGCAAGACCAAATGTATTGGGCATGATTTATCCAGCAACTCGTCTAACACTGATCTGGGCTTGGTTTTCCTTTCATTAGGCTCTAATACGTCCATTTTGCATAATGATTTTACATTGATATTTATTGCATTATGGGGTGTTATTACACATTATATCACAATACATATGCCTTTTCTCTCTTATTTTACAAGGTTTATATAAAGAGGGAGAATGCCAGCAACTGGAATTCTGGACTAGAAAAAGGAGCAAATATTAGAGACCTATCCTGCACAACTCCAAAAGTCCTGAAACTTCACAGAGAATTGTTTTGGAATATATAAAAAATATTGGGCGAAGAAAGCACTAGAGGGGGGCACCTACCATCCACAGGGGTGGAGGGCGCGCCCAACGCCCCCTATGCACGCCCCTGCCTTGTAGGCCACCTGGCAGGACCCCCAATGTCCATCTTCTACTATATGGTGTGTTTTGACCTTTAAAAATTAGAAGGAAGCTTTCAGGACGAAGCACTACCGTCTCGAGGCGGAACCTGGACAGAACCAATCTAGGGCTCCGGCGGAGCTGTTCTGCTAGGCAAACTTCCCTCCGGGAGGGGGAAATCAAAGCCATCATCGTCACCAACGATCCTCTCATCGAGAGGGGGTCAATCTCCATCAACATCTTCACTAGCACCATCTCCTCTCCAAACCCTAGTTCATATCTTGTATCCGATCTTTGTCTCAAAACCTCAGATTGGTACATGTGGGTTACTAGTAGTGTTGATTACTCCTTGTAGTTGATGCTAGTTGGTTTATCCGGTGAAAGATTATATTTTCAGATCCTTAATGATAATTAATACTCCTCTGATTATGAACATGAATATGTTTTGTTAGTAGTTACGTTTGTTCCTGAGGACATGGGAGAAGTCTTGTTATAAGTAATCATGTGAATTTGGTATGCGCGATATTTGGTTGAGATGCATGTTGTCTTTCCTCTAGTGGTGTTATGTGAACGTCGACTCCATGACACTTCACCATGATTTGGGCCTAGGGGGGAAGCATTGGGAAGTAATAAGTAGATGATGGGTTGCTAGAGTGACAGAAGCTTAAACCCTAGTTTATGCATTGCTTCGTAAGGGGCTGATTTGGATCCACATTTTTCATGCTATGGTTAGATAAATCTTAATTCTTCTTTCATAGTTGAGGATGCTTGCGAGAGGGGTTAATCATAAGTGGGAGGCTTGTCCAAGTAAGGGCAGCACCCAAGCACCGGTCCACCCACATATAAATTATCAAAGAAACGAACGCGAATCATATGAGCATGATGAAAATTAGCTTGATAGTAATTCCCATGTCTCCTCGGGAGCACTTTGCTTTATATAAGAGTTCGTCCAGGCTTGTCCTTCGCTACAAAAAGTATTGGGCCACCTTGCTGCACCTTAGTTCCTTTTGTTAATTGTTACCCGTTACGATTTATCTTATCACACAAATATCTGTTATAGATAATTCCAGTGCTTGTAGAGAATACCTTGCTGAAAATTGCTTGTCATTTCCTTCTGCACCTCGTTTGGTTCGACACTCTTACTTATCGAAAGGACTAGATAGATCCCCTATACTTGTGGGGCATCATGACACTTTTCTGGCGCCATTGCTGGGGAGTGAAGCGCCTTTGGTAAGGAAACATTTATATAGTGTGCTGAAATTTACTATCACTTGTTACTATAGAAAATAATCCTTTGAGGGGCTTGTTCGGGGTATCTTCACCTCGACCGGAAGAGCAAAGAGTTGCTCCTCAACCTACTGCACCTACTGAAAATATTTATTATGAAATTCCTTTAGGTATGATAGAGAAACTGCTAGCTAATCCTTATGCAGGAGATCGAACATTACATCCTGATATGCACCTAATCTATGTGGATGAAGTTTGTGGATTATTTAAGCTTGCAGGTTTGCCTGAGGTTGTTGTCAAGAAGAAGGTCTTCCCTTTATCTTTGAAGGGAAAGGCATTGACATGGTATAGGCTATGTGATGATATCAGATCATGGAACTACAACCAATTGAAATTGGAATTTCATCATAAGTTTTATCCTATCCATATGGTTCATCGTGATCGGAATTATATATATATAATTTTTGGCCTCGTGAAGGAGAAAGTATTGCTCAAGCCTGGGGGAGGCTTAAGTCAATGTTATATTCATGCCCCAATCATGATCTCTCAAGAGAAATTATTATTCAAAACTTTTATGCTCGGCTTTCTCATAATGATCGATCCATGCTCGATACTTCTTGTACTGGTTCTTTTATGAATAAGGATATTGAATTCAAATGGGATTTATTAGAAAGAATTAAACGCAACTCTGAAGATTGGGAACTCGACGAAGGTAATGAGTCAGGTATCACTACAAAAAAATACACTTCTGTGATGATACGTGTTTGTCACAGTAGGTCACATTTTCTATCATGCATATACATCCATGACGATTTTATGACAGAATCAAGATAGTCATACCTGTGCTGTCGTAGAACTATTCCATGACATTACCAAAATTATCATCACGGAGGTGTCCACTTCCATGACGATAAATCGCGCGTCACAGAAGTGCTTTCGTCAAGGGTGACAGACACCTGGCATCCACCGTAATGGGTCGCCGTTAAGCTATCGGGTTCTGGTTTGGATCCGATAACCCGTTAACAGCCCGGACCAATGGGGATTTTCCATGTGTAAAATTCTTAATGGCCGGAGTAACCACGTGTCGGCTCACCGTTGGGACAGATGTCATCCACTCATTGGACCGAAGGCGCCTATGATTCATCGACACATGGCACGGCCCAACAGAGGCCCAATCTAGTGAAAAGGCCAGCCTGTTTGACTTGGTCAAAAGGTAGCGGGCCGGCCCATGTAAAGCATGTTAACAGCATGTTCGCATATATCCCATTTACAGCCCGCTAACTCTGGGGCGTCCAATATGATACCAGCCCATTCTAACTTCCAGCCCATGTATGGCCCATGACGTATTTCGGCCCATAGGAGGCCCTTTCTAACTCTGGGCCCATTAAAGGACCGAGATGAAACTGGCCCATAATGAATAGTGTATCGCTTTATACCCATTAACGGCCCATTATTTTGTCGGCCGTTTCCATCCCGTGTTAACTTTCGGCCTTCTATGGGCCCATTTATTCTTGGGCTCATTTCTAGAATTCGGTTAGTTACGGTCCGTTACTGGCATGTTCCGTTTGTGGGCCAAATTCAGCATGTGGTTACATTCGGCCCATTTGTGGCCTGTTAACCCGTTGGGCTTTTTTCGTAGTGTTATCAAATATGGCCTATTAACGGCCCGTTATGGTCCGCGAATAGTATGGCCCATGTTTGGCGAAATGATTATATGCCCTGTAGAAGGCCCATGGATCCTCCGGCCCATAGAAGGCCAATGGATCATATGGCCCGTAGAAGGCCCATGGATCATACATCCCGTAGAAAGCCTATGGATTCTATGGCCTGTAGAAGGCCCATGGATCCTATGGCCCATAGAAGGCCCACGGATCCTACGGCCCGCAAGAGGCCCATGGTTACAACAGTCCATGTGTTGCCGTGGTTATTGTGGCCTAGTTATCAAAAATAGGTGTTTGTGGCCACTAGAAAAACGAGGAAAAAGAACTATAGTGACTATAATCAAACAACTAAACAAGACAATAAGGAAATAAATAAGCAAGAAACTAACGCTAGGCTATTACGGCTATTGCACATATTACATCCACTGGGCATCAAAGTTCGCCACTAGTGCAAATATAGGGAACATAGCAGCATATTACATACACTGGCCATCTAAATTGGCCACCAGTGCAAATAAACGCGGCAGCAAAACAAGTCCATAACTGAAACAACTTCAGAAGAGCTCAAGAAACGTTATCCTGGGTATACACCATGCTGGCAATAAGCTTAGCAAGCTTATTAGCTTTGTCCTGTTTGGCGCTAAAATCCTCTAATGCTTGTTGTTGCTCCAGAAAGTATGCATCTGAATGCTCTAGGGACTTTCGCAGTCCTTCCGCTTCTTGTCGTAGCATAGCTGATCGATGTATTTCAGCTTGTAGTTGAGACTCAAGAAACCGAACTGATTCAGACAGCGAGTTTGAATAGCTTGTGCCAACGGTAGTGGCCAGTAACTCGAACACTAAAGCAAGATAGGACTTTTGGGTTGTCTCACAGTCTTCAAGATAGTTTTCCTTAGCTATTTTATCAGCTTTGTTGGAGACCAACAAGGATGTCTCATTATCCTGAACCTTATCTGCATTACTTCCTTTAACATTGCTTAATAAGGCGCTCTTCCCTAATATTCTGTCAGCATTCTAAAAGAACAAACAAGCAGACACATAACAGGTTTAGCATGTACTACTATATGAAACTCATTTCGGTGAACCAGTTCATTAGTAAGGTGGACAAGATTAAACTACCAAGTGTTCTATTGCCAAGTAGTACATTATTAAACCATCAAACAAACATATATATATATATATATATATATATATATGTCCTATGGTCACTGCATTGTCTTGCCAAATCAAAATAGAGACACGGTTCAAATCATATCAGTTCAAGAGAAAGCAGCACTGAAAGAATACAAAGCGTGGGAAACTACATGGCACAACAAGATTTCAGATGGGTACCACGGGTCTACATGTACAACAACACTATTGGCTCTGTTGTGATGCTACTAATGTGCATAATATGAGAAGTCAACTGTATACATAATTGAAATTGAAATCAACAGACCTATTTATAAGAGCAAACATGTTAAAGAAATATGTGTAAACATATCTGTTGTGCCATTGGAGTTTCGATTGGATCCTTCAATTTAAAAATAAGTTTGTATGAGTAAATACAGTGATACAAGAACAAAGCAGTATGCACGATAGCAATGGAATCTTAAATGAGAACAGTTGTTCTTCAGGTTTAAGCACTTGTTCTACATGAACAGAGATACAGTAAGACGCAAGCATGTAGTACTTAAAATGAGTGCATAGACCTTACCACATTCTTGGTTCGGGACCAGTACAGTACAAGGCGTTCCCACTCATCGTCCAGTAAATGTGTCTCAGGAGAACGTAAGGAAATTTGATGAGTTTCTTTGCCAGTGAAGTACATTTTCTTCAGGTAATTCCGATACTGCCACCAAGCATTCTTGAAGATAGCAGAGGTATTAGCACAGGTTACCTCATCCTGAGTTTCCAAATCGGTCCTTCTCTATAGAGAAAAATGGGAAAAATTGATGTACTATAACCATAATGGAGGTATAATGTATGGGACAAAGCAAACTAATTGCCATGAATAACATTACTTACACATAACTCCTGGACAAACACCTACAACTAGCATTTTCCTTCATCTTCAGTATAATATTTCCATGATGGGAAGATACGCACATAGGATTTAACAACATCAAATGCGATAGATGCTAAACTACGAATGGATGTTTGTGATTCCTCCATAGGAATAGGTGTACTAACTAGTGGAGTTGGGGTTCGCCGTGGTAGTACTGGCGCTTTGGGCACTGGAGCTGCCTTACTAACTGCTCTTGTTTGTGACCTCTGTGGTGGAGATGGTGGTGTGTCAACAGGAACTGGGTTACTATCTGCTGGGGTTGGGGTTAGATTGGGTGAAGCTGGTTCTCTATCCATCGCAGTAGGGGTACAATCTGCGAGAGTCTAGGTTTTGTGTGGTAGGGCTGGTTCTCGTGCATGTACAACCGGGGTGCTATCTCCACCAAGAGGTAGCACTGTTTTATTTGAAGACCATGTTTTTACTCCGCTAGATACTGCCACCACCCGCTCGAATTCAAATGGCTGATAAACAGGAGACATAGTTGAATGTACAGACATTGTATGAGAGAAAAATGCAATAGATAGTGTGAAAAAAGAGGGCATGAAATAGTTGACATGTATATTTTTTAACTAAAATGGATAGCATGACATAATTTCATATATATGATGTATATCTAAACTAGATAGCATAGCATAACATAATTCAAAGATATGATGACTAACTAAACAAGATCGCATGACATAATTCACATACATGTTATCTAAGTAATCAAGATCGCATGATTTAATTCACAGATGTGATTTATATGCTAAGCAGAGGGCATTCGCATATATGATGTCTGAACTAAATGGTGTTGAATATTGTGTATATGATGTCTAAACTATGCAATGCAAGACACCATATGCATGATATGAGCACTATAACCGTGCCAAGTTAGAGCATACACCTCGGTGGAAGAATAGGACTCGTCATCTGTCTCTGAATCCATCTCTAAGGAGCTATCGGGACCCAGCAAGAGATCTGCTTCGACAGGTAGCACTTTCTGCTCTAAAGGCCTTGTTTGCACTCCAGATTTTTCCATCACCCACTCAAATGGCTGATTCACAGGAAGAGTAGTTTAATGTACAAACATTGTTGACATATGGAAATGTGATGAAGAAAAGGATGGGCAAGATATCATTCAAATATATGATTCTTGGTTAAACAAGATGGCATTGCACATTTCACATATATTATGGCTGGCTAAAAAACATGAGACTGCATAATTCCCATATATGATATAGAAACTAAATAGGTGGCATTACAGAACATGTCTAAACTAAGAAGATGACATATATGATGTCGAAAGTAGGCACTGCAAGGCAACATGTGCATGATATGACTAACATCACCATGCCAAGTTAGAGCAAACACCTTGGGGGGTAAATAGGAGTAGTCAGCTGCATCAGAATCTGCCTCAGAACAGATATCTTCCTCTGGATTACAATCTGGAGAGGGGGGAGGGTTTGCCATTGAACCCACCATGGAGCGATGTCTGCATGAGATTGTATTGCCACACAAAACTCTTCTCTTTTTCTCTACATGTTCAGCATGACTGTGTACAATATCTGACATGCATACGAAAAAAATAGTGAGATTATGTAAGGAGAGCATGCAGAAATCTAGAGTGATGGTAACAACCAGTGGATGGATCCAAAAATAATGATAGCAGGCTGGTGATTGCTTTGGTTTAATAAAAAGATAGATGATGATTGCTTTACTATTTGTTTCCCATCCAAGATGAACAACATAGGCATACCCTAGGTGAACCAGATATTAGACACATATATTATTCATTGCTGCCTCGATATGTGCCCCACAACTAATTTAGAACTGAAGTTTGGACATTAATTTGGACCTGACTTGGAGTCTAAGAGGTGAACAGAATGATAAAGTAGCAGGTAATATTAAGAAATGCATAACATAAGCAGAAACAAAAGAGTGCGACCTCTCTTGTGGACCCATGTACTCTTTAGGTTCATCTGCTGAGTCGATGATGGTGATGCCGTTGCGGTGGGTGACGGCGGCAGGGAAGGAGATTGAGGCGACGAAATACTGTCAGGAGTCGTGATGTCTGGTTTGGTGGATGCTTCAGCCGATGGAGCAGCTTAGGTAAGGTGGACGACGTCGCGGCAGGAGTAGGACAAACCACACAAAGTCTTCTTTGACACCTACCTGTAACTGAAGTAATTCTGTAAGGGCTCCTTTGGCTTGCATGATTCTAAAAACGTAGGGACAGGAAAAACACCAAAATAGGATAGGAATGTACATGGGAAACAGAGCATTTGTAAACACAGGATTTCTGTCAACTTGAGTGTTTGGTTCACAGGAATTGGAAGAGCGGAGGAATGCAAAGAAACATGGCCAAATTAAAGTGAAACCACGTCAAAGCATGTACAGTTAGAATGCTATTCTGCCACTAATGCACTTGGTCTTGTTTTCATGCATAGGATTTTGAAAAGTAGGTGCAGGTGGTTGTTTTGCTCCATTCCTTTCAACAAAATGCATGAATAATTGAATAGTAGAATACCATAGCAAAATTTTCTATTGCTATGTTTTTCCTTTGAACCAAAATAGCCTAATGGATCGACATGAATGTAGAGTAATAAGTGATGCAACAAGTGTACAACCTCTTTGCCGTAGCCGTGTCAACCTCAGTGTCTTTAGGTTGGTTGCTGAAGAAGTTGAAGCAGACGTGGCTGTCGGAGGTGTGGAGGAAGATCTAAGGAATTTGTAGACGGCGTCTAGGGCACTGCACTATTTGTGATGGATGGTTCCATCGTTGGAGCAACTCCGGCGAGCCACAAGACATCGCGGCTGAAGCAGTACAAGACAGACATCGTTAATCTCAAGTGGGATTCTAATAGCATATCCAATAGATGATGTAAAATACATCACCAAAAAGTGATAGTTGTAAAATTTACATCACCAAAAAACACCTGACTACAACAGATGAGGTAAAAATTGTTGACTCTGAACTTGACTGTCGAAACTGAAATTTACTGTAGAATCTAAATGTTACTATCGAAACTGAAGGCAATGGCGGTATAGAGGCACTTCACATGTAGTTTAGGGAGGGTCTGCAATTCATCTTCAACCTACCCCCCTGAAAATCAACTGACCCTAAAGTCGATTCGGTCGACTAAAGTGTAGCTAAATCGGAGTAGAGCAGCAGCATGAGCAAGGGGGTGAGCAGCAGCAGCAGCGCGAGCGAGCGAGCGAGCAAGAGCTGGAGCAGCAGCAACAGCGCGAGCGAGCGAGCGAGAGCCGGAGCAGCAGCAACAGATCTGGATGGTATGGACGCCACCGCCGAAGGGGCCTCGCACTTGGGGAGAGCCGCCATGGAGATGTCGCCCGCGGTGCCGGCTTTGAGGTAGCCGTGCCATGGGGTTGCGGGATGGAGCACCATCGGCACCAGGAGGTTGAGTTAAGGAGAAGGTGCAATGTGATAAGTGTACAACCTCTTTGGTGGCGCCGAGTAGGCCTCGGCTTCGTCCGAGGAGTCGGTGAGGATGATGCGGTTCTGCTGGAGCGGGTTAAGGCGGCGCTGTTGGGATGGAGCAGCCGCGATAGACAAGGCAATCGTCGGAGCAACTCCTTGGAGGTGGAGGACGGGGCGGCTGAACCGGCGGTACAACGATATGGACGACGGAACCTCTTCCGGGGAGGTGGATGAGGGACGTCGAGCTGTTGCGGTGGACGACGTCATCGGGGAAGAGGCTCCGGTTGGGCAGTAGTGAGGTGGTGGACGGAGGAGGGTGCGGTCTCACGGCTAGAGCGGAGAGGTTATGGCGGCCTGGTATTTCGAATGGCGAAAATGAGGCGATGGGAGGGGGAACCATGTCTTAGGGACGCGCTTGTCCAAAATGTAGGGTGTGTTACGAAAGTACCCCCACCGATTTGAACTAGCAGCCCTTTCGGCTAAGGGTTAGAAGGGGGATTTCGCATGTATGGATTTGGCAGCTGGAGGGAGTTTTCGCGCGTGTTGTATTTTCGGGATAGCAAGGCGCGAGTTTTGGGAGCACGATATCTGAAATTTCGGGATATAATAAGGCGCGGGTTAAATTTTAGGGACAAGCCTAACGTGTAATATTGTACTTGTACATACCAAATCAATTCGCACTTCCCTTAATGAAAAAAACAAAAAAATAAAACTATTCACACCACACAAAGAGAGAGTCTTGTCCTGTTTTACTATACAAATGCTATTCAAAGCTATGAATCCATGTTATGTCCAATTAAATTTTTTCGCTGGCTGTATAATGCATGTAACCTACTCATACCAACATTTTAGTGCATTCCAAATGTCTATACTACCACTGGAATTCGAACTAAAATTGAATTTGTTTCTCTATTTGAATAAGAATCTACAATCATGATTGTTGCCAACTTCAACCATCATTCGTGTATTACCTTAACAACACAACACATGATTACTATAGAGATAGATATGAACTATGTGTACTATATGAACTCGAATTCAATTTTTTGAATACACTTGACGTTGATTCCAAATAATAGTACATTTGATGTACTAACTAGATATTCATTATCCAAACCATGTTCCATACGTACACCGTGTTTATCACACAAAGTATAGTGTCTGGCCCCCTACATTATGACAAGTATTTAACCCTGAGCTGCAAAAGCCACACATTATCCCAAATTATAATCATTGTTCTATATATTATATGTAGTACTAGCAAGATGCCCATGTGTTGCACTGAACATCAAGACGATCGAGGGGAGGCATTATTTGGAAATGTGGAGAGGGGTGTGGGTATCTTTTTTCAAAATTAACATAGTTTCCTTCCTATCTGTCAGATATAAATTGGATAGCCTATATTGCAGGATGGCAGGCACACGATCATCAACAACTATATTTTTTATAAGAGTAGAGATAAAATATATTATATGTAGTATAACATGTTCATAACCACACCTTGTGCATCACCGTTATATATATTCACGTATGCGTCGGTTTAAAACACTATGATAAATTCTTCAAATATCTGAATTCACTTTTTATAAAGAATTATGATCTCTATTCGTCTTTTACACACACATAATCCTCTTATCTTTGTAGCTAGCGCTAACTTTCTCTCGTGCATGCACACGCCCGCATCCCTCTCACCCTCCCTCAGCATTCTCTAGCTCCATCGTGCAAATTCATCTTTTCACTTTAGGTCGTTCCCCCATGGTGTGTGTAGGCCCCCCAGCTCCTTCTTTATGGCACACATCGATCAATATGCCTCTCTAGCCAGGTGTGCTTACCACAAACACGAGCTTTCCCTCTTCTCCTCTCGTCGTCCATGCCTCACTCCCACCCCTCTTTTCATTGATCTTGTACTCGCACACTCCTTCCCCTCGGTATAGTATGCCTCTCGCACCACCTCCTAGCTGCATACCTCTCTCTCCATCCTTCTCTCCTGGCCTTATTTGCTTCTAACACATACATGCATGTATACCGATCAATCTCCCTACATATACCTCACAAGTTATGTCCCTCCTTTCTCCGAAAAAGGACGATTGATCTTCCTATGTAGTTACGTCTACTTACCACAGCCATATCGTCCCCCCTCATCATTTGTGCATGCCTCCTGACCCATCTCTCACACGCACGTGCATAGATAGGCAGGCATCCCCTCTCTTATTGATATTGAAGGTGTGCCCTCCGTTTTTCTAGCAAGCCTCTACCACAATTTTTTAGAAGCAACTCCACCACCAACCCCTCCACACTCTAGCTCTGTCACTCTCGCAGCCTTATTCCACTCCAACACATATGCATGCATGCCGATCGATCTCCCTCAATACATAAGGTAAGTCTCTCTCCTCCTCCACACATATACCAGCCATTGCACCTCTATAGTTAATTAGGTCTCTCCCCCCACCCCCCCCCCACCCACCCCCATGACACACCGATAGTCAAGCGTTGTAGGTAGGTGTCCATGCCACAAAGACAAAACTGCACATGTCCCCTCTCACGTTCTAGTAGGCCAGCCACCCTATATCTTTGACATGAGCACACACAAATTCGATGGCACTCTTTATCG
>NC_041388.1:516333741-516403894 GCF_002162155.2 Triticum dicoccoides
TCTCTACGTTTATTTCTCTCTCACACAACCCCGTGTAGGTGGTGTACGTACACGAAGAGAATAGGTGCACGTACTCATGCTTCCTGCCCAGCCACACCCGCGCGGGTACACGGTGGAGCTCATTTCTATACAAAATGGTAGCCCACGTGCTAATTTGAGCCCGTGTAGTAGTTGTTTACCTACGGAGGTCATGTACCACGCGTGCACGAAACAAAGTTCGACTTGATGCGTTGGTGCGTTATTTTTAAATAAAGTTATATCGCTCAATGGCATGTACACAGAATATAAAACAATTTTTATGGAGAAAAAGGTAGTACGCTCCACTATATACAATGGAGCCTGCCTGGCGGGGTTTGTCTCTCTTCAGAGTATCTCACACAAGGCGGCGGTGGCCTCTCACTCTCTCTCCGTTGGTCGCTGATCTGGCCGCATCCCGTCCGCCGGCGGAAAGGGAGGATGTGCATCGTTTCTCCGTTCGACGATGTTGAGGCAACACGTCCCGATCTGCGGTACCTGCCGTTCTCTTTGACCAAGCTTCGGCGCGGTAGGGTCTATACCACTTGCTCGATGCCGCGGTATGGGAAGATCCCGCCCGTCACCACTCTCCTAGTTACATCCCGACGATCCCTAGGTATCCCCTCCGGCCTTGCTCCACTGCCCATCTTCACACGTCGCTACATGCGGAAAATCTTGCATGTGGATCTTCCATAGTTCTTTGCCCAAAACGTGGCTCATCCGGCATACTCTCCATATTGCAATCTCATCCTCACACCGTTTTATAGAAACATAACTGTGTTGTTATCTTCCCTTAGGACAAGGAATATGCTTCTTTTTTGTTGTCGTATGTGTCATAAACTGTTATTGGCAAGTAATTGTTTCCTTTCTACCCTTTTTTGCAAACAGGGCTATCCATTTCACCTCGTTGCTATTGTGACCTTTTGGTGAACTGCACAAATCACTTTTTTCTTAAGAGTGTTTTGTGCAGTTGTACTAAAATGTCACATGGGCAACGTCTCTACATTTCAGTGTGACTGCACAAAGGGAGATTGGTTTTGCTCTATCCTCCTCATCCAACTCCAAGCCTAATCTTCTCCGACTATTTGCTTAATCTTCTCCAACTAGTTAGTCTTAAGAGAAACTGCAAAGGTGAACGACTTCTATTTGTGTGTTTATTGTTTCATCAATAGTCCTCTATTATTGTAATCACACTTAATATGTTTGGAACAGGGACGCTCAGCTCTATTTTAGTGGAACTGCACAAAATGATCGGAATGTTGCATGCTCCAGACAGCTACTTTTTTCCCGACATGCCTTGTTGATTTAGACAGAGCTAGGGGGAAGTTGCTTCCAATGAAAGCATGAATCAATTTTAATTTAACACCTTCTCACAACTTTGTCGCCAGTTGTGATGTAAATATTAGCTCTGATATGATAATCATTGAGATGCATTACAAGGAAGTTAGTTTTTTATTTTTTCCAAAAGAGCATGGATGGAAAGACACACGAAACAAAAGCTAAAAGCTCAGAGCATTGTACAATTTCATGTCGCTGGAAAATTATTTGTATAGTACGTCAATTATGTAAACAAATGCTGGAAGCTTGATAGCATTGCCAGAAGCCTCTTCAGCATCCGGGTCCATGTGCCATGCACAAAATTATACTCCCTCCGTTCCTAAATATTTATCTTTTTACAAATTTCAAATGGACATATTTTAGAGTGTAGATTCACTCATTTTTCTTCGTATGTAGTCACTCGTTGAAATCTTTAAAAAGACAAATACTCCGTAGTATATTTAAGAACGGAGGGAGTAGTGCACAACCGCATGGGAGACTCAGCACGGTCGTTGCGCCGCACTAATAGTGAGTAATGAGCAGTCAAATCATAAGGCCCAGCTTTCCCACTATAAGTTGCTCGGAAGAAGCAACCATCAATACACTCTTCTATGAATCTGCTCATACTACTCCCTCCGTCATTGTTTACAGAGCGCGCTTCAAAAAAATCTCTGGGACCAAGGCGACTAGCGATCGGCCTGAAAAATAGCATTGGTAGTTGTCGTGGGATTGTCACGGCAGATGTCCTAGTGTGAGGACTTAGTCGCGGAGCCATCACAACATAGTTAGCTTAAAGGGGTTAAAGAGGACAAAGGACACAAGGAATTATACTGGTTCGGCCCCTTGCGATGAAGGTAAAGCCTACTCCAGTTATGAAGGGATTGCTAGGGTTTCGATGACCAGGGAGAGAATCCGCTTTGCCTGGCTCTCGAGTTGTTGTTTCTTGTCCATGAACCGTCGTCGGGTCGTCCCTTTATATACACAGGTTGACGCCCGACGGTTTATAGAACCCTGGCCAGCTCATAAACGTGTACGGCTTGGTTTCTATCATTCCCTATCTTACAACACAAGTTACACACCTTATGGCGGTTTATGTTTACAGGCTCTAATCATCCTTTGGGCCCTGGGCCTTTAGATATCTTATAGTAAAGCACCATGCTCCTTGTCTTCATGGGCTTCAATATGGATAACTCCTTATGGTTATAACCCGGCCCCTCCTAGACGGTTTATACTCAGTAGTTATATCTCCAACATTAGGCCCCAGATTGATTTGAATCTGTTCATGTCAATTTTCAACACTTAAGAAAATCTTCCTCTTCAGTACCTTTGAGTAAACCTTGTATTCCGCCATGACATCATCTTCCAGGATTATAATAAACCGCCATGACGTCACATGTTCCTTAAAAACCCATATATACCTTACTTTTATTAATGAGCCTCCGAAAATCGACGCGACAACTCTGGGACATATCCATTTGGCTCCTCGATTCCCGCGCATGTTGCTTATCCCTTCATCTTATAAATAGGGCTGAGGGTCCCTCCTTTTCTACTCTTGCCTCTTTGTCTTTCTTCCTCCTTGCGTCGCCTCAGCACTCGAGCACTGCCCCGCCGTCGACCTTCTCATCTGCCCCAACACCGGCCGCTGCATCAACCTGATTCGACCAGAGAACCGCGGCGCCTTTCCGCTTTTCAACAGCCTCAGTGAGTTCTTCTTTCTTTCCTTTGTAGATCCGTTTTTAGGGTTCACACAGGCTCATGGAACTTTGCGATGTTCTTCCCCTATTCTTCGTTATAGCCTACATGATAGACTCCAAATATAATACACTCTTGTGCGGTAGCAATGACAGTCCCTCTTTTGGCATTAGATCATCCCTTTTGCGTAGAAAAACCTGATCTGGAACTTCATGAACTGCTCAAGCACCAACCCTTAGGTCTGAATATTTTCCTTTTTCTAACATGCAGTAGATCTGAAATTGTAAGGTAAAACTGTGAAACTTGTTCTTCTTCACTTAGTCATTTTTCGGCTTCAGATCTATACTTTGATTGTCCATATAGGTGGTTTATCCTTTAAAAAATAACCTAACATGTACCATTAGTCCCCTTGTAAACCGCCAATTGCTTTATCACTTGCAATAGCATCAACTTCCGGTTTACTAATTTTGCATGCCTGAATACCTTTGTCTCTTAACCTGTAACGCTTTATTCTTGTCAACCATGAATCTTAAACCGGCACAAACCTTCCTTCAGGTTGTCTAAGAAATGGCCAAGACCTTATATGCTTGTAACTAGGTTCCATCCCAGATTAAGGAAGAAGATCTAAAAGGATGTGTTATTACTGGCGCTTTACCAAAGCAGAGTGAAATCCACTGGCGAGCTCCTGGTCCGGAAAATCCTCCTACACCCAAGGATGGTGAGATAGTTGTATTTTTTGATCATCTGAGTCGTGGTTTCTAACCTCCCGGGTCAAAAAAATTCCGTGATGTGCTTGCTAGCTTCCAGATTCACCCTCAAGATATTGGACCTAACTCGGTATCCAATATTTGTAATTTTCAAGTGTTTTGCGAGGCTTATCTGCAAGAAGAATCGACTGTTGAATTGTTCAAGGACTTTTTCTACTTAAACCGCCACACTGAATTTGTGGATGGCCCAATACTAAACTTGGCGGCGTTTCAATTCAAAAAAGGAAAGATGTTAGCTTCCCTCATGCCAAGCATCATAGCCATCCTAAGGATTGGAACCAGACTTGGTTCTATTGCAAAGATACTTCCCCTGAAGATGAGAATCCTCTGCCGGGTTATTGTCCTCACCGGCTTACCAACACACATCCATTTCCCCAAGGGTTGACTGCAAAGGAACGAGCCAAATATGCACCACAACTCGCCAAGCTCAGAGCCTTTGTGGCCAATGGTTTAACAGGAATTGATTTTGTTCGTTGCTGGATATCTTCGAGTATTTTGCCTTTAAGCCGTCGCCCCGGTTTAATGTGCGAGTATACAGGGAACTCAAAAGATCCTCAACGGCACAATGACATTCAGTTGACTGATGCTGAAGTCACCAAAGCTGTTAAAAAGATACTGGATGAATCGGTGGCTGTCTGCGGCAAAACAGGGCTAAGTCCCTTCTGCGTTTTGAATAAACCGCCAGCTATAAGAATTGCCTAACTCCTATTTGTACCTGACATTCTTAACTGTTTCTTATAACCTTTGTCAATATTTGGCAGGGCGATGATCCGTTTTGGAAGAAGAAACCTCGTGATAAACCGGCAAAGACGCCTCGTCCCAAGACAAAGGTTTTCAAAAAATCTACTAAGAAGAAAACAACTGAATCCATCGGGCTGAACCTCGACGAGGATCTTGATAATCCGGACTCAGAGGTAGAACTTGATTCTCTTGGTTCATTTTTCATACACATCATTGACAATGACCCTTATCAGGAGGACGATGAAGCTAGCCGGGTTGAAGACGTAGAGGTAAATATTCTTTCCTCTGGTTCAGATCCTCAGCCAACACAAAAAATCCGTCAAGCAACTCGGAAAGTAAAATTTTCACAGCCTCTAGCTTATCTAGATCCCAACTTTCTTTTGAAGAAACAGCAGCATGAAGCTCACCGCACAACCCGGCACAGCGGCCAAGTAGTTACTTCAGCCGGTTTACCGAACACGCCAACCCGGAAACGTCGATCAGAGTTCTCATATATTTCTGATACTTCTTATCCCAAGGCGGGTTATTTCAGGCAACCTCTTAATCCATCTGACTCAAACTATCAGGGAACACCTCATTCATCATCCGGCGAGTCAACGACCACACAACTCCCTCCTCTCAAGACTATTCCTGGGTGGGCACTTCTGAACTTAACTCTTGACGCTTTATACTGGTTTGCTATGTTAACCTTTATGGCTGTTCCTTTTAGGGCCAAGGACAGAGCCAGCAAAAAGGCCAAACTGAATACACCGACTGATGATAACCCGGCGTCTGAATGGGAGAAGACCCCTGAACCACTGGATCCAAATGTTGATGCTATCTTAGATGATTCAGCGCCTCAAGTTCAGGATACTTTTGTTGAACTGGTGGAGACAGATTCAGTGAACCAGGCTGCTGAACTGCCAAGCCCGGCCAGAGCTGCAAACGAACTGCCAAGCCCAGCCAAAGCAACTGATGAACCGCCAAATCCAGTGGTTGCAGACCAATCGGATGATGTCATTGTCACTGGCATCGGCCACACCACCCCTGGCAATCCTATCGCTTTATCAAAGCATAGTACCAAAGAAGAGTTTTCTGCTATGGATAAGGGCAAGTGGAAAACAGATTTATCCAGCTATGCCCACCTCAATGCCCAAGAGATTCATTCTGGCTTCTTGAACCGCCTGTATACCAGCCGCGACTATGAAGCCGGTTTAGTAGGCCTGATGAAGGAGCAATATGAGGTAAACACTGTTAACTCTTCATAATTGTTTCTTCTTGTTCAATTTGTAGTATCAACTCCAGCAGCCCCCAAGGGTCGGTTTATGATATCAACATGAACCGGGACTTTGTAATAATTCAACTTTGCCTACGTAGCCCCCAAGGGCCGGTTTATCGTTACATGATGACCCGGGACCTTGAAGTATGAATCTTGCAATTTTTGCTTGTGTAGTCCCCAGGGATCGGTTTATACCTTTAGGATGAATCGGTACCTTTCTGTCATAAATCTTCTAAAACGCTTGATAACCATCTTTGTAAACCGATTGATGAAGAAGAATCCATACTTGTGACTTGAGAAAATATACATTAGCCCCCAAGTGCCAAGTGTATAACTTGTTATGTGCCTGGGACTTGAAAATGTTAGTTGATAAAAGCCATATGCATTAGACCCGAAGTGCCAAGTGTATAACCTGTTATGTTCTTGGGACTTAAGATATGTACTACTAACTCGTTACGTGTTGCTTACAGGCCGATCTGAGCCAAAAAGAATCTCAAATCGCTGACCTTCAGGAGAATATCAAGTCCCAGCAGGCAGAAACTTCCAAGGCTAAAGAGGAGCTGCCTAGCGCTTTAACAGCCATGGAACAGCTGAAAGAAGCTTCTAAAAGCGAACGGGCAGGGTGGGACGCTGAAAAAGCAACTCTACTAAAGCGGGCAGAGGACGCTGAAGCAGCTCTTAAACCAGTAGCAGAAGAATTGACTGGCTTGAAGCGGCAAATCAATGCCATGACCACTGCTGTGTTTGGTAAGTACCCTTATGTTAAGCTTCAACATGTATTATCCCATAAACTGTTGGTTTATCAATATGTTCAATGATGCAGGATCTCGCATTACCCGCCTGGGCTCTGATATGCAGAAGAAGTTGAAGATTGCCTACACCCTTATAGAGCAGTTATATACCGTCGCCCAACAGATCATTTGCACTTCTACTCATAATAAACCGCCCCCAACCTTGATCAAAGAAACATTGGAGAAGTTGTCCATGCTGCCTGCCCGGTTGGACGAGTTAAAAAGATCAGCTGCAAGGGAAGGTGCTTTGACTGCGCTAATCTTGGCTAAAGCCTGGATACCAGATCTTGACTTGGCTGACATAGGACGCGGCTATCCCAGCATAAAGGAAGACGGGTCAGAGTTTGATTATGATGATCTTTGAGCTTTGACAAAGGAAATGCGCCCATTAGCGAGCAAATTGGCCGAAGAAACAGATCTTTCTCATTATCAGCCAGTTTATGATGCTGATAACAAATGACTTGCTGCGCCAACTCATGATGTGGAGGATCTTAGCCCACCAATCCGTAAGCATACCTACGCTCCTGATGTTGACCCCTCCAACCTTATAAGCGACAAAGCTGTATTCAAGGCCCTAACTGGAATCGACTGGACCACCATTGATTTCCAGCCGCTGGGTGGAGAGAAGGAGGGTGAACCAGTGCATGATGATCCACAACTGTCAAGCCAGCCAGTTGAAGAGTCATGATCCGGAGGCCGGTTTAATCTTCTGCATACTGCAATACTTGCTGAAAGCAATCATCCCTTTGGGCATGAAAACGCCTTGTAATAGGCTAGTTTAAAACACTTGGTATGTTATGCCATCGTGCATATTCACTTTGCATGATACTGTTAATCCGTCATGATTTATGTTATGTCTTCTTATGATCCTTAGCAGCTTTATTTGACCTGTTTCTCCATATAACAAGTTGAAAGTGTCATGGCGGTTTATCGCTGGGCGGGTCATAATGCTCAACATATAAGCCAGATTTATAACCAGGCTGTAGTGAATGACAATCAAATATGAAATATATCATACCTATGACATTGAATCACATCGTTGGCTCACCAATGTTCTGTAGTAAGGGTGATAACCCAAATCTTGAGTACTCATAACTCCTCCCTGTTTTGTCGGTTTATAATAAAGCCGGACTAGGTTGTAATAAACACCGGTTTATTCATATATCATACTGGCGACTTGTAGTCAAAGCCAGACTGGGTCAATCAACACCGCTTTATATCTGATTGTATACTAATGACTTATCATCGACAGTGAAGCCAGATCAGTAGATACCAGCAATATTCTCAATTTGTTCGGTCGACTTATAGTCAACAGCCAGGCCGGGTCAATAAACACCAGTTTAGTATAAAACTCATCAAAAGAAATATCAAAAAGAAAGATTTTAGAAGAAAATATATAAAAAGGGCGAGGCTTTTCATGGGCTGCTAGGCCACTAAGTTAACCATTTTACAAAGCCTTTATAAGATGGACCGCACACCAACCAATCGTCATTTTAACTATGACAAGTTCAGGGTCTTTATAAGATTGACTTGTCAAACGTTCGACGGATCTACCAGGATTACCTGGACGGAGTGGCTTACTTAAAAAGGCAAGATAACCCGGGGTTTTAGGTGAATACACCTGGCTTCCAAGCCTAGCTTTTATAGCCTATTACAAGGTTATAGACTCTTGGTTCTTATAGAAGCAAAGAGCCCCCTAGTAATATTTTGAGCTGTGCTCAATGCGTGCCTATGTTTGAGTTGTGCTTTGCAACAGACTCTCTTTAGCTCCTTTTGACCTTGGGTGGCAAGCCCCCGAGTGTTTTTTATATTTGGCTTATGAGCCAGATCAATGGGTAATTAGAACTCCGCTTTATAAACAGAAGCCCCCATGTAACCAAAAACCTTTCAAGGAATAACACCAGAGGCCCCGCTTTAGCAGGGATGCCGGTTTATTATATTGATATAATATATACATTGTCAATAATATGTACATAAGAGGAGCCTATGGCTCAGGTGTAGTAAGGCCGAAGATGAGCTATATTCCACGGTCGGTGGGTCTCCTCCTCTGATTTACATGAGTCCTTGTGCTCTCGAACATCGATAAGGTAGTATGACCCGTTGTACAGATTCTTGCTGACCACGAAGGGTCCTTCCCAAGGCGGGGATAACTTGTGCATATCAGTCTGATCCTGGATGAGCTGGAGCACCAGATCCCCTTCTTGAAATGTTCTAGTTTTAACCCGACGACTTTGATAACGACGCGGATCTTGCTGATAAATCGCCGAACGTGCCGCTGCAATATCACGCTCCTCATCTAATAGGTCAAGTGCTTCCTGACGTGCCTTCTGATAGTCAGCTTCAACATAAGCCGTCACACGGGGTGAATCATGACGGATGTCACTAGGGAGGACCGCCTCTGCTCCGTAAACCATGAAGAAAGGTGTATAACCCGTAGATCTGTTGGGCGTGGTATTGATACTCCATAACACAGAAGGTAACTCCTCCACCCAACAACCTGGCGTCCGCTTTAAAGGAACCATAAGCCGGGGCTTGATGCCTCTTAGGATCTCTTGATTGGCTCTCTCCGCTTGACCATTAGATTGGGGGTGAGCCACTGATGACACGTCAAGCCGGATGTGCTCACATTGACAAAATTCTTCCATAGCACCCTTGGATAAATTAGTACCATTATCTGTTATGATGTTGTGTGGAAAACCAAACCGGAAAATCACCTTCTTGATGAATTTAACCGCTGTGGCTGCATCACACTTACTGACTGGCTCTGCCTCCACCCACTTAGTGAACTTATCAACCGCCACCAGAAGGTGGGTCTTCTTATCCTTGGACCTCTTAAAGGGCCCAACCATATCCAGCCCCCAAGTTGCAAACGGCCAAGTGATAGGAATCATCCTCAATTCTTGAGCCGGAACATGAGCGCAGCGTGCAAACTTCTGACAACCATCACACCTCTTTACCAAGTCCTCAGCATCAGCGTGAGCCGTCAACCAATAGAAACTGTGATGAAAAGCTTTAGCTACCAAGGATTTTGAACCAGCGTGGTGACCACAATCTCCTTCGTGGATCTCACGCAAAATCTCACAGCCTTCTTCAGGAGACACACAATGCTGAAACGCCCCTGTTACACTGCAATGATGCAATTCCCCATTGATAATGGTCATTGACTTGGATCGCCGGATTATCTGCCTGGCCAAAGTTTCATCCTCTGATAACTCGCCCCGGTTCATATACGCCAAATATGGGACCGTCCAATCCGAAATAACATGAAGAGCTGCCACTAACTGAGCCTCCGGTTCAGGAACAGCCAAATCCTCCTCCGGAGGTAACTTGACCGACGGGTTATGCAAAACATCTAGAAAAACATTGGGTGGAACCGGTTTACGTTGGTAACCCAAACGGCTTAAAGCGTCCGCCGCTTCATTCTTTCGCTGGTCCACATGATCAACCTGATAACCCTTGAAGTGACCTGTAACAATATCTACTTCTCGACGATACACTGCCATGAGTGGGTCCTTGGTATCCCAAGTACCAGATACTTGCTGAGCCACCACGTCTGAGTCACCAAAGCACTTAACCCGGCTTAGATTCATCTCCTTTGCCATTCGAAGACCATGGAGTAAAGCCTCATATTCAGCTGCATTGTTAGTGCAATGGAACATTAAATGGAGAACATAACAAAACTTATCACCTCGTGGGGAAGTTAACACGACTCCAGCCCCCGAGCCCTCCAATTGACTGGACCCATCAAAATGAATAGTCCAATAAGTATGATCCGGCTTTTCTTCCGGTGCCTATAACTCTGTCCAGTCATTGATAAAATCCACCAGCGCTTGGGACTTAATCGCCGTTCGAGGCATATATTTTAACCCGTGGGGTCCAAGCTCAATAGCCCACTTGGCAACCCGGCCTGTTGCTTCCCTGTTTTGGATTATATCTCCCAAAGGGGCAGAACTGACCACAGTGATGGGATGACCTTGAAAATACTGCTTAAGCTTCCGGCTTGCCATGAAGACTCCATACACCAGTTTCTGCCAGTGTGGGTACCTCTGTTTGGACTCAATGAGCACCTCACTTATATAATAAACCGGCCGTTGAACCGGATATTCCTTGCCAGCCTCCTTATGTTCTACCACAATGGCCACACTGACAGCTCGGGCATTAGCTGCCACATACAACAACAGCGGCTCTTTATCAACCGGAGCAGCAAGAACAGGTGGCTCGGCTAACTACTTCAAATCCTCAAATGCCGCATTAGCAGCATCACTCCAGACAAAATGGTTTGTCTTCTTCATCATCTGATATAGAGGGATTGCTTTCTTTTCCAAACGGCTGATAAACTGGCTCAATGCTGCAATATGGCCCGCCAGACGTTGAACATCGTTGATACACGCCAGTTTAGCCAGAGACGTAATAGCTTTGATCTTTTCCGGATTAGCTTCAATACCCCTGTTAGACACTAGAAAACCCAAGAGCTTGCCTGTCAGAACACCAAAAACACACTTGGCCGGATTAAGCATCATTTTATAGACCCGAAGATTATCAAAGGTTTCCTTCAAGTCAGCTATCAACATCACCTCCTTTCTGGACTTCACCGCAATATCATCCACATAAGCATGAACATTGCGCCCAATCTAGTCATGAAGATAACTCTGCACACAGCGTTGATAGGTCGCCTGGGCACTCTTAAGCCCAAAAGGCATAGATACATAGTAGAAGGCTCCAAAGGGATTTATAAAAGTTGTCTTCTCCTGGTCCTTAACTGCCATTTTGATCTGATGATAACCAGAATAAGCATCCAGAAAGCTCAAATGCTCACAGCGTGCCATAGCATCAATGATTTGATCAATACGAGGGAGAGCAAAGGGATCAGCTGGACAAGCCTTGTTCAAATCTGTGTAGTCCACACACATCCGCCAAGTGTCGTTCTTCTTAAGCACTAGCACCGGGTTAGCTAACCACTCAGGGTGAAAAACCTCCACAATAAACCCTGCTGCCAAGAGCCGGGCTACCTCCTCACAAATAGCCTTAGGCCTTTCTTCATTGAAGCAGCGAAGAAACTATCTGACCGGTTTAAACTTAGGATCAATATTAAGAGTGTGCTCAGCGAGTTCCGTCGGTACACCTGGCATGTCAGAAGGTTTCCATGCAAAGATGTCCCGGTTCTCACGGATGAACTCGATGAGCGCGCCTTCCTATTTCGGATCTAGGTTAGCACTGATGCTGAATTGCTTGGATGAATCACCAGGAACAAAATCAACCATCTTCGTCTCCTCGGCCGATTTAAACTTCAAGTCCGGACTGTAGTTGGTTTTTTTCAAAGAAGTCATATCTACCGGATCAACATTGTCCTTGTAGAACTTTAACTCCTCTGTTGCACAAACCGACTCAGCATAAGCCGCATCACCTTCCTCACATTCCAAAGCAATCCGACGAATCCCATGTACCGTGATGGTCCCCTTATGACCCAGCATCTTGAGGTGCAGATAAACATAACAGGGCCTTGCCATGAACTTAGCATAAGCCGGCCGTCCAAATAGGGCATGATATGGGCTCTTGATTTTCACCACTTCAAACGTCAATGTCTCTGATCTTGAATCATGATCATCTCCAAAAGCAACCTCCAAAGCTATCTTACCGACTGGATATGCCGATTTACCGGGTACCACACCATGGAAAATAGTTTTCAATGGTTTAAGATTTTTATCCGTCAACCCCATGCGATAGAAGGTTTCATAATAAAGGATATTGATACTGCTCCCTCCATCCATGAGTACCTTGGTAAATTTATATCCCCCAACCTGAGGTGCCACCACCAATGCCAGATGACCCGGATTATCAACCCGGGGTGGATGATCCTCTCGACTCCACAAAATGGGTTGTTCAGACCAGCGCAAATAACGGGGAACTGCCAGTTCAACAGAGTTTACTGCCCTTTTATGAAGTTTCTGATCGCGCTTGCATAAGCTAGTGGTGAAGACGTGATACTGCCCACTATTCAACTGCTTCGGATTGCTCTGGTGACCCGATTGCTGCTGCTGCTAACTCCCGTGATGATTATAACCACCTTGGTTGCCCTGACTGCCTTGATTGCCATGTCCGCTTTGGTTGCCTTGAAATACTGAACTGAAACTGCCTCCACCATAACTCAGCCCATGAGAACCGCCTCCTGAACCGTCGGGCGGTCCATGATCGTATCGGAAAAGATCCGAGTTTTTGTATTCCCGCATTATAAAACAATCCTTCCAAAGGTGCGTGGCTGGTCTCTCTTGCATCTCGTGCCTTGGACAAGGCTGGTTTAACATGCGCTCTAGATTGATACCTGATCCTCCATTGCGCGGGGGCGTTTTACCCTTACGCTGCTGATTATTATTCTGCGTGTTGGTGTTAGCCACAAAATCCAAACTGTTATCCGCTTTACGCTTACCGTTATTTCCATGACCCGCTAGGTTATGCTGCCCCTTGTTACTGCCACTCTTCTTTCCCTTCCCTGGCTTTTCATCATCAGACTTGGGGTCCTTGGTACTATCAGAGTTGGCATACTTAACCACAGCTGCCATAAGCGTTCCCATGTCATTGCAGTGACGCTTGAGCCGTCCCAGTTTCAGCTTCAAAGGCATGAACCGGCAATTGCCCTCCAATGTTAAGATTGTTGTATCAGCGTTAATGTGGTCCGATGAATGCAAGATTTCCGAAACCCGGTGCACCCAACGAGTTGTCAATTCACCCTCTTCTTGGACATAGGCGGCTAAGTCTATGATTGACATGGGCTACTTGCACGTGTCCTTGAAATTCTGGATAAACCGGGCCTTAACACAGCCCACGACCCGATGGAGTTAGCTGGCAAACTTTTCAGCCAAGTGTGAGTTATTCCTTCCAACATCATGGTGAAATATTTAGCACAGGCCGCATCATCCACATCCAGCATCTCCATTGCCATCTCATAGCTTTCGATCCATGACTCGGGGGGTAAGTCGGCAGTATAATTAGGCACCTTTCGGGGTCCTTTGAAATCCTTGGGCACTCGCACATTACGTGGAGCCGGGACAAGACACGGCACCCCCAAAGAGCTGGAGGTAACTCCTGGCTCCACTGAAGTTGTTGGACGAACCAGAGTAAGCTGGTGGGCTGTGTACTACGCTGCTAACTCGGCTTCCCGACGCGCTCTGCCCTGGTCCACCAAATCCTGATCATTAGCACCACCTGCCGGATTATGCCCTCGAGGCGGGTTACGGTCTCGCGCACTGCTTGACACGGTCGGTTCATCAAAGTGCCTGCTGTAACTCCATCTTGGGCAGGGGTGGAATGAATCCTCTCATGGCTGTGTGAATACTCCTGTTGCTGAGTCAGAGCTGTCTGAAAGAGCTCCCTAGCCCATCGCGTCTCAACCGCTACGGGGGACTCACCTTCGACTGGGAGGGCTGCCAATCGTGAAGCGGCGGCGACTATGTTATCCAGGGGGTTGGAGTAATGACCTAGAGGCATTGACACGCGCTGGGACAGGATATTCTAACAAGGCGGATCCACTGTGTGCGGCTGAACCGGCACCCCCATTCCTGGTGCTTCTACCCGGTTTACCACTGGCTGGTTACTGGTTCCTGCTCCTAGCGTGTTAAAGAGATTCCTTGGCTCATAAACCGGAGGTAGGTGGGACAGGTACCTTCTGCTCATTACATCGTTTGATGTGTTATGATCCAGCATAAGCCGATAAGCCTGTGCATCCAACTCGGCCCGCTCTGTAGCCATCCTGATGTTCTCGGCTGCCAGGTCTGCTTTGACTTGAGCTATCTGATCCTTCACTTTTGCCACTTCTGCGTTATGTGATACGTCTCCAACGAATCTATAATTTTCGATTGCTCCATGCTATATTATCTATTGTTTTGGACATTATTGGGCTCTATTATCCACTTTTATATATTTTTGGGACTAACCTATTAACCGGACGCCCAGCCCAGAATTGTTGTTTTTGCCTGTTTTAGGGTTTCGAAGAAAAGGAATATCAAACGGAGTCCAAACGGAATGAAACCTTCGGGAACGTGATTTTCTCAACAAACAAGACCCGGGAGACTTGGACCCTACGTCAAGACACAAAAGAGGAGGCCACGAGGTAGGGGCGCGCCTACCCCCCCCCCCTGGCGTGCCCTCCACCCTCGTGGGCCCCCTGTTGCTCCACTGACGTACTCCTTCCTCCTATATATACCTACGTACTCCCAAACGATCAGATACGGAGCCCAAAACCTAATTCCACCGCCGCAACTTTCTGTATCCACGAGATCCCATCTTGGGGCCTGTTCTGGACCTCTGCAGGAGGGGGCATCGATCATGGAGGGCTTCTACATCAACACCATAGCCTCTCCGAAGAAGTGTGAGTAGTTTACCTCAAACCTACAGGTCCATAGTTAGCTAGATGGCTTCTTCTCTCTTTTTGGATCTCAATACAATGTTCTCCCCCTCTCTTGTGGAGAACTATTCGATGTAATCTTCTTTTTGCGGTGTGTTTGTTGAGACCGATGAATTGTGGGTTTATGGTCAAGTCTATCTATGGATAATATTTGAATCTTCTCTGAATTCTTTTATGTATGGTTGCTTATCTTTGCAAGTCTCTTTGAATTATCAGTTTGGTTTGGCCTACTAGATTGATCTTTCTTGGAATGGGAGAAGTGCTTAGCTTTGGGTTCAATCTTGCGGTGTCCTTTCCCAGTGACAGTAGGGGCAGCAAGGCACGTATTGTATTGTTGCCATCGAGGATAACAAGATGGGGTTTTCATCATATTGCATGAGTCCATCCCTCTACATCATGTCATCTTGCTTAAGGCGTTACTCTGTTTTTAACTTAATACTCTAGATGCATGCTGGATAGCGGTCGATGAGTGGAGTAATAGTAGTAGATGCAGGTAGGAGTCGGTCTACTTGTCTCGGACGTGATGCCTATATACATGATCATACCTAGATATTCTCATAATATGCTCAATTCTGTCAATTTCTCAACAGTAATTTGTTCACCCACCGTAGAATACTTATGCTCTCGAGAGAAGCCACTAGTGAAACCTATGGCCCTCGGGTCTATCTTTATCATATTAATCTCCTACTACTTAGTTATTTCCTTTGCTTTTTACTTTGCCTTTATTTTACTTTGCATCTTTATCACAAAAATACCAAAAATATTATCTTATCATATCTATCAGATCTCACTCTCGTAAGTGGCCGTGTAGGGATTGACAACCCCTATTCGCATTGGTTGCGAGGATTTATTTGTTTTGTGTAGGTACGAGGGACTTGTGCGTAACCTCCTACTGCATTGATACCTTGGTTCTCAAAAACTGAGGGAAATACTTACGCTACTTTGCTGCATCATCCCTTCCTCTTCGGGGAAAACCAACGCAGTGCTCAAGAGGTAGCATTATGCTGATCCTAATTCACCGCGTTAACTTCAGCCGCCTGCAGTGTTGCCAAAGCGTCGAACAAATCGGACAAAACCTGAGCCAGCGGTGGAGTTGGGCCTCCTACCCCAGCTGCTGTCGCTGCTGCTGAACCAGAGATCATTGTTGCCGCAGTAGAAGAATGTTGTGCTGACTGTGTACCAACCATGAAGATCGCAACTCGGCTCGGCGGATCAAGGGGGTCCGGAATACTGTCGCCATTGGAACAGCCCCCAAACCGGCCATCTTGCAATTAGTACAATGACTCGGTCTCTCCGGTAGATGACTCGTCATCGGAGTAAACGACGGTTTCACCACCAGATACCGATCTATCCTCAGATTCCACTCCATGGATGACTCCCACGAAGGCACGCTTCATGGCGGGCTGAACCTGGGCGGATCTCGCACGCCGAACCGTTTCGACGATGTTGGTGCAGATGTCTGGCTTAGGGCCCGGTTCGCCGATCTTGCCAATGAAGACGTGAATACCGCCGAAGGGGACCCGATATCCATACTCAATTGAACCGGCCTCGGGGCCCCAGCCTTCATCGTTGATGTAGAGCTTGCCGCGACGACTCTTGGCCATCCGGCCCACAACGTATCCCTTGAGCCCTTCGAAGCTTCCCTCTAAGAACTTGAAACCATCGTGTGATAGCCCCATGGTGGGCGCCAACTGTCGTGGCATTGTCACGGCAGATGTCCTAGTGTGAGGACTTAGTCGTGGAGCCATCACAACATAGTTAGCTTAAAGGGGTTAAAGCAGACAAAGGACACAAGGAATTATACTGGTTTGGCCCCTTGCGGTGAAGGTAAAGCCTACTCCAGTTATGATGGGGTTGCTAGGGTTTTGATGACCAGGGAGCGAATCCGCTTTGCCTGGCTCTCGAGTTATTGTTTCTTGTCCCTGAACCGCCACCGGCTCGTCCCTTTATATACACAGGTTGACGCCCGGCGGTTTACAGAACCCCGGCCGGCTCATAAACGTGTACGGCTCAGTTTCTATCCTTCCCTATCTTACAACACAAGTTACACACCTTATGGCGTTTTATGTTTACAAGCTCTAATCCGCCTTTGGCCCTGGGCCTTTAGATCTCTTATAGTAAAGGGTCATGCTCCTTGTCTTCATGGGCTTCAATATGGATAACTCCTTATGGGTATAACCCAGCCCCTCCTAGACGGTTTATACTCAATAGTTATATCTCCAACAGTAGTTATAGTACGGCGTCTATTACTAGAGGAAATAATGCGTACAGAGATGCATGCAGTGCTTCCACCCCGGGTACACACATGCATGCACTTGCTCCAATCCACGCACACCCTAGTACATCGAGAGAAAATTGTGGACTTTATTGCGGTTATCACGCCCTAATTAATTGAGCATTAAACCAAACACGTCTAAAGTCTCTCTGGTGGTGGAAATGCATGGAGAGAAATGCATGAGAATGAAGCGCACCCTGTAAACTCTGACTGAGGGAGGAGTAGTATGAAGGTGCAAAACCAAGAACGCATATGGCCAGTCGGTCAACACACTTCCTCTTGGCATATCACTGACATGTGGGACCGGAGTGTGAGCAAACCAATCTCAATTGACGGCAAAAGGGCCAACCAGTCGTTCCTTGAGAGAGACAAGGAGCAAGAACACACAGACGGGCTCGCACGGAGGCCAAGATATATTCGAGCATGGTTGATTGATATCATCATTACATGTTTGATGTTTTTTAATACTACTATTGGGATGCCGTTTACCGCACTTCTCCTGAATAAATGTGTACTTTATTAGAGATTAAAATAAAATAAGAGTACATACGCTCCACCATGCGGTTCTAGTAGTAGTACTACTCGTACTACTAACCCTTGTGCTTGGCTCTTCGGCTCTTCATGAAGTCGAATAATGATGGTACTATAGTGTATGCCTCTGGCAATCTAACACCGAATGAACTACTACATGTCCATTGCCTGGGTGAGGGTAGGTTGCATTAGTCAAAAGAATCTCCTCGTCCTACGAGCCACCAGGCTTGAGGAAGATGGAGTGGGTGTAAGCGAGCTTCACCTTGTCCTGCAAGCTTCTCCTTGTTCTGCGAGTTGACGGGACACGCCAAAAAGTAGTGCTAGTCCATACTCCCTCATTTCCGGTTAATATGGCTTAATCTTTTTTGCGGGTAAATGAGAGAGCTTTATTCATATATAAGCATTCTTAGGACGATCAGCCAAGAGACTGGTCACTAGGATGCGAGGTACCCCACAAAAAAAGGAAGCGAGGTATCTCATCAAGCCAGCTCTCGGTCACATTCAAAGTGCAGCAAGCACGGTTCGCAAAAAGATGCACTACAAGGTTTGCTGGCCTGTTTACATGTTGAATAAAAAAACAGAAAATATTACCGAGCACTCCTATTTGTAACAGGATATGAGCCAGAATTAAGCGAGAATTGTGGCGAGTGTTCCATGCAATCAACTCCCATTATCACATGCGAGAACCCTCGAAGAGAACCAAATGTGTTGAAGATTGCTTTGTCACATTTTAAAATAAAATAAGAGTGCAAACGCTCCTCCATCCGGTTCCTAGTAGTAGTACATACCTCAATAGTAGTAGTACTAGTACTAGTAAACTTTGCGCTTGGCTGTTCGCCTCTTCGGGAAGTCAAACAATAATGGTACTAGTACAATGTGAGCTTCCGAAAATCTGACACCGAATTAACTATTGCACGTCCACCACCTGAGCGAGGGAGAGCTTGCATTAGTCAAAAGTTTCTCCTTGTCTTGCGAGCCACCGCGCACAAGCTTCTCCCGTCCTGCAAGCTTCTCCTCGTTCGGCAAGTTGACGGGACACAGCAAAGTAATGCTAGTCCATACTACCTCCTTTTCGGTTAATATGGCTTAATTTCAAACGAGATAAATACACCGTTTGTCAGTGTATGTTTGTAAAAATACAGTCAGTGGACTACATAATATGCTCATTGCACTCAATATATACATTTTTCTGTGTTTATACGGTCACTAGCTCACCATGGCTGAGTATGTGTGAACATGCACGTGTAGGTTGAGCACTTGAGCGTGACCGTGTATGTTCCGTCATGTGCTCGGAGATGCATGCATTAGGGCATCGCAAACATTTTTGCGTCCATGTGTATGTGTGACTGGTACATGCATGCACGAGGTTGTAGTCCCTCACGTTCACATTTTCATAAGGCAATGCTTTTTCAAAATGTTGCATGCAAGGTTTAATCATTCGTTGTTCACGCATGCATTCCCGATATTAATATGTTGGTAAAGAAAATTTCTTGAGGAAAACGAGCCCATGAATTGAGTACAAAGGGGACCAATAAGCCAGGACGGAGGGAGTACTAGTAGTGAACCGGAAGGAGGGAGTAGGTACTAGTATTACTATGTAACAACGTGCAGTAACAAAATTCCTCTATGCGCATCATGTCTACGTGTCATGCAAGAAAATAGAGATAAGTACAAGTGAGACTTAGGAACGGTCATACACATAGGGGGAGTACGTGTAGGGGCCACTAAGGAGCAGTCAAATCACATAGTAAGTTAGTCGGAAGAAGCAACCATCATTTCACTCTTCAATGACATGTACGCAATATAAAATGGTTGATATGGAGAGAAAAAGAAAACCACTATATATACACTAGCAAGAGCCTAAGCTACAAGCCTGCTTTCTTAGGTTGCTCTCTTCACAAGCATAGAACGATGGTGGCCACACCGCTGGTCACAGATCTGGCCTGATCCCGCCGCTGGGGGAAGGGGACGATGTTCTGCGTAGACGCGGTCAACATTGGCGAGGGAGAAAACCCACTGTCGGTGCGTCCCAATCGGGGGTCCCCGCGGTATGGGCTGATGCCGCCTCCCAACCGCCCTTCTAGTTATAGCCTAACATCCCAGGTGCAACTTCCTTTTGGAGCCGGCTTGCTCCACTGCCGCAGCTCCCCACATAGCTCCATCTCCATGTCGATCATTCTCTACTTCTACCGGCTTCTATTTGTGATGAATTTATGTCTCATGAACTAGTGCCAGTACTATTATCCTAATCACACTTCTTCAATATTTTTGCCATCGGGGATGCTCGGCTCGATTTTAGTGGAACTGCACAAAAGCATCGTATGATCCGAGGGTGTCAGCCGTCTTTCCTTCGATGGGTTCTACCTAGCCAGAAAATTAAATCCTATTTAGGATTGAGGGTTTAAGTCGTAGTGACCCCATCAGTAGTTTTTCTTTTGTACACACTCTCACAACTTTTGTCTTTAGTTGTGAAGTAAATATTGGCTATGATCTGTGAATCATTGAGATGCATCAGCATGCGTGTTGGCTTTCCTTTGTATTTGATGGAATGTTGTAACGGGGCAACCTTGGAGTAGGAATGAAAATGGAGTGGAAAGTTTTTGTTTTTCGGAGAAAAAATGGAAACGAAGAGAAATCAACGTTTCATTTCGTTGGATCACGCCATCGAGAACAACCAACGTTTAAATCATGTCTATCGCGTTCGTGTCTGACCCTCCACGGCTCCACCCCACACGGTCGCTCGGCATGCCACTCACCGCAAACCGAGTATACGATAACATTTCCGCCTGCTTGTCGATGGATCACGCCATGGAGTACTACTAGCACTACTGGAAGAGATTTATGAGGAGGGGAGGACAGCTAGCTGTAGCACGGACTCCCAAGAACTTTTTACATGCATGTTGTGGCCGACTACTGCGACCTTTGAACGCAGAGCAGTCACGTGCACCGGGAAGCGGCGCGAGCGATGCTCTCTCGGCCGGTGCACTGCTTCAATGTCGTCGCCAGTGAGAGGTCGCGTCTGCTCAGGCCGGGCATGAATGCGGCACTGACGGTTTCGAGCGGGAAGCATGCGCGGTGATGAAGAGGTTTTGGGTTGGTCAGGAGCGAGCGTGGCAACGGTCCGGACACCTGCAAACAAGAGATGTTGTATGTTAATATTGTTGCGTATATAATTAACAATGTAAATAATGTGCCAGTTGGACAAATATGATTGGAGATGGAGATGTAGATGGAGATGGAATTTTACGTAAACACGGATATGCATGTCTATGTCTATGTGTGTGCGTGCGACGAATCTCACAACCTGGAAGCAGGGGCATGTTTTTGATCGAGTTTTCTTTCTTTGTACGTTAAAAAAATTGTCTGCCAGTTTTTGTTTCTATTTTCCAGGAACGTGTGTATTCTATTTAAAACCACTGCTATGGAGAGATTTTTTACTCCATTGTATATATAGACTCTTGTTTAATAGGGTTTCTCGCGTCTCGCTCTCTCACCCTCTCCATACGACAACAAGATGATAGTGTCCACTCTATCTCTGTAACACTCCAAAAATTTTGATTTGGTTTTATCAAATTCTTTATTTGATTTGAAGGAGGTTATTTAAAAAATTTCTAAAAGACTCTCCTTTTCAAAAAAAAATCTCTTATGACAAGTATTTTTTTGGGTTCATCAAAATCTTGATCTTTGGTCTTGAGGGTTTTTCATCTTATATTGGCTCAACACAAATAAGATTGGAAGGTCTTTACAATTTCTTTTTAATAAAAAGAATTCCTAAATTTTGGATTTATTCTTCCCCATTCAAAAAGTGCCCTCTTGCCATGACCTATGAAAAATATTTTCTTCCAAGCCCACCTCCCTACTTTGGGACAAGCCAAGCATCCAATTCCAGCAAGTTTCAACTTCCCCTAAATTTTGTTTCTATTTATTTTAACCTCAAAATCTTTTCTGTCATTTAATTTGGACCTTAGAGATTTACAAAGGAACTATCAAATTTCCTTTGAGTTTTGACTCCAAATAAATTCCTCTGGCTAGTCCTTAGCACCCTCAACCAAGATCCATCAAGATCCACTGATCCACAATTCAAATTTTTCAAAAATTGCTTGCTGCAAGTTTGGACCAGATTTGCCTTTTTTGGTGAAATTCATTCTTTTTCTTTTCCTAAAAATCTGAGATAAATCAGGCAGCCCCTAGATGCATCAAGAGACCACCTCACCAAGTCCCATCTCTAGAAAAAAAATTCACGTGCCTAAGTCATTTCGTCGAAAAGTTGGCGTGCACTGTTCCTGTCAAAATTCAGAGTTTCAGTGTTTTGGATCAGTTGTCAGTGTCGTTTTCTTTAGAACTTCGCGTCGATCTCGCCAGTGTGCGCGTTGGCGCCTTGCTCACGGCTCCCCCTTCTTATCCATTGCGCCGCACGGTTGCCTGGACGGTTGCGAGCGTCGGCGGTGAGCTGGCAGAGGTGCATCGCCCCCGTGAAGCGGCGGCAGCAACACTCGCTGCGGCTGCCAGAGAGGCGCAGCATGGAACGGCGCCGTCCAACACCGCCCACACCACCAGGCGCCTCCGCGTGGTTGTCCCCTCCCCTGTATGTGCTGCAGAGCCGTCGTCGTGGCCTGGAAAGCACAGAGCGTGCTCCCTGCCGCCGTCGTGCCCGTGAGGCCGTTCCGTCGAGAGCTTGGCGTATCACCCAAGTCATACCAAGTTTAGCCCTTGAACGGAACCAGTGGACCAACCCGATGATGCCCAATCACCTAAACCTCCAGCCCGACCACTGCCTCGCCGTAATCGCTCGCTGGAGTTATCCCGTTCTCGGCAACCGCATCGGGCCGACTATAAAAGGAGGCCCCGAGCTCGCCTTCGACCCAGCACCACCCCTCCACCTCACGAGAGCCGCGCCCAGCCACTAGGAGGACCTCGAGGAGGCCTTCTTCCCCGACTCCGGCCGCCCCGATCCGCTTCGTGCTCCGGCACGATTCTCTCCGGTAAGGGCACCCCCGCCTCCCAAACCTTGCCAGTAGCCTCCTAGTGCTCCCACTCTTCTGACCCTAGCCTCAATTTGGCGTCTACAGCCCTCCTCGGTGAAATCCACCACTGCCCGAACCACCGTCCGCCAAAGTGGAGGCCACCGTCGACGTGGTGCTCGCCGACGACCAACTCCACCACCCACAGATGCGGAAGAGCTCCATGAACCCGTAGGTACTCTCTGTTTCCCCTACCTCGCCGTGGATCGACTCCGGCGACCACCGCAAGCCTCGGGCCCCGGTGGACTCTGTTTTGAAATTCAAACCTGACGGGTGGGACCCCCTGGTCAGCCTCTCCTCTCTTATTCGAACTGTTTTCTGAAAACGCCTTGGGGCAAAGTACGCTTTCCCTTTTGGGTTGGCGTATTTCTAACAGAAGCATTTTCCTGTTTTTATAAACTATCCCCTGGATAGTTTTCTGTTTATAACAGATTAGTCCCTGGACTAAAACCTTTATAACTTTTAAACAAAAGATGATTTTGAGTTGATTCTTTTTCTGTCATCTTTATTTTTCTGTCTAGTTTTTTATCATATTCATTTGAAAAATATTTGAAAAAAAAATTATGCACACACAGTCTTTACGTTAGTATCCAATTTATTTTATACCGTAGATACCGAAGGAGGTGACGGAACCGTAAACTTCGCCGAGCTAGACTCCGACTACTCCGAACCAGGCAAGCATGTTTGAGCCTTTGATATGATGAGTGTTTTGCATGTTTGCTTGAGTAGTTTTCTCATGGCATGTTTATATAAGCATATTGTGAATGTTATATTGCATGCAAGGAAAGCTACAGGTGAGCTTCGAAGTTTGATGTGTCCATATGATGGTGAGATAACCTGATCATGTGGTGGCATGATAGGTTGTAAGCTGGTACTGTTGAAGCATGCCAGTCTTATGTCAACCATGTAACTCTAGTGTTAACGTGGATCAAGTCTTGTTCCCGTTCGTCCCCGTCCGTGCTACCACATGTTTTCTGCAAAGAATGTGGTTTAGTAAGTTGCAAACCTCTCTCCTTATACACACCAAATAGAGGGGCCGTGTCGGTGTCAAAACCGGCGGATCTCGGGTAGGGGGTCCCAAACTGTGCGTCTAGGCCAGATGGTAACAGGAGGCAGGGAACATGATATTTTACCCAGGTTTGGGCCCTCTCGATGGAGGTAAAATCCTACGTCCTGCTTGATTAATATTGATGATATGGGTAGTACAAGAGTAGATCTACCACGAGATCAGAGAGGCTAAACCCTAGAAGCTAGCCTATGGTATGATTGTATGTTGTCCTACGGACTAAAACCCTCTGGCTTATATAGACACCGGAGAGGGCTAGGGTTACACAAGGTCGGGTACAAAGGAGGAGATATACATATCCGTATTTCCTAGCTTGCCTCCCACGCCAAGTAGAGTCCCATCCGGACACGAGACGAAGTCTTCAATCTTGTATCTTCATAGTCCAACAGTCTGGCCAAAGGATATAGTCCGGCTGTCCGGAGACCCCCTAATCCAGGACTCCCTCAGTAGCCCCGGAACCAGGCTTCAATGACGATGAGTCCGGCGCGCAGTGTTGTCTTCGGCATTGCAAGGCGGGTTCTTCTCCAACTTTCAAGTGTTCGTAAGCAGTGTCCGGCTCCATAAATTTTGAACCTCTTGGCTTCCGTGCCCAATAAAGGTTATCTCCCATGCGTCGAATGAATATGAGGCGCCAGGACGTTTTTACATTCGCCCCCTAGCCAGATAAATAATTGTCTATTAAAGGGATGGGGATTCGTAGATCCAATCCGTATCATTCTCCCCCAGTGAAAATTCATCAGAGCGTGCTTCGGAAAGATCCATTCTAGCATGTCCGACCTCCGCAGCTCCTCCTCCCGCCCCCGTAGCCCTAAGCCCGGTGATTGGGAGAGGTGTTCAGTCCCGCACAGTCGATTAGTCGAGCTGCAGACTAAGGGATTTCTCCCTCTGGCGTACATGGTGCCCGTTCGAGCCAGGCTCGCCACCTACAATGGCGGGGAGCAAGCGGAGAACTTTCCCTGTCCCTCCATGGGGGAACGGGTTTGCCTTGTTCCTTACTTACTAAGGGGACTCGGATTTCCAATCCATCCATTCCTCCGCGGGCTCCTAGAGTCCTACGGCCTCCAACTACACAATCTCACCCCTGCCTCCATCCTCCACATCGCCGGCTATGTTGCTCTCTGCGAGTTGTTCCTGGGCTGCGAGGCTCACTTCGAGCTATGGAAAAGGCTATTCTGCCTTGTCCCTCGCACACAGAGGGAATCACTTTATCAAGTGGGCGGAGCTGAAAAGGCTATCCGGTACCCCGAAGAAGTCGTCCGAAGACTGGCCTTCGGAATGGTTTTATATGGAGGACGTCCCCCTTCCGGACCCTGTTCGGCGGGGTCTACCCGAGTTCAACAATGCTCCTCTGAAGAAGCGCCGAAGTTGGCGCCCACGGAGCCCCCAGGCGGAAGACAACGGAGAAGTCCTCTATCTGATGAACCAGATCAAAGCACTAGCTCGATCCGGATTGACAATAATCGAAGTTATGTCGATTTGCATAATGCGGGGAGTGCAGCCACTCCAATATCATGGGCACCCCTTGTGGTGTTATAACGGGGCGGATGACGCCACCCGCTGCGGGCGTAAGGGTCCGGACAATGCTGCCGCTCTAGCAAAGATTATGTCCGAACTGTTCAAGGGCGAGGAAGAGGAGTTCACCCGCGTCAAGCCACGGGATGGATTCTCTATGTACAATCCTCCAAGCTGGGTAAGTTATATTTCCCTGCTCCCATTTTTCCCGCATTCTTAGTCGTAAGTATTCACCTTGCCACCTTGCGGCAGGAACTGCGAAAAGCCATAAAGGAGGTTAGCAGCCCTTCTCCACAACTAGAGGACCCAGACCGGGCCATCGACTTCGGACTCGAAGAAGATCTGGTTATTTCCGTGGAACTGATAGAATGGCAGTTCTATCAGTTAAGCTGCGACGATGCCCCGGTGGCCATTACGGCTGATTACCCCGGACTGCTCCCTGCATCGCAGGTAAGAAGAATCAAAACGTCCCAACTCCAAAACTAGGATCCCCTTTTAGGCTCTTCACCCACCATATATACATGGCATCTTTTACAGGGAAGGCATTCGGGATGCCCTGCCGAACCCACAGCAACTCGTCAATAAGAGGTGCCGAGGCCAGGTAGGCCAAAAAGGAAGGCGATCAGGACGGAGACACCGGCGCAAAGGTATAGGAAAAACCCTGCTCTGTGGTTGTCGTCTTTCTCAAAATGTAATGACGCCCGCGTTTCTTTAACAGAAAGAACGCTCGCCAGAATATGTCCGGCGATGCTGCCAATCAAGCTTCCACCAGTCGGGTGCCAGGACCGGACATAGAGGCGGAAGGCGATATGGGGCAGGCACCGGATAATCCCCCGACAGAGGATGCAGATAGATTGTCCGCCACAAACTCAGAAGTGGAAAGCGCCATGAATCATAGGCGCCGCCAGGCCGTACTCCGCGACGCTTGTTTCTCACCAGAGGTGTTCGACGCCTTCAATTCTGGAGAGGCGTACCTCCGTGCTGCTCAAGATGGTCTAGCCAGAGCTACGGATCAGTATGTAAAGGATGTATGGGTGAGTAAATCTGACGATTTATATGTATCAGTAGCCCCTGAGACTTGAAACAGTTAGCAGAACTTATTTAAGGATCATCTGTAATGTGCAGGTTCTTACAGAGAAGAATACTAGGCTGTCTCAGGAGCTGGATGAATACAAGACCCAACTGGGGGCTGCTCTTGCCGCATGGCAGGAACAGAAAAAGCCTCCCGCTGTAACATTTACTTTAAAGAATGGTGGTTACCATATAGTGTGCGGCGTGTCTGCAGATCTAACAATTGATTTTGCAGATGAGTCCGGAGTAAGTCCGGGGGACCAGCATGTTATGCAATAGCTAGAGGCTGGCAAACGCGTGCTGAGTAAGGTTGTGCTGGAGAAAAACAGTCTCTAAGATGCCAATGTTAAGCTGAACGTTGAACTAAAAGACGTTCGGTGCCAGCTTGCGGACTCCGAGAAGGAGAATAAGCGGCTTCGGCGCGGCATTTTTAGTAAGTGCTTGAATGAATCCTACTAAAGGAGTTCGGCGAAGCAGTCGACTAACAGCGTTATGTCTGTAGGTATGCTGATGGGTCGTCCTGCGGAGGAAATGCTCGGCTCTGCGGGTGATCTTCTGTCCGAGCTGTCACATCTGCATGAACAAGTTCGGCAGGTGATGCAAGGTGTTGCCCAGGCTTTGTGGCCATCTGTCTCCTTGCCAGAGGGTGTTGTAGTGCTTACGGAGAAGCTCAAGGGAGCACGGCGGCGCCTCCGATTATGGAAGATATCGGCCTGCCAACATGGTGCCAGAGAGGCATGGGCCATGGTGAAGACTCAGTATACCAAGGCAGACCCAAATCACATGGCCAAGGTCGGACCTGTGGGGCCCGACGGAAAAGAGATCCCCGTTAGCTTAGTTTATGGGCAAGTAGAATTAGCCGCAAAGTATTCCCAACAGGATTGTAAGCTAGACCGCCTGTTGGATGGTATAGAAGAGGAGTTTAGTCAGTCTGCATGACTATGTAATTAAAGTGACATGTATAATGCCTTCTAGCCGGATTGTAGATCATTTGTCGTTGCGGACCATTTCGCTTCAACCTCTGGGTCCGATAGTCCAGAGTGAATCTGAATACCCGCTCAGTTATATAAGAACCGGGGTATGCGTGGAGACCAGGCGTAGGGGTCATTAGTGCTTTATCAGACAAGTGCCCAACTAGTTGTGTTATATTACATGGGTAGTAAGAAACATCTTCCAGGGAGAATAGTTCCGTTAAGGGTTCCTTTTCCTGGGTAAGCATGCCCTAAAGTGCATGTCCTGACTGCGATAAGAAACGCAGAAAAAACATCTGGGGGCAGATATGGATAATAAATAAAAGTCATCTTTTGTTCACCGACCGAATATTCCCTTAAGAACGCTAGCTTTCGGCTTCACCCATTCTGAGGTACACATCCGGCTGACCCGGCAGTAACAATCGCAGAGGTGCTCCCCTTATGCCCTAGCCGAATTAACGGGAACGTAGGGCATAAATACAAGAGCCAGGCAACCCATCTTGGCCAAAACTTAACTCATATCGATGCATATAATGGTGAAAAAAGGTACATGCGGAAGTGTAACACATGTGTTGGGCGTGAGGCCCGGGTAAATAATTTAAGTTTCTGTGAAAGAAGCCCCAGGTATGGATAGTGCGGCTAGCGCATCTGTAATGTACAAGTGAGGCGCAAGGTGACCCTTGAAGGCCTAGTGAAATGATAAGAGAAAAAAGAAAGGGAAACAAGACAGATGATGCATATGCAGAAAATGGACAAAGGGAGGTGACTAACATAGAGTCCGGTGCTAGGCGTAGAATCTTCGGAGCCTGGCCGCGTTCCATTTGTTCGGCTCGAGTCGACTAGTCGACGCATCCCGCAGTTGGTACGCTCCACCGGTTAGAACTTGGTCAATAACGAAGGGACCTTCCCATTTGGGCTCGAGCTTGTTCTTTTCTTATCCGGCAAGCATAGAACTAGTTCGCCAACGTTATAATTTTTGGCCCGTACTTCTCTGCTTTGGTATCTGCGAGCCTGTTGCTGGTAAAATGCGGAACGGGCTTTGGCTACGTCACGCTCCTCCTCCAAGGTGTCCATATTGTCCTGCCGATCGAGCACGGCTTCTCTTTCTTCGTACGTGCGCACTCGAGGTGAGTCATGAATGATGTCACAGGGCAAGACTGCCTCTGCGCCGTACACCATAAAAACGGTGTATATCCGGTACTACGATTCAGCATGGTCCGCAGCCCCCAGAGTATGAATTCGAGCTCCTCTACCTAGTGCGTGTCAGACTCCGTTAAGGAACGTACTAATCTGGGTTTAATGCCGCTCATTATAAGACCGTTTACTCGCTAAACTTGACCATTGGTTTGTGGGTGATAGACTGAAGCATAATCGAGCTTGATGCCCATTTTGCTGCACTAGAGTTTTACCTCGTCGGCCGTGAAATTCGTGCCGTTATCAGTGATGATGCTGTGGGGGACATCGTAACGGTGTACAACCCCGGATATGAAATCTATCACCGGTCCGGATTTGGCTGTTTTAACCGGTTTGGCCTCTATCCATTTGGTGAATTTATCTACCATGACCAATAAGTATTTTTTTCTTATGGGTTCCCCCTTTGAGGGGTCCAACCATGTCAAGCCCCCAGACCGCAAAGGGTCATGTAATGGGGATTGTTTGGAGGGCGGTGGGTGGAATGTGGCTTTGATTTGCAAAGAGCTGGCAAGCGGCGCAACGTTGGACCAAGTCCTGTGCATCTTCTCGGGCCGTTGGCCAATAGAATCCTGTACGGAAGGCCTTGCTTACAAGAGCCCGGCTGCGGCATGATGGCCACCGAGTCCGGCGTGAATTTCTGCCAAAAGATTCCGCCCTTCCTCTTCGGAGATGCACCTTTCAAGGACTCCGGTAGTGCTTTTCTTGTACAATTCTCCCTCATGGACCCTGTAGGCCTTGGATCGCCGCACTATGCAGCGTGCCTCATTTTGGTCCTTCAGAAGTTCTTGTCTGGTTAGGTAGGCCAGGAATAGTTCTGTCCATGGGGCAATAATGGCCATTATTTCGTGGGTTGAAGGTGTTATTTCGGTGGCGGAGCCTCCGATTGTGTCAGAGAGTTCGGTATCGGGTATTTTGGCCGGGTCCGGACTGTTGTTACCGGTGTCCCCTTCCCATACCACAGATGGCTTAAACAACCTCTCCAAAAAGATGTTGGGGGACTGTGTCGCGTTTTGCGCCGACGCGGGCGAGGATATCCGCCGCCTGATTGTTTTCCCGAGCCACATGGTGGAATTCGAGTCCCTCGAACCGAGCTGACATTTTTAGGACGACATTTTGATAAGCCGCCATTTTCAGATCCTTGGCGTCGAAATCTCCGTTTATTTGGGATATTGTGAGGTTTGAATCCCCACGCACCTCCAGGCGTTGAATGCCCATGGAGACTGCCATCCGAAGTCCATGCAACAGAGCTTCGTATTCGGCTGCATTGTTGGAACCTGTATAAAATATTTGCAGTATGTACCGAACGGTATCTCCGGTTGGGGACGTCAGGACGACGCCAGCCCCTAGACCGGCCAGCATTTTAGAACCGTCGAAGTGCATGATCCAATTGGAGTATGTGCCGTACTCTTTAGGGAGTTCGGCCTCCGTCCATTCGGTGACGAAGTCGGCCAGTACTTGCGATTTAATGGCTCGGCGAGGTTTGTATGTTATGTCGAATGGGAGGAGCTCAATGGCCCATTTGGCAATCCATCCCGTAGCGTCGCGGTTGTTGATAATATCATTAGTGGCACTTCCAAGGCTACTGTGATTGAACACTCTTGAAAGTAGTGTCACAGTTTCCGTGATGCCATGAATACCGCATATGCTATTTTTTGGTAATGTGGGTACCGTGATTTGCATGGAGTGAGGATGCTGGATACATAGTATACCGGCTTCTGAAGAGGGAATTTGTGTCCGTCCGCTTCAAGTTCAACAATGAGCACCGCGCTTACAACTTGATGAGTTGCCGTGATGTACAACATCATTGGTTCGCCGACGTTTGGTGCGGCCAGGATCGGGTTGGTTGCCAGAATGGCCTTTATTTCTTCCAATCCGGCTGTGGCCACATCTGTCCACTCAAAGTGTTCGGTGCGCCGAAGGAGGTGATAAAGGGGTAAAGCCTTTTCTCCTAAGCGGGAGATAAAGTGGCTTAGAGCCGCCACGCATCTAGTTAGCTTCTGGATTTGTTTGAGATCTGTTGGGGTAGCCAACTGTGACAACGCTCGGATTTTGGCCGGATTAGCTTCAATACCTCTACTAGAGACAATGAATCCCAGGAGCTTTCCGGCTGGTACGCCGAAAATGCATTTTTTCCGGATTGAGCTTGATGTCATATGTTCGGAGGTTGTCGAATGTGAGCCTCGGGTCGTCTATCAAAGAGTCGACGTGTTTGGTTTTGACGACCACATCGTCTATGTATGCCTCTACTGTTTTGCCGATTTGTTTCTCCGGACATGTCTGAATCATGTGCTGATATGTTGCGCCGGCGTTTTTGAGCCCAAAAGGCATTGTGTTAAAACAGAAGGGACCGTATGATGTGATGAATGCCATTGCGGCTTGGTCGGACTCCGCCATCTTGATTTGGTGGTAACCGGAGTATGCGTCGAGGAAACACAATGACTTGTTTCCTGCAGTAGCATCAATGATTTGATCGATGCGTGGGAGGGGGAAGGGATCCTTTGGGCAAGCTTTATTGAAGTCTTTGAAGTCGACACAAAGGCGCCAGGATTTGTCCTTCTTTGGTACCATCACCAGGTTTGCTAGCCAGTTCGGGTGTTTTATTTCTTTGATAAATCCGGCCTCCAATAACTTGGCTAGTTCCTCTCCCATGGCCTGTCTCTTAGGTTCGGAGAAACGCCGAAGAGCTTGCTTGACCGGCTTGAATCCCTTTAGGATATTGAGGCTATGCTCAGCCAGCCTGCGAGGGATTCCTGGCATGTCTGAGGGATGCCAGGCGAATATGTCCCAGTTCTCGCGCAGGAACTCTCATAGTGCGGCATCCAAAGCGGGGCTTAGTTGTGCCCCGATGGAGGCTGTTTTTGTAGGGTCCGTTGGGTGGACTTTGAATTTGACTATTTCATCCGCTGGTTTAAAAGAGGTGGACTTGGATCTTATATCGAGTATCACATCGTCCCTGTTCACCGTGGAGCGCAGCGTAGTCAGTTCCTCGGCCGCTAGGGCTTCGGATAGTGCCTCGAGGGCTAGTGCGGCTGTCTTATTTTTGGCGCGGAGTGCTATGTCCGGATCACTAGCAAGAGTGATGATTCCGTTGGTCCCGGGCATTTTGAGCTTCATGTACCCGTAATGGGGTATGGCTTGGAAGATTGTAAACGCCTCCCGCCCTAATAGAGCGTGGTATCCGCTACTGAACGGGGCCACTTGGAACGTGACCTCTTTGGACCTGTAATTATCCGGCGTGCCGAACACCACATCTATTGTGATTTTTCCTGTACAGCGTGCTTCCTGACTGGGGATTATTCCTCTAAAGGTTGTGCTGCTTCGCTCAATGCAGTTCCAGTCTATTTCCATTTTTCGAAGGGTTTCCTCATAAATGAGGTTCAATCTGCTGCCACCGTCCATGAGTACCTTGGTGAGTCGAAAGTTGTCCACTATTGGACTGAGGACCAATGCGGCTAGTGCTCGGGCTGTTCGGAGTTTAGGTTCGTCACTGGCATTAAAAGTAATAGCCGTGTCACTCCACGGGTTTATTGTTGCCACGTGGTAGACTTCGGCAAGGCTGCGGAGTGTTCGTTTTCGCATATTATTTGATGTGAAAGTCTCGAAGACTGTTAATACCGTACTGGTTTCTCTGGGGTGGCTTTCTGTGGCTTCTGGAATTAGAAGATCTTCACCAATTTTTTCCACCTGCCGGAGTATCCAACATGCTCTAAGACTGTGAGTTGGTGTGGCGCCCTCTGCATTGTGAATTTTATAGGGTCCATTGAGCCATCCCTCCAGTACGGTTCCATGCCCTGTAGAGGGTTTTTACTTTTCGGTGTTTAACCCGGGTGTCTGGCGATAATGCACCCTTTTATTTCGGACTGGGTTTGTATTCAGGGCCGGATTGTCCCAAAATTTTATTTCGGTTTTCCAGGCGCTTTCCATCGCACAGTACTTTTGTACTATGGACGCCAAGTCGGCAAAGCGTGTAATTTCACGGCGACTTATGGCGCTGAGGATTCCCTTGTCCGTGCAATTATTGTATAAGAATGAAATTGCGTCTTCCTCGCGGCAGTCCTTTATCATGTTCATGACAAGGAAGAATATGGCCCAGTAATGGTGTACTGTTTCTTCGAGCTCTTGCCTAATTTGGGATAGATCGCTTATGATTCGGTGGGTGGGTGGAATTGAATCCGAAACCTCACCCAATCTGAGACTCGGGGGCCAAGGAGTTTCCGAACTCGGAAGTTTGGATTCTTGGATGTTTTCCATTGAATCTAGCCCGCTGCTTGACTCTAGGTTCAGGTCTTGAGTGACGTCCTCCCCTCCGTGGGTATCCGGCTTGGAGGGATCGGGAATCCGGACATATCTTGTCCTTAAGATAGGTGAAGGGTTGCCGCATTGTTCCTCCACCACTGCAACGTGATGGGTGACCTGGGGAGAGTTGATCTCTCTCAGATCGGGTTTAGGCCCAATCTGATCGTAGTCTGTAGCGACTCCCAGGGCGGCGATGCGATCCAAGAGCTCGTTTAGGGAAGAGAGCTCCATTGGATCTAACTACTCGACGAGTTCTGAGTTGACGTGAAGATTGTTTTTGATGACCCGAGAAGTCATCGTCGGCGCAGTGGCCGAACATGCGGTCATAAGAAAACCACCTAGCCGGAGAGTTTGGCCGACAGCCAAAGCTCCCTTAGCAACAATGTCGTCTTTAAAGACGGGATGAGGCATCCTTCCTGATGGCGACGGCATAGCGGAACTCTCAATGAAAGCACCAATGTCGGTGTCAAAACTGGCGGATCTCGGGTAGGGGGTCCCGAACTGTGCGTCTAGGCCGGATGGTAACAGGAGGCAGGGAACACGATGTTTTACCCAGGTTCGGGCCCTCTCGATGGAGGTAAAACCCTACGTCCTGCTTGATAAATATTGATGATATGTGTAGTACATGAGTAGATCTACCACGAGATCAGAGAGGCTAAACCCTAGAAGCTAGCCTATGGTATGATTGTATGTTGTCCTACGGACTAAAACCCTCTGGCTTATATAGACACCGGAGAGGGCTAGGGTTACACAAGGTCAGTTACAAAGGAGGAGATATACATATCCGTATTGCCTAGCTTGCCTTCCACGCCAAGTAGAGTCCCATCCGGACACGAGACAAAGTCTTCAATCTTGTATCTTCATAGTCCAACAGTCCGACCAAAGGATATAGTCCGGCTGTCCGGAGACCCCCTAATCCAGGACTCCCTCAGGCCGTGATGAGGGTTCCATGGCCCTGGATTAAAGCCCGTCATCCGGTGAGGGGGCATGGGTGTTTCCGGTTGGGACCGAGAGGGGGGCACCCCTTAGAGCGTGCGAATATAAATTTGATCCCATGCTATTCGAGGTTGTAGCCTCCCCGTCTCAGAGTTTTTCTTGAACGTTGCCTAGGGTGATCCCTGGCAGCAGAATGTGGAATGGGTGCGTACTAGTTAGATGTGTTTCTTCTAAAATACCGTAAATGGAACTAGTCCTTTGTGACTACTGAAATCTGTTGGCTGTGGATTAACAGTGCAAACTCTGCAGAGTCATAACCATTCAAGTAACCGTGTCCATGGTCAAGGACCTTGATCAACATATCAGTGTCAGTCTCCGTGTCTGTCTAAGTATCTGTCTCAGTGTCAGTCTCTGAGAATGAGCTGAAACCGAGAATGGTAAACCCGGCTGAATGTTATTCCGGTGGATGGACTAACCGGTTTATTATTATGTACGAAGTATTTCCTTGGGATGATTTAAATTCATGAGCTACTTAAATTCGAATGATGAAATATAAGCCCTTTATGTGATGTCGCTCAGACGTCCGACTGCGGCATTCATGCTATTTACTTTTGATATAAGCCCTTTATGTGATGTCGCTCAGACGTCCGACTGCGACATTCTTGTTATTACTTTTGATATAAGCCCTTTATGTGATGTCGCTCAGACGTCGACTGTGGCATTCTTGTTATTTACTTTTGATATAAGCCCTTTATGTGATGTCGCTCAGACGTCCGACTTCGGCATTCTTGTTATTTACTTTTGATATAAGCCCTTTATGTGATGTCGCTCAGACGTCCGACTGTTGCATCCTGATTATTTACTTTCATTATAATCCCTTTTCGAGATGTCGCTTAGACGTCCGACTGTGGCACGTCCTGTCATTTACGTTTCAGTATAAGCCCTTTATGTGGTGTCGCCCTGACGCCTGACTGCGGCATGTTAATTTATTTTTACCTTTCGAGGCGTCGCTTCAGACACCCGATCGGTCTTCAGCTATTTTATTGGGATTTCGGGAGGACTACCGCCTGACTTCCTTTTATTTATTGTGCATTGCAAATTTATTACCTGAGTGTGCATTACTAATCTGCTCATGTGCATCATGTTTGCATTTGTTATATCTTATGTCCAAACTGTCTTGCGAGTACATTCAAAGTACTCACCTGGCTTGTTGATTTGGCCAGATGTTGACGAAGGCGATCTTATGGATGAAGAGTTCGATAGCGAGTCTGACGCCTACAGGAGTCCCAGTCAGTCCCGTGGGATCCTGGAGTTGGTCACTTGTATTATATTCACTTCCGCTACACAAATAAAATCATCAAGCCTCACTCCGGCGCTTGATGAGTTGTAAGATTTTGGAGTCATGTCACCCACTACACTGTGACATATCCACCACCACTTTTATTATGAGTCAGTAGTTATGCCACCATACTCCTTTGTTTCGTATCCGCCCTTATGTATAATATCGGCGTGCTTGTAATAAAATTGTTGAGCAGCCTCGGCTCAACCTTGTATAATATTTAGTACTTCTGGATTTCTGTATTAAGGATTTGTCTGCCAGTAAGGAGGATTCTTCTGTACTGGTCAATACAAGGGTCGGCTTTTCAATAAATGTTTTATTGGGAAAATCGGTCCTGACAACCTTGGTATCAGATCCAGGCTGACTGTAGGAAGCCACTAGGTGCGATTGCTAATCGGTTATTAGCGTAATAAGTGCTACTTTTAACACTTTACAATGGTAGCAATTTTCTGTTAGTCATCATAAATTTATGAATTGACTATCTGGAATTTTTGTCTACTTTTGTAGATGGCTAGCAGCGACTGTGAGTCACAGGTGTTCGCCAATGTACCTGAGGGGTTTATCAAGCTTCTCGTCTCCATCACCAAGGTCGCGATCGGGCCATCAACTCGTCCGGAGTTCACACTCTACCAGCACAAGATCAGCGACAGCGTGTCTATGTACCAGGCCGCGGTGCAATTCAAGGGAGGATGTTCTGAGACACGCCGCTTCCAATTTGTGGGAAGGGCCATGCCTACGGAGAGGCATGCCATGCAGATGGCTGCCCGTGAGGCGATAGCTCGTCTCCGGGATGCTCTTCCTTCGATGAAGACTCGTCGCTACCGCTACCTCCCATGCCACGTGCCATACACTTGTCACTATGCATTTGCTTGCGCTAGGGGAGACAGAGATGAGGCTATTGAAATGTTGGTTGAATATCTCAAAGCTCTTCAGGCAGCTTTTGACAACCTTGTGGATGACCTTGTGGTTGCTCGTATGGACTTTGTTCAGGGATGTTCCGCCAACAGGAGGGAGCTCCTCCATACAGCACCACCACTGACTTACGTCTCGTCCTCAGCCTCCTATGCACCTGCCATCTTAGCCACCGCTCGCCGCCTGCCTACTACTGAGGAGTTTGACCAAGTCATTGCCCCTACTCCAGTCCGTGCTGCACCACCAGCCGCGCCCGCACCAGCTCCTCAAACCAGTACTTTGCGCCTGGAGCCTATTAGTGAGGAGGAGGTTGAGTCTCCAGCATCACTGGGTCTTACCCTCGGTAGGCAGAAGGAAGTGTTTACCATCTCCGACTGAGTGCGCCTGGCAGCCGTGCGATGTACCAGCTTGTATGATATGTGTATTTGTATATAGGTTTGGTGAGAAGTAGTTTTGTGTGCGCATCATGTGGGAACTCGGAGAAGTGCACTAGCCTAAATAACATGTCAGGAATGTGTACGTACATCCTGAGTGGTGTATTGTATAATTATGTCTTGCGTGTAAGATATGTACTGAGCGGTCCTTCTCCATGCGCAACCAAGTATTTCTTGAAAAAATTTGGAGTTCTTAAAATTTCCGCCTTTGCAATATTATTTATTTTTGCCACTCGGTTTTTCTTATCAATTCTGCAAAAATACCCCAGAGTGGAAAATGCCTCGTCCCTGGACTTGTTCTATGCCAAGTCCGCCAGAGGAAAATTATGGAACCCAGACAAGTAACAATTTCACACAGGGACAGTCAAGTCAGCAAGGCAGTGAAACAGCATTTTCTCAAGTATGCCGCCTTTATGAGCAAAGCCAGCAGCAGCATCAAGAAATGATGAACCATGTTATCAATATGGGAAATCACCGTGAACCATATCAGCAGCATTCCAAATTGTCTGAACTACAAAAGACACGTCCCCCAATGTTCTCTCACACTAATAGACCTCTTGAGGCCGATGATTGGCTTCGAGACATTGAAAGGAAGTTAATTGTTGCACAGTGTTCGGACCATGAGAAGGTACTTTATGCACCTCACTACCTCACGGGAGCAGCTGCATCATGGTGGGAAAATTTCCTACACATGCACCCCAATGAAAATAATATCACCTGGGAAGCATTTAAAGAAGGTTTTCGTGGGGCGCACATTCCCAGAACTATTATGAAGATCAAGAAAAGGGAGTTTGATGACCTCAAGCAGAGAAGCATGACAGTGACTGAGTACAATAGTCAGTTTACTCAATTATCTCGTTATGCCAACGAAGAGCATATGACTAAAAATAAAAACATGGAAAAATTTCTAGACAGTCTGGCACCAGCACTTAAATGCCAGCTTGTCGTACACACCTTTCCGGATTTCAAAACACTTGTGGACAAAGCTATTACATTGGAAAATGAGCGCCGCGGCTTGGAGGATTTTCGCAAGCGCAAAAGGGACAAGACTACTCATGCTCGCAACAACCGGAACAAGACTGATCTTCAGAAAATTGGAGCGAACAAACCCCCAACCAGTGCTCCATGCCCGAACAAAAAATTTCATGCAAGAGACAAGGATTTTACATATCGCCCGGGCGTTACTTGCTATGCTTGTTGAGAGGAAGGACACTATGCAAACAGTGCCCAAAGCCAAGAAACTCGGCCCCCAAGCCGAACAACAATGGAAATAATTCAACACCCAAGCGTAACAACTTCAACCCCAATAACAATCACAGGAAGGGTCACTTGAACCATGTGACCAAGGAGGAAGCCCAGAATGCCCCGGATATCGTACTTGGTACATTCCCTGTCCACACAATACCTGCCACGGTTTTGTTTGATTCTAGAGCTTCTCACTCGTTCATTTCAAAGAAATTTGCTTTGCAACATGATTTTTCGATGCTTCCCTTGGAAAAATCCATGACCATCAAGTCCCCCGGGGATAAGCAAATCACTCAGAGTTACTGCCAAGGTGTGGTTATTGAGATTGAGGGACTAAAGTTTCAGGCAAACCTCATTGTATTGGAAAATAAGGGACTGGACGTTATCCTAGGAATGAACTGGTTAACCACCAACAAGGGGTTTATCGACTACTTCAATCGAACTGTAATTCTTACTCACCATCACGGGAAGACGATAAAAGTTGCAGCTCAAGAAAGACCAATAGCACGGCAACCAAAGTTGAACAAGGTGGACATTTCAGAGTTAAGAAAAGTTCCAGTGGTATGTGAGTTCCCTGACGTATTTCCTGAAGAACTACCAGGCATGCCACCAGACCGGGAAATAGAGTTCATCATTGAACTAGCGCCTGGAACCACCCCCATTTACAAGAAACCTTATAGAATGGCACCCTCCGAGTTGGTAGAATTAAAGAAGCAGATAAAAGAATTACTGGACAAAGGATTTATACGGGCCAACTCCCCACCTTGGGGTTCACCGGTATTATTTGCCAAGAAAAAGGATGGGACACTGAGATTATGTATAGACTATCGAGCCCTCAACATGGTCACCATCAAAAACAAATATCCAATGCCACGGATAAATGATTCATTTGACCAGCTCGCACAAGCCAAGGTCTTCTCAAAAATTGATTTAAGGTCGGGGTACCATCAATTAAAAGTACGGACAAAAGATATCCCTAAGACAGCATTCACCTCCAGATACGGATTATATGAATTTACAGTAATGCCGTTTGGACTAACAAACGCCCCTGCATATTTTGTCCATCTCATGAACAAAGTGTTTATGAAATTTATGGACAAATTTGTTGTGGTGTTCATTGATGATATTCTGGTGTACTCTAAGACACCAGAAGAGCCTGCTGAACATCTCAGAATTGTACTGAGAGAATTAAGGAAACATCAATTATACGCCAAATTCAGCAAATGTGAATTTTGGTTAAGACAGGTTGGTTTTCTAGGCCACGTATTGACTCAAGAAGGTGTCGCCGTGGACCCAGAAAAAGTAAAGGCCGTACTTGGCTGGAAACCACCAGCCAACGTAACAGATGTACGAAGTTTCCTATGGATGGCTGGATATTACCAAAGGTTTATTGAGGGGTTTTCCACCATAGCAAAACCAATGACACAGTTACTCAAGAAGGATAAGAAATTTGTATGGACTGAAGCTTGCGAGAAAAGTTTCCAAGAACTCAAAAGGAAGTTAACAACAGCACCAGTATTGGTTGTACCAGACATACACAAAAGTTTTGAAGTATATTGTGACGCATCCCGGAAGGGCCTCGGATGCGTACTAATGTAAGAAGGCAAGGTAGTCGCATACGCTTCCAGGCAACTACGAAAGCATGAAGAAAATTATCCTACTCATGACCTGGAATTGGCAGCAGTCATTCATGCACTCAAGGAGTGGATACACTTTTTGCTTGGAAATCGTTGTGAAATATATACGGACCATAAAAGTCTCAAATATATTTTCACATAGTCAGAACTCAATTTGCGGCAAAGGCACTGGTTGGAATTAGTGAAAGATTATGATGTTCACATTCACTACCATCCAGGAAAGGCAAATGTAGTGGCAGATGCTCTTAGTCGAAACCCCAGCTTGGGCAACGACAGCCTACAGAACTTGAGACCTGAATTTCAGCAGGAGTTCGCCAAACTTAACTTGGTTATGGTCACTGAAGGCAATGTGTCAAATTTGGAAATACAGCCCACCCTAATGGAAGAAATTAAGAAGGCTCAGCCTGGACACCCCAGCATCGAAGGCATAAAAAGAAAAGTGAGTATGGGCAAGGCTTTAGAATTTGTTGTAGACGATAAGGGAATATTATGGTACGGAGAAAGACTTTGCGTACCAAATATAGCAGACCTCAAACAGAAAATTCTAGCCGAAGGCCACACCACTCCATATTCAATCCACCCTGGAGGAACCAAAATGTACAAGGACATTCAGGAAAAATTTTGGTGGCATGGCATGAAGAGGGATATAGCCACATTCATTGCATGTTGTGATTCATGTCAGCGCGTTAAAGCCGAGCACCAAAAACCAGCAGGACTATTACAACCAAACAGGATACCTGAGTGGAAATGGGACGAAATTGGATTGGATTTTATAGTTGGACTACCTCGGTCACGACACGGGAATGATGCCATATGGGTCATCACGGATAGATTAACTAAGGTGGCACATTTCATCCCAGTAAAGACAACCCACACCACTCAGAAGCTTGCCAAGCTTTATCTCTCCCGCATAGTTTATCTGCATGGAATTCCAAAGACTATAATATCCGACAGAGGCACTCAATTCGTCTCTAAGTTTTGGGATTAGTTACAACAAGCTCTAGGGACTCAGCTAGTATTCAGTACAGCATACCACCCCTAGACCGGAGGACAAACTGAACGTGTGAACCAAATTCTAGAGGACATGCTAAGAGCATGCGTTCTCACCTATGGAACCAGTTGGGAAGAAAGCTTGCCATATGCCGAGTTCGCATACAACAACAGTTACCAAGCCAGTCTACAAATGGCACCTTTTGAAGCCTTGTATGGGCGAAGATGTTGTACCCCATTAAACTGGTCAGAAACAGGAGACAGCCGTATCTTTGGCCCAGACATGCTCAAGGAAGCGAAGGAGAAAGTTAGACTAATCAGAGATTGAATCAAGACAGCCCAGAGCCGACAAAAGAGTTACTATGATCAAAAACATCGTGAGGTTAGTTTTGAACCCGGTGAATATGTGTACCTGCGAGTATCTCCTATGAGGGGCCTGTAATGATTCAAAGTTAAAGGAAAGCTGGCACCACGATTTATCGGACCCTTCTGTGTGGTTGCACGAAGAGGCACAGTGGCCTACCAGCTAGACCTACCCAAAGAACTGTCAGATGTCCACAACGTGTTCCACATCTCACAGTTGAGGAAATGTGTAAGCAACCCGGAAAAACATGTATCTCACGATAACATTGACATGAAACCAGACCTCACCTATGCGGAACGTCCAATAAAAATATTGGAAGAGTCTGAAAGAAGGACCCGTCAGAAAACAATTAAGTTTTTCAAGGTTCAGTGGAGCAATCACACCGAGGATGAAGCAACATGGGAAAGAGAGGATTTCCTTCAGGCAGAATACCCACACCTATTTGAGGATCAACTGAAATCTCGGGGACGAGATTTTTCCTAAGGGGGTAGGTGTTGTAACACTCCAAAAATTTTGATTTGGTTTTATCAAATTCTTTATTTTATTTGAAGGGGGTTATTTAAAAAAATTCCAAAATACTCTCCTTTTCAAAAAAAATTCTCTTATGACAAGTAAATTATTTTTGGGTTCATCCAAATCTTGATTTTCGGTCTTGAGGGTTTTTCATCTTATATTGGCTCAACACAAATAAGGTTGGAAGGTCTTTACAATTTCTTTTTAATAAAAAGAATTCCTAAATTTTGGATTTATTCTTCCGCATTCAAAAAGTGCCCGCTTGCCATGACCTATGAAAAATATTTTCTTCCAAACCCACCTCCCTACTTTGGGACAAGCCAAGCATCCAATTCGGGCAAGTTTCAACTTCCCCGAAATTTTGTTTCTGTTTATTTTAACCTCAAAATCTTTTATGTCATTTAATTTGGACCTTAGAGATTTACAAAGGAACTGTCAAATTTCCTTTGAGTTTTGACTCCAAATAAATTCCTCTGGCTAGTCATTAGCACCCTCAACTAAGATCCATCAAGATCCACTGATCCACAATTCAAATTTTTCAAAAATTGCTTGCTGCAAGTTTGGACCAGATTTGCCTTTTTTGGTGAAATTCATTCTTTTTCTTTTCCTAAAAATATAAGATAAATCAGGCAGCCCCTAGATGCATCAAGAGACCACCTCACCAAGTCCCAGCTACAGAAAAAATATTCACGTGCCTAAATCATCTCGTCGAACAGTTGGCGTGCACTGTTCCTGTCAAAATTCAGAGTTTCATTGTTTTGGATCAGTCGAAAGTGTCGTTTTCTTCAGAACTTGGCGTCGATCTCGCTAGTGCGCGCGTTGGCGCCTTGCTCGCTGCTTCCCCTTCTTATCCATCGCACCACATGGTTTCCTGGACGGTTGCTAGCGTCGGCGGTGAGCTGGCAGAGGTGCATCGCCCCCGTGAAGCGGCGGCAGCAACACTCGCTGCGGCTGCCAGAGAGGCGCACCGTGGAACGGCGCCGTCTAGCACCGCCCACACCACCAGGCGCCTCCGCGTGGCCGTCCCCTCCCATGTACGTGCTGCAGAGCCGTCGTCATGGCCTGGAAAGCACAGAGCGTGCTCCCTGCCACTGACGTGCTCGAGGCCGTTCCGTCGAGAGCTTGGAGTATCACCCAAGTCATACCAAGTTTAGCCCTTGAATGGAACCAGTGGACCAACCCGATGATGCCCAATCACCTAAACCTCCAGCCCGACCACTGCCTCGCCGTAATCGCTCACCGGAGTTATCCCGTTCTCGGCAACCGCCTCGGGCCGGCTATAAAAGGAGGCCCCGAGCTCGCCTTCGACACAGCACCACCCCTCCACCTCACCAGGGCCGCGCCTAGCCACTAGGAGGACCTAGAGGAGGTCTTCTTCCCCGACTCCGGCCGCCGCGTTCCGCTTCGGGCTCCGGCACGATTCTCTCCGGTAAGGGAACCCCTGCCTCCCAAACCTTGCCAGTAGCCTCCTAGTGCTCCCACTCTTCTGACCCTAGCCTCAATTTGGCGTCTACAGCCCTCCTCGGCGAAATCCACCACCGCCCGAACCACCGTCCGCCGGAGTGGAGGCCGCCGTCGATGCGGTGCTCGCTGACGACCAACTCCACCACCCACAGACGCGGAAGAGATCTGTGAACCCATAGGTACTCTTCGTTTCCCCTACCTCACTGTGGATCCACGCCGGCGACCACCGCAAGCCTCGGGCGCCGGTGGACTCTGTTTTGAAATTCAAACCTGACGGGTGGGACCCCTCGTCGGCCTCTCCTCTCTTATTCGAACCATATTCTGAAAACGCCTTCGGGCAAAGTACGCTTTCCCTTTTGGTTTGGCATATTTCTAACTGAAGCGTTTTCCTGTTTTTATAAACTAGCCCCTGGATAGTTTTCTGTTTATAACAGATTAGTCCCTGGACTAAAACCTTTATAACTTTTAAACAAAAGATGATTTTGAGTTGATTCTTTTTCTGTCATCTTTATTTTTCTGTCTAGTTTTATATCATATTCATTTGAAAAATATTTGAAAAAAAAATTATGCACACACAGTCTTTACGTTAGTATCCAATTTATTTTATACCGTAGATACCGAAGCAGGTGACGGAACCGTAAACTTCGCCGAGCTAGACTCCGACTACTCCGAACCAGGCAAGCATGTTTGAGCCTTTGATATGATGAGTGTTTTGCATGTTTGCTTGAGTAGTTTTCTCATGGCATGTTTATATAAGCATATTGTGAATGTTATTGCATGCAAGGAAAGCTACAGGTGAGCTTCGAAGTTTGATGTGTTCATATGATGGTGAGATAACCTGATCATGTGGTGGCATGATAGGTTGTAAGCTGGTATTGTTGAAGCATGCCAGTCTTATGTCAACCGTGTAACTCCAGTGTTAACATGGATCAAGTCTTGTTCCCGTTCTTCCCCGTCCGTGCTACCACATGTTTTCTGCAAAGAATGCGGTTTAGTAAGTTGCAAACCTCTCTCCTTGTACACACCAAATAGAGGGGCCGTGATGAGGGTTCCATGGCCCTGGATTAAAGACCGTCATCCAGTCAGGGGGCATGGGTGTTTCCGGTTGGGACCGAGAGGGTGGCACCCCATAGAGTGCGCGAATATAAATTTGATCCCATGCTATTCGACGTTGTAGCCTCCCCGTCTCAGAGTTTTTCTTGAATGTTGCCTAGGGTGATACCTGGCAGCAGAATGTGGAATCGGTATGTACTGGTTAGATGTGTTTCTTCTAAAATACCATAAACGGAACTAGTCCTTTGTGACTACTAAATTCCGTTGGTTGTGGATTAACAGTGCAAACTCTGCAGAGTCATAACCATTTGAGTAACCGTGTCCATGGTCAAGGACCTTGATCAACATAACAGTGTCAGTCACCGTGTCTGTCTCAGTATCCGTCTCAGTGACAGTCTCCGAGAATGAGCATGAAACCGAGAATGGTAAACCTGGCTGAATGTTATTCCGGTGGATGGACTAACCGGTTTATTATTATGTACTAAGTATTTCCTTGGGATGATTTAAATTCATGAGCTACTAAAATTCGAATGATGAAATATAAGCCCTTTATGTGATGTCGCTCATATGTCCGACTGCGGCATTCGTGTTATTTACTTTTGATATAAGCCCTTTATGTGATGTCGCTCAGACGTCCGACTGTGGCATTCTTGTTATTTACTTTTGATATAATCCCTTTATGTGATGTCGCTCAGACGTCCGACTGTGGCATTCTTGTTATTTACTTTTGATATAAGCCCTTTATGTGATGTCGCTCAGACGTCCGACTGCGGCATTCTTGTTATTTACTTTTGATATAAGCCCTTTATGTGATGTCGCTCAGATGTCCGACTGTGGCATCCTGATTATTTACTTTCATTATAAGCCCTTTTCGAGATGTCGCTTAGACGTCCGACTGTGGCACGTACTGTCATTTGTGTTTCAGTATAAGCCCTTTATGTGGTGTCGCCCTGACGCCCGACTGCGGCATGTTAATTTATTTTTACCATTCGAGGCGTCGCTTAAGACACCCGATCGGTCTTCAGCTATTTTATTGGGATTTCGGGAGGACTACCGCCTGACTTCCTTTTATTTATCGTGCAGTGCAAATTTATTACCTAAATGTGCATTACTAATCTGCTCATGTGCATCATGTTTGCATTTGTTATATCTTATGTCCAAACTGTCTTGCGAGTACATTCAAAGTACTCGTCTGGCTTGTTGATTTGGCCAGATGTTGACGAAGGCGATTTTATGGATGAAGAGTTCGATAGCGACTCCGACGCCTAGAGGAGTCCCAGTCAGTCCCGTGCGATCCTGGAGTTGGTCACTTGTATTATATTCACTTCCGCTACCCAAATAAAATCATCAAGCCTCACTCCGGCGCTTGATGAGTTGTAAGATTTTGGAGTCATGTCACCCACTACACTGTGACATATCCACCACCACTTTTATTACGAGTCAGTAGTTATGCCACCATACTCCTTTGTTTCATATCCGCCCTTATGTATAATATCGGCGTGCTTGTAATAAAATTGTTGAGCAGCCTCAGCTCAACCTTGTATAATATTTAGTACTTCTGGATTTCTGTATCAAGGATTTGTCTGCCAGTAAGGAGGATTCTTCTGTACTGGTCAATACAAGGGTCGGCTTTTCAATAAATGTTTTATTGGGAAAAGCGTTCCTGACAATCTCTCTCCTCGTCGGTGGTCATAAATCTGGCCGAATCCCGTCTACTGCGAGAGGTGAGGTGGTGCAGCATTGACGTTGTCGCCGTCGGCGATGGAGAAAGCCGATGTGCACCATCCTCTCGGAGCTGGCACTGGCGCAGACGAAGGTCTTCCGCGCCCTTGTTCGCTGCCGTCGTGTGGGCAGATCCCGCCCGCCCGCCTAAGCGACATCTCACCCACCTGAGGTATAACTTCTTGTACTAGTCCAGCTCCCCAGGTTGCTGCATGCGGGTTTTCTTCTATGCCACTACTCCCCACCTCCCCATGTACAATAGCTAGGGTTCGTCGGCTGGTCCAACATCACCTAATTTTTACTATTATAGAGGGAATTCCACTCGAAAAGTTGTCCTGGTTTATGCCTCGGTGGAGGTATACATGTTGTTTTGAAAAAATGTACATGGTGGTTGTGCGGTCATTGTCCATATGCTCCTATTGCTGCTGCTAATCTAATACTATCACTGGTTAAATGAAGAAATGTTTTTTTCTCAGGTATCCTAGTTTAGTTCCCATCAAGATAATCATGATGCTTCGGTTTGTTGGTGTACTTTTCATTAATTCTTATTGACAATTGAGATGTCGTTGTTAATCTTGTCCCACTGCCAAAACAAAGTAACAACACTATATCCTTTTTTATATTTTTGCAAACAGCGATGCATATCTCCATACCCGGGCATGTCTTTCTCAATTTTAGTGGAAATGCACAAAATTGGATGGCCATTGTTGTTCCGCCTCACAGTACTCTACCACGTGGTTCTTCCTTCCTCGAGCTTGATTACCGAGAAGAAACATACCACGGTGAGGATTTGTCGAACTTCATTGGTGCCTCACCCAAACTTGATGCCAAATGGATGATGCATCACCACGATGACCTATCAATGCTCATGGTTGCGCCTCATGGTTGCATCGGCTGGTGAAGTTGATCAATTTTCAACGAAAAACAAGCTGTCTTCCATCAGTGATCTTTGCTTGTTACCCACAAAGATGATATCCATCATCGGTTCACCTTGGTTGCGTTGGAGATGCAGTTGTCTTTCACATTGGTGCAATTTTATCATACAATTGGCTATGAACCAAATGTTTCCTCGAAGAAGGATCGACGTTGGTACTAAGAGCATAAGTTTTGTATTGATTTCTAAGCCTTCTCACAACTTTTTCTTCAGCTCCCCTATAATTTTATTTGTCCAGCTATTAACTAAATATGTGGTCAGACTTTGATTACAAAATGGTGTGGACTAAAAACCCGGATGGACGTAGTAGCCCTCCATTTTTATTTACTCTGCATATTAGATTTGACTGAAGTCAAACTTTGTAAAGTTTGACAAAGCTTAGGCCAAACACAACAAACCATAATTATTGAGGGAGGGCAAACTGTACATACTCTCAAACCTTTCCGATAATTGAAATTAAAATTCTTTATTTGTACACACTCTCACACGTTTCTGATAATTTGGCGCATGTGTGGTTGTTCACTTAACGGAGGGTAGTGTACCGCACGTGAAGGACAGGAAGTGCGACCAGGATGCGTGGATTGTTAGTTCATCGTAAGTAGTTTTATTCACTGGTATGGTAAATAAAGAGTTTCGTTTAGTACTTGCACAATTTAAAACGATTGTTATGGAGATAAAAAGAAAACCACTCCACTATATATTAGTAGTATACACGAGTACTATATAAGTAGTACTATATAAGCTGGAGCCTCAGCACTTGTTCGCTAGGGTTTGCACTCTCCGCACTCTTGCCAGACTACATATATATGTACACGCTGGAGGCTCAGCGTTCCTTTGCTAGGGTTTGCTATATTCACAATCTCTCACCCTCTTCACCAGATCTAAACAAGACTGTGTTGGCCTCTGTCTCTCTCTCCCCCCTCACAGTTGGTGAAGGAGTCGTCCGAATCCCGTCGCACAGGGAAGGGGAGGAGGTGCAGCGTTCACTCTATTGCCTTTGGCGAGGGAGGCAATCCGCTGCTGGCTGTGTTGTTCTCTTTCACCCAGTGCCTGTGCGTGAGGGCCACCGACCCCTTCTTCCTCGCTATCGTACGTAGTGTGGGCAGATCCGGCCTCCCGCCACATGCCTAGCCACATCCCGACAACCCTAAGGTATAACTTTCTTTGAAACCATCATTGCTCTAGCTGCATGCTGGTCTTTTTTGATTCTATAGTCGAATCTAGGTCTTGGTTCAAAGAGGAAAGAAGGGTGCGGTGGGATGGAGCATGAATCTAGGACGTGGTTCAATGAGGAAAGGAGGGAGGGAAAGTAGACATACTGGCCATCCAGCCGCTTTGTTGGTCGAAAAGGGAAAAAGGGGGTAACCTAGTAAACACATCTGTAAGGAACCGATCTCTTTGTTGAAAAAGGAAAGAAACTAGGGGGTCAGGTAGTTTGTGCGAGACTAGATTTGATGCCCTCACATAGGAAAAAGGTTCAAAGAGAACAAATATGGGACCAACGCAGATATGCTGCTTGGCAACATACTCTGCATCACCCATTTATACGTGTGGATGCACATGCTGTTGGCATGTCCCATGTCCCATACAACAATTTTTCTATTATTAATCTAAGAATGCCACTGGAAAATTGAAGCAATGCCACTGTTAAAAGTAAATTACATTTTAAACGAATGTTGGTTCAAGAGAATGTCTCTGTTAATATGAATCAATGCAACCGTTTTATAAATGCTATTGTCCTACTTTGTTTTCCATCAAGATAAGTTAGATGCTTCTTTTTGTCGCCGTATGTTTCATCCTGCTTTATTGGCCAGTAATTATTTCCTTTTTTTTCCTCTGTTAAAACAGGGATATCTGTTCAACTCATTGTTATAGCGAACTTAAATGTCACACCGGTGACTTTGCTTGATTTTAGTGCAACTGCACAAAACGAGGTTGGATTTCCTATTTGTGTTGGCAGATTCGTACGTGATCTTGTGTGCGTCATGAAAGATTGGTACCTTCCTTCATCCACATGATCGTGCAGTGTGCTTTGAGATGTTGTGCTACTTATATTGGTATTATTTTAAATAAATTTTGAATTGAAGCTATTGAATTGCTGTCTTCTCCCATTAAGTAGTGAACAAAAATGGGACCAACCCAGACATGATGCTTGTTGCTTTGTTACGACAAACTCTACATCACCCCCTTTATATAAGTATATGGAAGCACATGGTGTTGTTGCACCCACTCTCCCCTAGAAATTCTTATGCTTTTTGTTAATCTAATGTCGCTGGTAAAATTAAGCAATGCCACTCTCAGAATTAACTACTGAATCTTAGTTCAAAATTGCAACACTTTTTAGGGATTGGCAGGAGTACCATTTCTGTTAGGGATCGACCGGAGTACATGTTTAAGAAATGTATTTTGAGATAATGTCTCTGTTATTATATATCAGTTACAGTGTTTTACAAATGGTACTATCCTGCTTTGTAGTTCTTTCTACATGTTTAACCAAGGTATTGGTAAGATAATGTCTCTGTTAATATGAGTCAGTCGCATTGTTTTAGGGATGGTACTTTTCTGCTTTGTCGTTCTTTATACGTGTTAAAACAAGGCATTGTTAAGCTAATGTCTCAGGTAATATGAATGAATCACACTGATTGAGAATTGCTACCCTCCTGCTTTATTTCCCATTAAGATAAGGTAGATCAGTAGACGTTTTTCTTCTAGGAGTATAAGTCATCAACCATTATTTCTCAGTAATGGTTTCCATTATACCTATTGTCGCATAGGAAAAAGGTGGAAAGAGAACAAATATGGGACCAACACAGATATGTTGCTTGGCAACATACTTTGCAAACCCATTTATACGTGTGGAGGCACATGGTGCTGGCATGTCCCATGTTCCATACAACTATTTTGCTGTTGTAATCTAAGAATGCCACTGGAAAATTGAAGCAATGCCACTGTTAAAAGTAAATTACATTTTTAACGAATGTTATTTTAAGAGAATTTCTCTGTTAATATGAATCAATGCAACCGCTTTAGACATGCTATTGTCCTATACTTTGTTTTCCATCAAGATAAGGTAGATGCTTCTTTTTGTGGCCGCATGTTTCATCCTCCTTTATTGGCCAGTAATTGATTCCTTTTTTGCCTCTGTTAAAACAGGGATATCTATTCAACTTTTTTCTATTGCGACATTTTGCTTCTCCACGTGAAACACTTTTGTTTTAAGAGTGTTTTGTGCAGTTCAACTTGAATGTCACACCGGTGACTTTGCTTAGTTTTGGTGGAACTGCACAAAAGGAGATTGGATTTCCATATATGTGTTGAGATTTCTTTCAAGTCCTCCACGCGAGTTGTTTCAAATCTTGGTCAAGAAAGGTCAGTACTGACTTTCATCCACATGATGCTGCAGTGTGCTTTGAGATGTTGTGCTACTTGTATTGGTACTGTTTTGGACAAATGTTGAACTGAAGCTATTGAACTGCTGTCTTTTACCATTAAGTGAGCAAAAATTGTTCCAACCCAGATATGATGCTTGTTTCTTTATTACAACAAAACTTTTCATCACCCCCTTTATAAGTAGATGGAAGCACATGGTGTTGTTGCGCCCACTCTCCCTAGAACTATTTATGCTTTTTGTTAATCTAATGTTGCTGGTAAAATTAAGCAATACCACTCTTAGAATTAACTACTGAATCTTAGTTCAAAACTGCAAAACTTGTTAGGGATCGACGGGAGTACCGTTTCTGTTTGGGATCGGTTGGAGTACATGTTTAAGAAATGTATTGTTGAGATAATGTCTTTGTTATTATATATCAGTTACACTGTTTTACAAATGGTATTATCCTGCTTTGTAGTTCTTTCTACACGTTTAACCAAGGTATTGTTAAGATAATTTCTCTATTAATATGAATCAGTCACATTGTTTTAGGAATTGTACTTTTCTGCTTTGTCGTTCTTTATACATGTTGAAACAAGGCATTGTTAAGATAATGTCTCAGTTAATATGAATGAATCACACTGATTGAGAATTGCTACTCTCCTGCTTTGTTTCCCATTAAGATAAGGTAGATCAGTAGATGTTTTTCTTCTGGGAGTACAAGTCATCAACCGTTATTTCTTAGTAATTGTTTCCCTTATACCTATTGTTGCTTATAGGGATATCAAAATTTCTACTCGGTTTTATTTCGACTTTGATTTTAGTTGAATTGCACAAAAGGAGCCAATGTGTCTAAGGCAAACTACTGCGTTAGTGGGTCCAGTTGGTCTTACCACTTTGTAGAAAGAAGGAGTCAGTGTTTGCGCTACATTACAAAAGGAATGATCGAGAAGCTTTACAGAGTATTAGTAGACACTGGTGACATGACTAGTCTGCAGAGAGCATGGGTAACTCAACAACACGTGGAGTGCAAAATTCACTCCACAAGGAAAGGTATGACCAAGTCAGTTGCCGACGCATCTGTAACAAACGAGGTCAGTATCGGCCTTCATCCACATGATTGTGCTTTGTTATGTTGTGCTACTTATATTGTTGTGTTATTTTGAATAAATTTTTAATTCAAGCTATTGTATTGCTATCTTTTCCTTTTAATATAATGAAGATAATTATAGTTGTAAGCATATGTTTAATCAACTAGTACCACTATTATATTCATCATGCTTTTTATGTATTTATGCAGACAGGGATGCTCAGCTTGATTTTAGTGGAACTGCACAAAATGTTCAGATGGTTCGTATCCTCCATAATACTTTATCATACACAATACATCGAATGGTTCTCTAATCATTCATCGTCACCTTGAGCCACTGGACTATCTGTTTGAATGGAGCTGCCAACGTGTTTAACACTTTGCAACATATAAATACAAAATCCACCATGCTACTCAAGATATTGTTTGATTTCAGTGGAATCTGCACACAAAGATACGCTGGTTAATCCGGCTCCATGTGCCATTTCATTGTGTAAACTGATGACAAACTATGCCCGTCTGAATGGAGCTACCAACGTCTTCAAGGTAGAATACTACCTTTAAGAAGGGTAAGAAAGACAAAAAGAGAGATGGTTGCTTTACTTGTGGTTCAGAGGAACACTGGGCAAACAAGTGCCCAAACAAGTACAAGAAGCCAGGACAGGACTCCAAGTCTGTCAATGTCATTCTAAAAAACAATGATGGGGCATCTGGGTATGGTAATCTATTTACCGTACTTTCAGTTTGTTAGTCCACCGATTGGTGGGTTAACACTGGGCCAATATTCACGTGTGTGTTGACATGTCTTTGTTTTCTTGTACCATATAAATATCAAATCCACAGGGATGCTCAGCTTGATTTTAGTTGAACTGCACAAAATGTTCAGATGGTACGTGTCCTCCATAACACTTCATCCTGCATAATACATCGAATGGTTCTCAAATCATTCGTCGTCACCTTGAGCCACCGTACTATCAGATGACAAATTGATGACAAACCCTGCCCGTTCCAAAATCATAGGCATTACATATTTTGAATGGGAAAAGCTGGTCAAAGTTTAATCATTGATGTTAGCAAGAAGACATTAGTTTAATATATTGGAATTGGAGAACCTTGTCAAATTTTTCTCATTGATGTTAGCCAGAAGACATGCATTTGATATTTTTTGAGTGGGATTCCCTTTTTGTGAGCAACGTCGATCATTTTTTCCTATTCCTGTCTTCAGTTCAGAAGTAAATATTTACTCTACTGAGATGCATAGTCACATGGATGTTGACTTATGTAAGGTATTTTAAGAGTTTGTTCTGAATGTTGTCCATGTAATGCCAGGCCTTGTGAGTTTGATTTCAAAGTTGAGCTTGGAATGATGTGGCATGTGGCATCACGAGTTGTTAACCGTGCCTCCTGAAAATAATGCTTTTGAGATACTATCACTAAGATAGAAGATATTGATGTTACTATTAAGCTTGCCAATAGAGATACTATATCACCAATTGGGATTGTTAGAGATGTTGAAGTTTTGTGTGGGAAAATAAAATACCCTACTGATTTTCTTGTTTTTTGTTCCCCACAAGATGATTTTTGTCTCATTATATTTGGTAGACCTTTCTTGAATACTGGTAATGCTAAGATAGACTACAAGAAAGATATTGTTACCGTTGGTTTAGGGGATATGTCTCATGATTTTAATTTCTCTAAATTTCATAGACAATACCATGACAAAGAATTGCCTAGTAAGGATGAAATTATTGGTCTTGCTTCTATTGCCGTGCCTCCTACTGATCCTCTGGAACAATATTTGCTAGACCATGAAAATGATATGTTTATGAATGAAAGAAGGGAAATAGATGAAATATTCTTTAATCAAGGGCCTATTTTGAAATACAATTTGCCTTTTGAAATCCTTGGGGATCCTCCTCCACCTAAGGGTGATCCCATTTTTGAGCTTAAACAATTACCTGATACTTTGAAATATGTCTATCTTGATGAAAAGAAGATATATCATGTTATTATTAGTGCTAACCTTTCAGAGCATGAAGAAAATAAATTATTGGAAACTCTGAAGAAGCATCGTGTTGCTATTGGATATACTCTTGATGATCGTAAGGGCATTAGTCTCACTCTATATCAGCACAAAATTAATTTGGAGCCTAATGCTAAACCAGTTGTTGATCACCAACGACGGTTAAATCCTAAGATGAAAGAAGTGGTAAGAAATGAAATACTAAAGCTTCTGGAGGTAGGTATAATTTATCCTATTGCTAATAGTAGATGGTAAGTCATGTTCATTGCGTCCCTAAGAAGGGAGGTATTACCGTTGTTCCTAATGATAAGAATGAATTAATTCTACAAAGAATTGTTACAGGTTATAGAATGGTAATTGATTTTCACAAATTAAACAAAGCTACTAGAAAAGATCATTACCCTCTACCTTTTATTGATCAAATGCCAGAAAGACTATCCAAACATACACATTTTTGCTTTCTAGATGGTTATTCTGGTTTCTCTCAAATACCTGTGTCAAAAGATGATAGGGAAAAGACCACTTTTACTTGCCCTTTTGGTACTTTCTCTTATAGACATATGCCTTTTGGTTTATGCAATGCACCTGCTACCTTTCAAAGATGTATGACTGCTATATTCGTGACTTTTGTGAAAAGATTGTTGAGGTTTTCATGGATGGTTTCTCCTTTTACGGAACTTCTTTTGATGATTGCTTAAGCAACCTTGATCGAGTTTTACCGATATGTGAAGAAACTAATCTTGTCTTGAATTGGTAGAAGTGCCACTTTATGGTTAATGAAGGTATTGTCTTGGGACATAAAATTTCTGAAAGAGGTATTGAAGTTGATAAATCTAAAGTAGATGATATTGAAAAGATGTCGTGTCCTAAAGATATCAAAGGTATAAGAAGTTTCCTTGGTCATGCTGATTTTTATAGGAGGTTTATTAAAGACTTCTCTAAAATTTCTAGGCCTCTCACTAATCTCTTGCAAAAAGATGCTCCTTTTGTTTTTGATGATGATTGTGTAGAAGCATTTGAAATACTTAAGAAAGCCTTGATTTCTTCTCCTATTGTTCAGCCACGTGATTGGAATTTACCCTTTGAAATTATGTGTGATGCTAGTGATTATGCTGTTGGTGTTGTTCTAGGACAAAGAGTTGATAAGAAATTGAATGTTATTCATTATGCTAGTAAAACTCTAGACAGTGCCTAGAGAAATTATGCTACTACTGAAAAAGAATTTTTAGCACTTGTCTTTGCTTGTGATAAGTTCATATCTTATATTGTTGATTCCAAAGTCTATTCACACTGATCATGCTGCTATTAAATATCTTATGGCAAATAAAGATGCTAAACCTAGACTTATTATATGGGTTCTCTTGCTACAAGAATTTGATTTGCATATTATTGATAGAAAGGGAGTTGAGAACCCCGTTGCAGACAACTTGTCTAGATTAGAGAATGTTCTTGATGATCCACTGCCTATTGATGATAGCTTTCCTGATGAGCAATTAGCTGTCATAAATGCTTCTCGTAATACTCCATGGTATGTTGATTATGCTAATTACATTGTTGCTAAATTTATACCACCTAGTTTCACATACCAGTAAAAGAAAAAGTTTTTTTGTGATTTAAGACATTACTTTTGGGATGACCCACACCTTTATAAAGAAGGAGTAGATGGTGTTATTAGATATTGTGTACCTGAGCATGAACAGGAACAGATCCTATGCAAGTGTCACTCTGAGGCCTACGACGGACACCACGTTGGAGATAGAACTGCACATAAAGTATTGCAATCTGGTTTTTATTGGCCTACTCTCTTCAAGGATGCTCATAAGTTTGTCTTGTCTTGTGATGAATGCCAGAGAATTGGCAATATTAGTAGACGCCAGGAAATGCCTATGAATTATTCACTTATTATTGAACCATTTGATGTTTGGGGCTTTGATTATATGGGACCTTTTCCTTCCTCTAATGGGTATACACATATTTTAGTTTCTATTGATTACGTTACTAAGTGGGTAGAAGCTATTCCAACTAGTAGTGTTGATCATAACACTCCTATTAAGATGCTTAAAGAAGTTATTTTTCTGAGGTTTGGAGTCCCTAGATATTTAATTACTGATGGTGGTTCACATTTTATTCATGGTGCTTTCCGTAAAATGCTTAATAAGTATGATATTAACCATACAATTGCATCTCCATATCATCCTTAGTCTAGTGGTCAAGTAGAATTGAGCAATAGAGAGATTAAATTGATTTTGCAAAAGATTGTTAATAGATCTAGAAAGAATTGGTCTAATAAACTTGATGATGCATTATGGGCTTATAGAACTACTTATAAGAATCCTATGGTTGTGTCTCCTTATAAAATGGTTTATGGAAAAGCATGTCACTCACCTCTTGAATTAGAACATAAGGCATATTGGGCTATTAAAGAGCTCAATTATGATTTCAAAATTGCCGGTGAGAAGAGGTTATTTGACATTAGCTCGCTTGATGAATGGAGAACCCAAGCCTATGAGAATGTCAAGTTGTTTAAAGAAAAGGTTAAAAGATGGCATGATAAGAGGATACAAAAGCGTGAATGTAGGTGATCATGTTTTGCTATACAACTCTCGTTTAAGATTTTTTTTTGCAGGAAAGCTTCTCTCCAAATGGGAAGGTCCTTACATTATCAAGGAAGTCTATCGTTCCGGTGCCATCAAAATCAATAACGCCGAAGGCACAAATCCGAAGGTGGTAAACGGTCAAAGAATCAAACATTATATCTCAGGTACTCCCATAAATGTTGAGACCAATATAATTGATACCATAACACCGGAGGAGTACATAAGGGATACTTCCCAAAACGTTACAGACTCTAAAAAGGAATAGGTATGTGGTACGGTAAGTAAACTAACTCCAAAACTGTTCTAATGGCAATTTTTCTCCGCTTTGGAATATAAAAAAATTAGGAAAAATTAAAGTAGTCTGGAAGATGCACGAGGAGACCACAAGGGTGGAGGGCGCCCCCCCTGGGTGTGCCTCCCCTGCCTTGTGGCCACCTCGTGTGCCCACCGGACTCCGTTTTCTTGCACAATACTTCTTTTGGTTGGTAAAAATTCATTATATAATCTCCCAAAGGTTTTGACCACCGTACCACGACAATATCTCATGTTTTTGTTTTGAGTTGTTTCTGCAGCAGATTTAGAGCAAGATGTCTTCGCAAGAGTCGGTTAGGGAGAGTCGTGTATCTCACCCGACGCCGGGCCCAAGAGCATACAGCGAAGTTGACCACTTCGAGAAATCAACGGAGGAAGAGATGTAGGCCGACTTGAAAAGGGTGGATGCCATGGAGGAGGATCAAGAAGTTACCTCTCATCTTCAAACTAGATTCATGATGGAGGAACTTCAGAGCTCAGCAATACCAAATTCGGTCATCCCTCCCAATGCTAAATTTCTTTATTATGAAAATATGAAAAAGAGTGTTGCCTTTTCCCCTGTAGCTATGAAACATCCATGGGTGAATGGAGCTTTAGCCATCACGGGTAAACTTCGCAAGGAGGTAATGGATCTTAAGCAGCAAAATAATAGGCTCGAGGAGGAGAATCGCATCCTAAGGGGCATCTCGCCAAGAATATCACATCACCACCTCTGAAGAAAGAGACATAAAATACATGGGTATGGGCCCTCCCCTTGGCAACTGCCAAGCGTGGGGGAGGTGCCCCGGTATTGTATCACCATCACATCTCTATATTTATCATTTTTCTTAGTTCGATCCTTTTGGTTATATCTTGATCTAATAGAATAAAGTTTTTAGTATGTAATCGAGTTCATGAGTTATATATAATAAAGAGTAGTCTTGAGTTGAGGGCTTTGCTTTCTTGCTATGATCTTGATTAAAAAAGAAATAAAAAGATCATATATTGATCTTATGGAGAGTAATGACTTCATGTATAAAGAGTATGATGAATAAAATTTGTTGAGAGTTGACAAACATAGTTTTGGTCATTGTTGTAATTAATAGGAAGTAATAAAGAAAGAGAGGCTTCACATATAAATATTCTATCTTTGACATCTTTTGTAACTATGAGCACTCATTAAAATATGACATGCTAAAAAGGTTGAAGTTGGACAAGGAAGACAACATAACGGGTTATGTTTTCTTATATCCGAATAGAAGTTATATTGTCATGGATCCTCCAACATGTTGAGCTTGCCTTTTCCCTCTCATTCTAGCCAAATTCTTTGCACCAAGTAGAGATACTACTTGTGCTTACAAACATCCCTTAAACCAGTTTTGCCATCAGAGTCCACCATAACTACCTATGGATTGAGTAAGATCCTTCAAGTAAGTTGTCATCGGTGCAAGCAATAAAAAATTGCTCTCTAAATATGCATGATCTATTAGTGTGAAGAAAATAAGCTTTGTACGAACCTGTGATATGGAAGAAATAAAAGCGACGGTCTGCATAATAAAGTTCTTTATCACAAGAGGAAATATAAAGTGATGTTCTTTTGCATTAAGATTTTGTGCATCCAACCATAAAAGCGCATGAAAACCTCTGCTTCCCTCTGCAAAGGGCCTATATTTTACTTTTATCTTCTACCCTTATACAAGAGTAATGGTGATCTTCACCTTTCCTTTTTACACTTTTTCCTTTGGCAACCACTATGTGTTGGAGAGATCCGGATATATATATCCACTCAGATGTAGGTTATCATAAAGCATTATTGTTGACATTACCCTTGAGGTAAAAGGTTGGGAGGCGAAACTATAAGCCCCTATCTTTCTCTGTGTCCGATTGAAACTTTGTACCCACTAGTATCGTGTGAGTGTTAGCAATTGTGAAATATTAAACGATAGTTGAGTATGTGGACTTGCTGAAAAGCTCTTATATTGACTCTTTCTGATGTTATGATAAATTGCAATTGCTTCAGTGACTAAGATCATAGTTTGTTAGTTTTCAATGAAGTTTCCGATTCGTACTTTACCTTGTGAATGAATTGTTACTTTAGCATAAAGAAATTACATGACAATATATATTGCTATTCTCATGATGCCCTCATGTCTGTATTTTATTTTATCGACACCCCTGTCTCTAGACATGTGGACATATTTTTTGATATCGGCTTTCGCTTGAGGATAAGCAGGGTCTAAGCTTGGGGGAGTTGATACGTCCATTTTGCATCATGCTTTTATATTGATACTTATTGCATTATGGGATGTTATTACACATTATATCACAATACTTATGCCTTTTCTCTCTTATTTTACAAGGTTTACATGAAGAGGGAGAATGTCGGCAGCTGGAATTCTAAACTGAAAAAGGAGCAAATATTAGAGACCTATTCTGCACAACTCCAAAAGTCCTAAAACTTCACACAGAATTGTTTTGGAATATATAAAAAATATTGGCGAAGAAAGAACCAGAGGGGGCCACCTGCCATCCACGAGGGTGGAGGGTGCGCCCTACCCCCCCCCCCCAAGGCGCACCCCCTGCCTTGTGGGCCACCTGGCAGGCCCCCGATGTCCATCTTCTGCTATATGGTGTGTTTTGACCTGAAAAAAAATCAGAACGAAGCTTTCGGGACGAGGCGCCGCCGTCTCGAGGTGGAACCTGGGCAGAACCAATCTAGGGCTCCAATGGAGCTGTTCTATCGGGGAAACTTCCCTCCGAGAGGGGGGAATCGAAGCCATCATCATCACCAATGATCCTCTCATCAAGAGGGGGTCAATCTCCATCAACATCTTCACCAGCATGCTACCTCTTGAGCACTGCGTTGGATTTCCTTGAAGAGGAAAGGATGATGCAACAAAGTAGCGTAAGTATTTCCCTCAGTTTTGAGAACCAAGGTATCAATCCAGTAGGACACTTTGCGCGAGTCCCTAGTACCTGCACAAAACAAATAACTCCTCGCAACCAACGCGATAAGGGGTTGTCAATCCCTTCACGGTCACTTATGAGAGTGAGATCTGATAGATGTGATAAGATAATATTTTTGGTATTTTTATGATAAAGATGCAAAGTAAAATAAAAGCAAAGTAAAAAAGCAAAGGAAATAACTAAGTATTGGAAGATTAATATGATGAAGATAGACCCGGGGGCCATAGGTTTCACTAGTGGCTTCTCTCAAGAGCATAAGTATTTTACGGTGGGTGAATGAATTACTGTTGAGCAATTGACATAATTGAGCATAGTTATGAGAATATCTAGGTATGATCATGTATATAGGCATCACGTCTGAGACAAGTAGACCGACTCCTGCCTGCATCTACTACTATTACTCCACTCATTGACCGCTATCCAGCATGCATCTAGAGTATTAAGTTCATGAAAACATAGTGTAACACCCTCGATGCGACTATAGCTCCCATGTGTCGAGGCACGACTTAGAGACATAATCGCATTGAAGGCATATGTCGCAAGTTAGGCAATCTTCACAACATCCCATGTAATATAATAATGAAAGGGGAGATAACATAGTTGGCTTACACTCGCCACGTCAATCAAGTACATAAATAACATTACATCATCCAAACACTCATGGCCCGACTACGGCACCAAAATAAAAGAGAACCCAACATGCGACACGGTCCCAATCACCCCCAACTGGGCACCACTACTGATCATCGGGAAAGGAAACATAGTAACATTGAGAGTCTTCGTCGAACTCCCACTTGAGCTCATACGCGTCACCTAGAGCGGAATCATCAGGCCCTGCATCTGGTGTAATAGTAATCTATGAGCCACAGGGACTCAGCAATCTCGCACCCTCGCGATCAAGACTATTTAAGCTTATAGGTATGGCAAGGTAAAATATAAGTGGAGCTGCAGCAAGCGACTAGCAAGTATGGTGGCTAACTTATTCGCAAAAGAGAGCGAGAAGAGGAGGCAAAGCGCGAGCGAGAAACTAGAGAGCAACATGCGCAAACATTACGCCAACACCGTGTCCACTTCCCGGACTCCGCCGAGAAGAGGCCATCACGGTAACACACTCGGTTGATTCATTTTAATTTAATTAAGGTTCAAGTTATCTACAACCGGACATTAACAAATTCACATCTGCCCATAACCACGGGCATGGCTTTCGAAAGTTCAATCCCTGCAGGGGAGTCCCAACTTAGCCCATGACAAGCTCTCACGGTCAACGAAGGAATAGACCTCCTCCCAAGATGTTCCGATCAGACTCGGTATCTCGGTAACTCAAGACACTTCGACAGGTTAAAACAAGACCAGCAACACCGCCCGAATGTGCCGACAAATCCCGATAGGAGCTGCACATATCTCTTTCTCAGGGCACACTCAGATGAGCGCTCCATACAACTAAAACCAAACCTCGAGTTTCCCCGAGGGGGCGCTGCACAGGACTCTAGTTTGGACCAACACTCAGAGGAGCACTGGCCCGGGGGGGTTTAAAATAAGATGACCCGCGGGCTCCAGAAACCCGAGGGAAAAAGAGGCTAGGTGGCAAAGGGTAAGACCAATGTTGGGCATTGCTGGAAAAGCTTTAATCAAGGCGAAATATCAAGGGGTTCCCATAATAACCCAACCGCGTAAGGAACGCAAAATCCAGGAACATAACACCGATATGACGGAAACTAGGGCGGCAAGAGTGGAACAAAACACTAGGCGAGAGGCCGAGCCTTCCACCCTTTACCAAGTATATAGATGCATTAAGATAACAAGATAATACGATGATATCCCAACAAGTAAATAAATGTTCCAACAAGGAACAGCCTCCAATCTTCACCTACAACTAGCAACGCTATAAGAGGGGCTTAGCAAAGCGGTAACATAGCCAATCAACAGTTTGCTAGGACAATGGTGGGTTAGAGGTTTGACATGGCAATTTGGGAGGCTTGCAAGCAAGTGGTAGGCATCGTAGCAATGGCATAGCAAAAGAACGAGCAAACTAGCATAGCAAAGATAGTAGTGATTTCGAGGGTGTGATCATCTTGCCTGCACAGTTGTCAGAGTTGACTGGATCCTCGAAAGCAAACTCAACGGGCTCCTCATTAGAGAACTCGTCTCCCGGCTCTACCCAAACAAGACAAACAAGCAACAAGGATACAATCAACCATGTGCAAACTCAATCAACATGATGCAAAGATGATATGCTATGCGGGATGCAAAATGCAAAATATGACAGGAAATGCATGAACCTGGCCACAACTTGGAAATCCAAGTGTGCCACTGGAAAGATGAGATGAAATCGCTTGAAAATGATATAAAGAACGCCGGAATCGGAGTTACGGTTTGGAAATGGCAAGCGATTCAAAAATGACACCGGTCTGCGATTTACAGCAAGTAGGCATCTAAATGCAATGAAATGAACATGCTACAGCAACCAAACATGACAACAAAATACATGGCAGGGATACACACAAGATGCTTAATAAAAGTCTAGCACTGAGCCACGGCCAATTCATCCATTAACAGGTTCAAACAAGCATGGCAAAAATGCATATGACAAACAGTTCTCAGACTTAGTGAAATTAACACTTGTTTGGAATTTCAGATCAAGTAGCACTCTTCGGAGCAACAAAACTATATGCTACAGGACCTGAACATGGCAAAGTAAAGCATTGCATGGAGCTACTCAAAGAGCTTAACAAAAGTCCCTTAGTGACCTTGAGCCAAAAGGGATCAGAAAATACAATTGCAAGCATGTGAACATAGCAAAAACATAATCAGTTTCAGACTTAGTGAAAAACTGACACATGCTGAAATATAACTCAAGTAGGCATGTTTACGAGCTCGATGCACTCACTACAGAGAAAGTCATGGCAAGACAAGCATACATCCATCAAGAAGGCACAAAATGCAAGCTAGACATGGCAATAACAATAGCATAGCATGCACGGATCAACTACAACATCACCGGCAAAATTGCAAACAAGTTGACAATCTGCCCAGATTCACAAAGTAGCAAAAGTAGAGCTCGATTGACTCAAGCTAGGGTGCTCCATAATTGCAAACAAAGATATGGATGGATAGAGCACTACAAGATTAACAAAACTCCCTTACTAATCATCCTCAAAAGAGGCACGGATCACTAGGAAACAACAAGAACATATGGCATCATGAGATAAACAGCTCCAGGACTTAGTGAAATCACTAAGTCCCTGAAAACAGAATTAGCAAGTGCATCACTTTGCAAGCTTGCACAAGACACCACACCCATCCTAAAAATACATGGGTTGCACCTCTGGAAAGATGACAAAACCCTTAACAAAACACATGTAGAACTCACTGGCATATCATGCACACAATTATCATGGCAAAAATGACAAAAGTGCTAAACGGAGTAGCAGATCTAACAATTAACTCAAGTAGCCCTCTTCTAATAGAATTTCGGGCATCAAGATGAACTCAAATGAACATGATGCAATGTAATGAAATGATGTACTCTCTGAGATGAACATTTTGATATGCTATATGCCCAAATCGGAGCTACGGATGCAAAGGTACGGAGCCGAGAACATTGCAACTTGGATCTGAGATTTGAGGACTTTGAAAAAAAACACCTCGCGAGAAAACAAAACAACTCCGGCGAGAAGAGGCCGGTTCCTTCGTCTCCGGTGACGGCGAGGCTCAAGCGCGGCGGGGGGAGGCTGGGGAGCGGCCGGACTCCGGCGGGGCGGTCGGATCCGACCCCGGGAGGCGCGGGCGGCGCGGATCGGGGCGGCGGCAGTCGGATCGAGGCGGCGGCGCGGTGGATCAACGGTGACCGGCGCGGCGGCGGGGCAGCACCGGTGACGAGGAGGTGAGGCGGGCGGCCGGCTCGGGCTGAGGAGGAGGCAGGCAGCGGCGATGGGCTCGCGGGGGCCCCGAGCGGGCCTCGCGGGCCGCGGCGGCGGCTGGCGGCGGCGCGCCACGTGGCAGCTTGCCACTGGTGCGGGCGGGCGGTGGCGATTTTGTCCGGCCCGAACGGACGTGTCCGGCCGGCGCGGAGGCGAAATTAGGGTTTTCGGGGGAGAGGAAGATCCGGATTTCGGGGGGTGTTTAAATAGGCATAGAGGGAGCTAGGAGAGTCCAAATGAGGTGCGGTTTTCGACCACGCAATTGTGATCGAACGCTCTAGGACATGGAGCAGAGTTTGGTGGGTTTTGGGCCAAATTGGAGGGGTGTTTGGCTGCAACACACACGAGGCCTTTTCGGTCCCTCGGTTAACCGTTGGAGTATCAAACGAAGTCCAAATGGTACGAAACTTGACAGGCGGTCTACCGGTAGTAAACCAAGGCCGCTTGGCAAGTCTCGGTCCAATCCGGAAATGTTTAATCCCCACACATGAAAGAAAGCTAGAAATGGCCACCGGAGGAGAACGAAGCGCCGGAATGCGAAACGGACAACGGGGAAAAAGCTCGAATGCATGAGACGAACACGTATGCAAATGCAATGCACATGACGACATGATATGAGATGCATGACAACGATAACAACACACGGAGACAAAACCCGGACCCGAGGAAATAAATATAACTTAACGCCGGAAACGGCAAGAGTTGGAGTACAAATAGGGAAAGTTACATCCGGGGTGTTACAACACTCCACCACTACGAAAGGATCTCGTCCCGAGATCTAGGACTGAAAGAACGCCGGGTACTCAGAACGGAGGTGATCCTCGCGTTCCCAGGTAGCTTCACGGTCGGAATGGTGTGACCACTTGACTTTGAGAAATTTGATCGACTTGTTGCGAGTCTTGCGTTCAGTCTCTTCAAGAATAGCAACTGGGTGCTCACGATAAGAGAGATCTTCTTGGAGCTCAATGTCCTCGAAGTTGATGGTGCGGTCAGGAGTCTTGAAGCACTTTCGAAGCTGAGAAACATGGAACACGTCATGAACATTTGCAAAGTTTGAAGGAAGCTCGGGTTGATAGGCGAGGTCGCCTCTCTTGCTGACATTCTTGAAAGGTCCCACGTATCTAGGGGCAAGCTTCCCTTTGATACCGAAGTGACGAGTACCTTTCATAGGAGAGACACGGAAGTAAACATGATCTCCGATCTTGAAAGCCAAATCACGGTGCTTACTATCATAGTAGCTCTTCTGGCGGGATTGGGCTGCTTTGAGGATATCACGAATGACTTTGCACATTTCCTCTGCCTCTGTAATTAAGTCATTACCCAAAAGCTGACGTTCACCGGTTTCGGACCAGTTGAGAGGGGTACAGCATTTCCTGCCATACAGAATTTCAAAAGGGGCCTTGCCCGAACTTGCTTGAAAACTATTGTTGTAGGAGAATTCAGCATAAGGAAGACAATCCTCCCACTTCATGCCGAAGGAGATCACACAAGCCCTGAGCATATCTTCAAGAATTTGGTTGACACGCTCGACTTGACCGCTAGTTTGAGGATGGAAAGCTGTGCTGAAGCGGATGTTTGTGCCCATGGCCTTCTGAAAAGAATCCCAAAACTTCGAGGTAAAGATGCTGCCTGCCACGATCTAAAGAGATCACTTGAGGAATAGCATGCAGAGAGACAATATGAGAGGTATAGAGTTCCGCCAATTGAGCTGCAGTGATCGACTCTTTGATAGGCAGAAAGTGAGCCACTTTGGTGAGTTTATCGATGACAACGAATATAGCATCATTTCCACACTTGGACTTTGGAAACCCGGTTACGAAGTCCATTTCAATGTGGTCAAACTTCCATTCTGGAATGGCAAGAGGTTGGAGGAGACCAGCTGGCCTTTGGTGTTATGCCTTCACTCTTCTGCAGACATCACATTCATTCACGAATTGAGCGATCTCGCGCTTCATTCGAGTCCACCAATAAGCATGTTTAAGGTCCTGATACATCTTCGTGCTCCCAGGGTGGATGGAGAGGAGAGAATTGTGAGCCTCGTTCATGATCACTTTACGAAGATCACCTTTGGGTACCACAATACGATCCTCGAAGAAGAGAGTGTCCTTGTCATCAAGGCGGTAGCACTTGTACTTGGATTGACTCTTGGCAATCCCAATCTTCACCTTTTTCACCATAGCATCAAGAAGCTGAGCTTGGAGAATCTGGTCTTCCAAGGTAGGAGAGACTTGAAGGTTGGCGAGGAAACCTTGAGGAACAACTTGCAGATTAAGTTTGCGGAAAGCTTCACAAAGCTCGGGTTGATAAGGCTTAAGAATCAGACTATTGCAGTAAGCCTTCCTGCTCAAAGCGTCAGCAATCACATTAGCCTTGCCTGGAGTATACTCAATACTCGAATTATACTCTTGAATCATCTCGACCCATCGAGTTTGCCTGAGGTTGAGATTAGGCTGAGTGAAGATGTACTTGAGACTCTTGTGATCAGTGAAAATGTCCACTTTTCTTCCCAATAGAAGATGTCTCCAAGTCAAAAGAGCATGCACAACTGCCGCCAACTCGAGATCATGAGTGGGGTAGTTCTTCTCATTAGGCTTCAACTGGCGAGAGGTATAAGCAACAACTTTCTTCTCTTGCATCAATACTGCGCCAAGACCTTGGAGAGAGGCATCACAAAAGACCTCTTACGGTTTGGATTCATCAGGCAGAGTCAGAACTGGAGCAGTGATCAATTTCTCTTTCAAAGTGTTGAAAGCAATGTCACACTCCGAAGACCAAACGTACTTGGCGTGCTTCTGAAGAAGATTTGAGAGAGGCTTCGCGATCTTAGAAAAGTTTTCAACGAATCTTCGGCAATAGCTTGCGAGACCGAGAAAACTGCGGAGTTGCTTCACGTTCTGAGGAGGTTCCCAATTCACAATTGCAGACACCTTCTCAGGATTCACGGCAATGCCCTTGGCAGAGATGATATGACCAAGATAAAGAACCTCATCGAGCCAAAATTCACACTTGGAGAACTTGGCGTAGAACTGATGTTCCCTGAGCTTATCGAGTACCAAACGCAAGTGCTTGGCATGATCTTCCTTGTTCTTCGAGAAAACCAGAATGTCGTCGAGATAGACCAAAACGAAGTCATTGGTGTAGGCGTTCAAGATGAAGTTCATCATTCGAGAGAACGTCGGAGGAGCGTTGGCGAGGCCAAAAGACATGACAGTGTATTCATATGAACCAAAGCTTGTTCTGAATGCTGTCTTGGGAATATCTTCTTCACGAATCCGAATCTGGTGATAACCCATACGGAGATCAAGCTTGGAGAATACTTGGGCACCTTTGAGTTGTTCGAACAGCTCATTGATGTTGGGAAGTGGGTATTTATTCTTGATGGTCTTCTTGTTCACTGGACGGTAATCAACACAAAGTCGGTCCGTTCCATCCTTCTTCTTCACAAAAAGAACACCACAACCCCACGGAGAAGAACTAGGCCGGATGAGACCCATTTTCTCTTGAATATCGAGTTGCTTCTTCAGCTCCTTCAACTCTTCAGGTCCAAGCTTGTAAGGACGTTTGCACATAGGTTCCGTGCCAGGCTCAAGATCAATAACGAATTCAACTGGCCGGTGCGGAGGCATTCCTGGAAGCTCTTCTGGAAAGACGTCTTGATATTCGCAAACGACTGGAATTTGAGATATGGCATCCAATTCACCCTTCTCATTGAGAGAAAACAGACGGATTGTATTATCCCGAGCGGCAAAGACAATAACATCCTCAGACGAATGAGTCAATTGAATCTGCCTGGCAGCACAATCAAGATGTGCCTTGTGCTTAGAAAGCCAATCCATTCCGAGAACAAGATCAATATCCGAGTTACCAAGAACAATTGGGGAAGAAAGGAACTTGTAGTCACCCAATGTGAGAGTAACCTCAGGGACGCAGGTGTTAGCTGTCATCTGCTTGCCCGGTGACACAATTTGCAAGGAACTTTGTAGATACTGATAATCACACTCATACTTTGATGCAAAAGGTTTTGAAATGAAGCAATGCGATGCACCAGTGTCAAAAAGAACTTTAGCTGGAATATCAACTTGTAACACCCTCGATGCGACTATAGCTCCCACGTATCGAGGCACGACTTAGAGACATAATCGCATTCAAGGCATATGTCGCAAGTTAGGCAATCTTCACAACATCCCATGTAATATAATAATGAAAGGGGAGATAACATAGTTGGCTTACACTCACCACATCAATCGAGTACGTAAATAACATTACATCATCCAAACACTCATGGCCCGACTACGACACCAAAATAAAAGAGAACCCAACATGCGACACGGTCCCAATCACCCCCAACTGGGCACCACTACTGATCATCGGGAAAGGAAACATAGTAACGTTGAGAGTCTTCATCGAACTCCCACTTGAGCTCATACGCGTCACCTGGAGCGGAATCATCAGGCCCTGCATCTGGTGTAATAGTAATCTGTGAGCCACAGGGACTCAGTAATCTCGCACCCTCGCGATCAAGACTATTTAAGCTTATAGGTATGGCAAGGTAAAATATAAGTGGAGCTGCAGCAAGCGACTAGCAAGTATGGTGGCTAACTTATTCGCAAAAGAGAGCGAGAACAGGAGGCAAAGCGCGAGCGAGAAACTAGAGAGCAACCTGCGCAAACATTACTCCAACACCGTGTCCACTTCCCGGACTCCGCCGAGAAGAGGCCATCACGGTAACACACTCGGTTGATTAATTTTAATTTAATTAAGGTTCAAGTTATCTACAACCGGACATTAACAAATTCCCATCTGCCCATAACCGCGGGCACGTCTTACGAAAGTTCAATCCCTGCAGGGGAGTCCCAACTTATCCCATGACAAGCTCTCATGGTCAACGAAGGAATAGACCTCCTCCCAAGATGTTCCGATCAGACTCGGTATCTCAGTAACTCAAGACACTTCGACAGGTTAAAACAAGACCAGCAACACCGCCCGAATGTGCCGACAAATCCCGATAGGAGCTGCACATATCTCTTTCTCAGGGCACACTCAGATGAGCGCTCCATACAACTAAAACCAAACCTCGAGTTTCCCCAAGGGGGCGCTGCACAGGACTCTAGTTTGGAACAACACTCAAAGGAGCACTAGCCCGGGGGGGTTTAAAATAAGATGACCCGCGGGCTCCAGAAACCCGAGGGAAAAAGAGGCTAGGTGGCAAAGGGTAAGACCAATGTTGGGCATTGCTGGAAAAGCTTTAATCAAGGCGAAATATCAAGGGGTTCCCATAATAACCCAACCGCGTAAGGAACGCAAAATCCGGGAACATAACACCGATATGACGGAAACTAGGGCGGCAAGAGTGGAACAAAACACTAGGTGAGAGGCCGAGCCTTCCACCCTTTACCAAGTATATAGATGCATTAAGATAACAAGATAATATAATGATATCCCAACAAGTAAATAAATGTTCCACCAAGGAACAGCCTCCAATCTTCACCTGCAACTAGCAACGCTATAAGAGGGGCTTAGCAAAGCGGTAACATAGCCAATCAACGGTTTGCTAGGACAATGGTGGGTTAGAGGTTTGACATGGCAATTTGAGAGGCTTGCAAGCAAGTGGTAGGCATCATAGCAATGGCATAGCAAAAGAGCGAGCAAACTAGCATAGCAAAGATAGTAGTGATTTCGAGGGTGTGATCATCTTGCCTGCACAGTTGTCAGAGTTGACTGGATCCTCGAAAGCAAACTCAATGGGCTCCTTGTTAGCGAACTCGTCTCCCGGCTCTACCCAAACAAGACAAACAAGCAACAAGGATACAATCAACCATGTGCAAACTCAATCAACACGATGCAAAGATGATATGCTATGCGGGATGCGATGCGGGATGCAAAATGCAAAATATGACAGGAAATGCATGAACCTGGCCTCAACTTGGAAACCCAAGTGTGCCACTGGAAAGATGAGATGAAATCGCTTAAAAACGATATAAAGAACGCCGGAATCGGAGTTACGGTTTGGAAATGGCAAGCGATTCAAAAATGACACCGGTCTGCGATTTACAGCAAGTAGGCATCTAAATGCAATGAAATGAACATGCTACAGCAACCAAACATGACAACAAAATACATGGCAGGGATGCACACAAGATGCTTAATAAAAGTCTAGCACTGAGCTACGGCCAATTCATCCATTAACAGGTTCAAACAAGCATGGCAAAAATGCATATGACAAACAGTTCTCAGACTTAGTGAAATTAACACTTGTCTGGAATTTCAGATCAGGTAGCACTCTTCGGAGCAACAAAACTACATGCTATAGGACCTGAACATGGTAAAGTAAAGCATGGCATGGAGCTACTCAAAGAGCTTAACAAAAGTCCCTTAGTGACCTTGAGCCAAAAGGGATCAGAAAATACAATTGCAAGATATGAACATAGCAAAAACATAATCAGTTTTAGACTTAGTGAAAAACTGACACATGCTGAAATATAACTCACGTAGGCATGTTTACGAGCTCGATGCACTCACTACAGAGCAAGTCATGGCAAGACAAGCATACATCCATCAAGAAGGCACAAAATGCAATCTAGATATGGCAAGAACAATAGCATAGCATGCACGGATCAACTACAACATCACCGGCAAAATTGCAAACAAGTTGACAATCTGCCCAGATTCACAAAGTAGCAAAAGTAGAGCTCGATTGACTCAAGCTAGGGTGCTCCATAATTGCAAACAAAGACATGGGTGGATAGAGCACTACAAGATTAACAAAACTCCCTTACTGATCATCCTCAAAAGAGGCACGGATCACTAGGAAACAACAAGAATATATGGCATCATGAGATAAACAGCTCCAGGACTTAGTGAAATCACTAAGTCCCTGAAAACAGAATTAGCAAGTGCACCACTTTGCAAGCTTGCACAAGACACCACACCCATCCTAAAAATACATGGGTTGCACCTCTGGAAAGATGACAAAACCCTTAACAAAACACATGTAGAACTCACTGGCATATCATGCACACAATAATCATGGCAAAAATGACAAAAGTGCTAAACGGAGTAGCAGATCTGACAATTAACTCAAGTATCCCTCTTCTAACAGCATTTCAGGCATCAAGATGAACGCAAATGAAAATGATGCAATGTAATGAAATGATATACTCTCTGAGATGAACATTTTGATATGCTATATGCCCAAATCGGAGCTACGGATGCAAAGTTACGAAGCCAAGAACATGGCAACTTGGATCTGAGATTTGAGGACTTTGAAAAAAAAACACCTCGCGAGAAAACAAAACAACTCCGGCGACAAGAGGCCGGTTCCTTCGTCTCCGGCGGCGGCGAGGCTCAAGCGCGGCGGGGGGACGCCGGGGAGCGGCCGGACTCCGGCGGGGCGGCCGGATCCGACCCCGGGAGGCGCGGGCGGCGCGGATCGGGGC
>NC_041388.1:516404546-516412119 GCF_002162155.2 Triticum dicoccoides
GTGACCGGCGCGGCGGCGGGGCAGCACCGGTGACGAAGAGGTGAGGCGGGCGGCCGGCTCGGGCTGAGGAGGCAGGCGGCGGCGATGGGCTCGTGGGGGCCCCGAGCGGGGCTCACGGGCCGCGGCGGCGGCTGGCGGCGGCGCGCCACGTGGCAGCTTGCCACTGGTGCGGGCGGGCGGCGGCGATTTTGTCCGGCCCGGACGGACGTGTCCGGCCGGCGCGGAGGCGAAATTAGGGTTTTCGGGGGAGAGGAAGATCCGGATTTCGGGGGTGTTTAAATAGGCATAGAGGGAGCTAGGAGAGTCCAAATGAGGTGCAGTTTTCGACCACGCAATCGTGATCGAACGCTCTAGGACATGGAGCAGAGTTTGGTGGGTTTTGGGCCAAATTGGAGGGGTGTTGGGCTGCAACACACACGAGGCCTTTTCGGTCCCTCGGTTAACCGTTGGAGTATCAAACGAAGTCCAAATGGTACGAAACTTGACAGGCGGTCTACCGGTAGTAAACCAAGGCCGCTTGGCAAGTCTCGGTCCAATCCGGAAATGTTTAGTCCCCACACATGAAAGAAAGCTAGAAATGGCCACCGGAGGAGAACGAAGCGCCGGAATGCAAAACGGACAACGGGGAAAAAGCTCGAATGCATGAGACGAACACGTATGCAAATGCAATGCACATGACGACATGATATGAGATGCATGACAATGATAACAACACACGGAGACAAAACCCGGACCCGAGGAAATAAATATAACTTAACGCCGGAAACGGCAAGAGTTGGAGTACAAATAGGGAAATTTACATCCGGGGTGTTACAACACTCCACCACTACGAAAGGATCTCGTCCCGAGATCTAGGGCTGAAAGAACGCCGGCTACTCAGAACGGAGGTGATCCTCGCGTTCCCAGGTAGCTTCACGGTCGGAATGGTGTGACCACTTGACTTTGAGAAATTTGATCGACTTGTTGCGAGTCTTGCGTTCAGTCTCTTCAAGAATAGCAACTGGGTGCTCACGATAAGAGAGATCTTCTTGGAGCTCAATGTCCTCGAAGTTGACGGTGCGGTCAGGAGTCTTGAAGCACTTTCGAAGCTGAGAAACATGGAACACGTCATGAACATTTGCAAAGTTTGAAGGAAGCTCGGGTTGATAGGCGAGGTCGCCTCTCTTGCTGACAATCTTGAAAGGTCCCACGTATCTAGGGGCAAGCTTCCCTTTGATACCGAAGCGACGAGTACCTTTCATAGGAGAGACACGGACGTAAACATGATCTCCGATCTCGAAAGCCAAATCACGGTGCTTACTATCATAGTAGCTCTTCTGGCGGGATTGGGCTGCTTTGAGGTTATCACGAATGACTTTGCACATTTCCTCTGCCTCTGTAATTAAGTCATTACCCAAAAGCTGACGTTCACCGGTTTCGAACCAGTTGAGAGGGGTACGGCACTTCCTGCCATACAGAATTTCAAAAGGGGCCTTGCCCGAACTTGCTTGAAAACTGTTGTTGTAGGAGAATTCAGCATAAGGAAGACAATCCTCCCACTTCATGCCGAAGGAGATCACACAAGCCCTGAGCATATCTTCAAGAATTTGGTTGACACGCTCGACTTGACCGCTAGTTTGAGGATGGAAAGCTGTGCTGAAGCGGATGTTTATGCCCATGGCCTTCTGAAAAGAATCCCAAAACTTCGAGGTAAAGATGCTGCCACGGTCTGAAGAGATCACTTGAGGAATAGGGTGCAGAGAGACAAGACGAGAGGTATAGAGTTCCGCCAATTGAGCTGCAGTGATCGACTCTTTGATAGGCAGAAAGTGAGCCACTTTGGTGAGTTTATCGATGACAACGAATATAGCATCATTTCCACGCTTGGACTTTGGAAACCCAGTTACGAAGTCCATTTCAATGTGGTCAAACTTCCATTCTGGAATGGCAAGAGGTTGGAGGAGACCAGCTGGCCTTTGGTGTTCTTCCTTCACTCTTCTGCAGACATCACATTCATTCACGAATTGAGCGATCTCGCGCTTCATTCGAGTCCACCAATAAGCCTGTTTAAGGTCCCGATACATCTTCGTGCTCCCAGGGTGGATGGAGAGGAGAGAATTGTGAGCCTCATTCATGATCACTTTACGAAGGTCACCTTTGGGTACCACAATACGATCCTCGAAGAAGAGAATGTCCTTGTCATCAAGGCGGTAGCACTTGTACTTGGATTGACTCTTGGCAATCCCAATCTTCACCTTTTTCACCATAGCATCAAGAAGCTGAGCTTGGAGAATCTGGTCTTCCAAGGTAGGAGAGACTTGAAGGTTGGCGAGGAAACCTTGAGGAACAACTTGCAGATTAAGTTTGCGGAAAGCTTCACAAAGCTCGGGTAGATAAGTCTTAAGAATCAGACTGTTGCAGTAAGCCTTCCTGCTCAAAGCGTCAGCAATCACATTAGCCTTGCCTGGAGTATACTCAATACTCGGATTATACTCTTGAAGCATCTCGACCCATCGAGTTTGCCTGAGGTTGAGATTAGGCTGAGTGAAGATGTACTTGAGACTCTTGTGATCAGTGAAAATGTCCACTTTTCTTCCCAATAGAAGATGTCTCCAAGTCAAAAGAGCATGCACAACTGCCGCCAACTCGAGATCATGAGTGGGGTAGTTCTTCTCATTAGGCTTCAACTGGCGAGAGGTATAAGCAACAACTTTCTTCTCTGGCATCAATACTGCACCAAGACCTTGGAGAGAGGCATCACAAAAGACCTCGTACGGTTTGGATTCATCAGGCGGAGTCAGAACTGGAGCAGTGATCAATTTCTCTTTCAAAGTGTTGAAAGCAATGTCACACTCCGGAGACCAAACGTACTTGACGTGCTTCTGAAGAAGATTTGAGAGAGGCTTCGCGATCTTAGAAAAGTTTTCAACGAATCTTCGGCAATAGCTTGCGAGACCGAGAAAACTGCGGAGTTGCTTCACGTTCTGAGGAGGTTCCCAATTCACAATTGCAGACACCTTCTCAGGATTCACGGCAATGCCCTTGGCAGAGATGATATGACCAAGATAAAGAACCTCATCGAGCCAAAATTCACACTTGGAGAACTTGGCGTAGAACTGATGTTCCCTGAGCTTATCGAGTACCAAACGCAAGTGCTTGGCATGATCTTCCTTGTTCTTCGAGAAAACCAGAATGTCGTCGAGATAGACCAAAATGAAGTCATTGGTGTAGGCGTTGAAGATGAAGTTCATCATTCGAGAGAACGTCGGAGGAGCGTTGGCGAGGCCAAAAGACATGACAGTGTATTCATATGAACCAAAGCTTGTTCTGAATGCTGTCTTGGGAATATCTTCTTCATGAATGCGAATCTGGTGATAACCCATACGGAGATCAAGCTTGGAGAATACTTGGGCACCTTTGAGTTGTTTGAACAGCTCATTGATGTTGGGAAGTGGGTATTTGTTCTTGATGGTCTTCTTGTTCACTGGACGGTAATCAACACAAAGTCGGTCCGTTCCATCCTTCTTCTTCACAAAAAGAACACCACAACCCCACGGAGAAGAACTAGGCCGGATGAGACCCATTTTCTCTTGAATATCGAGTTGCTTCTTCAGCTCCTTCAACTCTTCAGGTCCGAGCTTGTAAGGACGTTTGCACACAGGTTCCGTGCCAGGCTCAAGATCAATAACGAATTCAACTGGCCGGTGCGGAGGCATTCCTGGAAGCTCTTCTGGAAAGACGTCTTGATATTCACAAACGACTGGAATTTGAGAGATGGCATCCAATTCACCCTTCTCATTGAGAGAAAACAGACGGATTGTATTATCCCGAGCGGCAAAGACAATAACATCCTTAGACGAATGAGTCAATTGAATCTGCCTGGCAGCACAATCAAGATGTGCCTTGTGCTTAGAAAGCCAATCCATTCCGAGAATAAGATCAATATCCGAGTTACCAAGAACAATTGGGGAAGAAAGGAACTTGTAGTCACCCAATGTGAGAGTAACCTCAGGGACGCAGGTGTTAGCTGTCATCTGCTTGCCCGGTGACACAATTTGCAAGGAACTTTGCAGATACTGATAATCACACTCATACTTTGATGCAAAAGGTTTTGAAATGAAGCAATGCGATGCACCAGTATCAAAAAGAACTTTAGCTGGAATATCAACTTGTAACACCCTCGATGCGACTATAGCTCCCACGTATCGAGGCACGACTTAGAGACATAATCGCATTGAAGGCATATGTCGCAAGTTAGGCAATCTTCACAACATCCCATGTAATATAATAATGAAAGGGGAGATAACATAGTTGTCTTACACTCGCCACGTCAATCGAGTACATAAATAACATTACATCATTCAAACACTCATGGCTCGACTACGACGCCAAAATAAAAGAGAACCCAACATGCGACACGGTCCCAATCACCCCCAACTGGGAACCACTACTGATCATCGGGAAAGGAAACATAGTAACATTGAGAGTCTTCGTCGAACTCCCACTTGAGCTCATACGCGTCACCTGGAGCGGAATCATCAGGCCCTGCATCTGGTGTAATAGTAATCTGTGAGCCTCAGGGACTCAGCAATCTCGCACCCTCGCGATCAAGACTATTTAAGCTTATAGGTATGGCAAGGTAAAATATAAGTGGAGCTGCAGCAAGCGACTAGCAAGTATGGTGGCTAACTTATTCGCAAAAGAGAGCGAGAAGAGGAGGCAAAGCGCGAGCGAGAAACTAGAGAGCAACTTGCGCAAACATTACTCCAACACCGTGTCCACTTCCCGGACTCCGTCGAGAAGAGGCCATCACGGCAACACACTCGGTTGATTCATTTTAGTTTAATTAAGGTTCAAGTTATCTACAACCGGACGTTAACAAATTCCCATCTGCCCATAACCGCGGGCACGACTTTCAAAAGTTCAATCCCTGCAGGGGAGTCCCAACTTATCCCATGACAAGCTCTCATGGTCAACGATGGAATAGACCTCCTCCCAAGACGTTCCGATCACACTCGGTATCTCGGTAACTCAAGACACTTCGACAGGTTAAAACAAGACCAGCAACACCGCCCAAATGTGCCGACAAATCCCGATAGGAGCTGCACATATCTCTTTCTCAGGGCACACTCAGATGAGCGCTCCATACAACTAAAACCAAACCTCGAGTTTCCCCGAGGGGGCGCTGCACAGGACTCTAGTTTGGACCAACACTCAGAGAAGCACTAGCCCGGGGGGGTTTAAAATAAGATGACCCGCGGGCTCCAGAAACCCGAGGGAAAAAGAGGCTAGGTGGCAAAGGGTAAGACCAATGTTGGGCATTGCTGGAAAAGCTTTAATCAAGGCGAAATATCAAGGGGTTCCCATAATAACCCAACCGCGTAAGGAACGCAAAATCCGGGAACATAACACCGATATGACGGAAACTAGGGCGGCAAGAGTGGAACAAAACACTAGGTGAGAGGCCGAGCCTTCCACTCTTTACCAAGTATATAGATGCATTAAGATAACAAGATAATATAATGATATCCCAACAAGTAAATAAATGTTCCAACAAGGAACAGCCTCCAATCTTCACCTGCAACTAGCAACGCTATAAGAGGGGCTTAGCAAAGCGGTAACATAGCCAATCAACGGTTTGCTAGGACAATGGTGGGTTAGAGGTTTGACATGGCAATTTGAGAGGCTTGCAAGCAAGTGGTAGGCATCATAGCAATGGCATAGCAAAAGAGCGAGCAAACTAGCATAGCAAAGATAGTAGTGATTTCGAGGGTGTGATCATCTTGCCTGCACAGTTGTCAGAGTTGACTGGATCCTCGAAAGCAAACTCAATGGGCTCCTCGTTAGGGAACTCGTCTCCCGGCTCTACCCAAACAAGACAAACAAGCAACAAGGATACAATCAACCATGTGCAAACTCAATCAACACGATGCAAAGATGATATGCTATGCGGGATGCGATGCGGGATGCAAAATGCAAAATATGACAGGAAATGCATGAACATGGCCTCAACTTGGAAATCCAAGTGTGCCCACTGGAAAGATGAGATGAAATCACTTGAAAACGATATAAAGAACGCCGGAATCGGAATTACGGTTTGGAAATGGCAAGCGATTCAAAAATGACATCGGTCTGCAATTTACAGCAAGTAGGCATCTAAATGCAATGAAATGAACATGCTACAGCAACCAAACATGACAACAAGCAGGGATGCACACAAGATGCTTAATAAAAGTCTAGCACTGAGCTACGGCCAATTCATCCATTAACAGGTTCAAACAAGCATGGCAAAAATGCATATGACAAACAGTTCTCAGACTTAGTGAAATTAACACTTGTCTGGAATTTCAGATCAGGTAGCACTCTTCGGAGCAACAAAACTACATGCTACAGGACCTGAATATGGTAAAGTAAAGCATGGCATGGAGCTACTCAAAGAGCTTAACAAAAGTCCCTTAGTGACCTTGAGCTAAAAGGGATCAGAAAATACAATTGCAAGCATGTGAACATAGCAAAAACATAATCAGTTTCAGACTTAGTGAAAAACTGACACATGCTGAAATATAACTCAAGTAGGCATGTTTACGAGCTCGATGCACTCACTACAGAGCAAGTCATGGCAAGACAAGCATACATCCATCAAGAAGGCACAAAATGCAAGCTAGACATGGCAAGAACAATAGCATAGCATGCACGGATCAACTACAACATCACTGGCAAAATTGCAAACAAGTTGACAATCTGCCCAGATTCACAAAGTAGCAAAAGTAGAGCTCGATTGACTCAAGCTAGGGTGCTCCATAATTGCAAACAAAGACATGGATGGATAGAGAACTTCAAGATTAACAAAACTCCCTTACTGATCATCCTCAAAAGAGGCACGAATCACTAGGAAACAAGAAGAACATATGGCATCATGAGATAAACAGCTCCAGGACTTAGTGAAATCACTAAGTCCCTGAAAACAGAATTAGCAAGTGCACCACTTTGCAAGCTTGCACAAGACACCACACCCATCCTAAAAATACATGGGTTGCACCTCTGGAAAGATGACAAAACCCTTAACAAAACACATGTAGAACTCACTGGCATATCATGCACACAATAATCATGGCAAAAATGACAAAAGTGCTAAACGGAGTAGCAGATCTGACAATTAACTCAAGTAGCCCTCTTCTAATAGCATTTCGGGCATCAATATGAACTCAAATGAAAATAATGCAATGTAACGAAATGATGTACTCTCTGAGATGAACATTTTGATATGCTATATGCCCAAATCGGAGCTACAGATGCAAAGTTACGGAGCCGAGAACATGGCAACTTGAATCTGAGATTTGAGGACTTAGAAAAAAACACCTCGCGAGAAAACAAAACAACTCCGGCGAGAAGAGGCCGGTTCCTTCGTCTCCGGTGATGGCGAGGCTCAAGCGCGGCGGGGGGAGGCCGGGGAGCGGCCGGACTCCGGCGGGGCGGCCAGATCCGACACCGGGAGGCGCGGGCGGCGCGGATCGGGGCGGTGGTGGCCGGATCGAGGCGGCGGAGCGGTGGATCGAGGCGGCGGCGCGGTGGATCGACGACGACCGGCGCGGTG
>NC_041388.1:516412521-516426640 GCF_002162155.2 Triticum dicoccoides
GGCCGTGGCGGCGGCTGGCGGCGGCGCGCCACGTGGCAGCTTGCCACTGGTGCGGGCGGGCGGCGGCGATTTTGTCTGGCCCGGACGGACGTGTCCGGCCGGCGCGGAGGCGAAATTAGGGTTTTCGAGGGAAAGGAAGATCCGGATTTCGGAGGGTATTTAAATAGGCATAGAGGGAGCTAGGAGAGTCCAAATGAGGTGCGGTTTTCGGCCACGCGATCCTGATTGAACGCTCTAGGACATGGAGCAGAGTTTGGTGGGTTTTGGGCCAAATTGGAGGGGTGTTGGGCTGCAACACACACGAGGCCTTTTTGGTCCCTCGGTTAACCGTTGGAGTATCAAACGAAGTCCAAATGGTACGAAACTTGACAGGCGGTCTACCGGTAGTAAACCAAGGCCACTTGGCAAGTCTTGGTCCAATCCGGAAATGTTTAATCCCCACACACAAAAAAAAGCTAGAAATGGCCACCGGAGGAGAACGAAGCGCCGGAATGCAAAACGGACAACGGGAAAAAAGCTCGAATGCATGAGACGAACACGTATGCAAATGCAATGCACATGACGACATGATATGAGATGCATGACAACGATAACAACACACGGAGACAAAACCCGAACCCAAGGAAATAAATTTAACTTAACGCCGAAAACGGCAAGAGTTGGAGTACAAATAGGGAAAGTTACATCCGGGGTGTTACACAGAGTAACGCCTTAAGCAAGAAGACATGATGTAGAGGGATAAATTCATGAAATATGATAAAAAACCGTCTTGTTATCCTCGATGGCAACAATACAATACGTGCCTTGCTGCCCCTACCGTCACTGGGAAAGGACACTGCAAGATTGAACCCAAAGCTAAGCACTTCTCCCATTGCAAGAAAGATCAATCTAGTAGGCCAAACCAAATGGATAATTTGAACAGACTTGCAAAAATAACCAATCATACACAAAAGAATTCAGAGAAGATTCAAATATTGTTCATAGATAATCTTGATCATAAACCCACAATTCATCGGTCTCAACAAACACACCGCAAAAAGAAGATTACATCGAATAGATCTCCACAAGAGAGGGGGAGAACATTGTATTGAGATCCAAAAAGAGAGAAGAAGCCATCTAGCTAATAACTATGGACCCGAAGGTCTGAGGTAAACTACTCACACTTCATCGGAGAGGCTATGGTGTTGATGTAGAAGCCCTCCATGATGGATGCCCCTCCAACGGAGCTCTGGAACAGGCCCCAAGATGGGATCTCGTGGATACAGAAGGTTGCGGCAGTGGAATTAGGTTTTTGGCTCCGTATCTGATTGTTTGGGGGTACGTAGGTATACATAGGAGGAAGGAGTACGTCGGTGGAGCAACAGGGGGGCCACGAGGGTGGAGGGCGTGCCTGGGGGGTAGGCGTGCCCCCGTAGCTACCTCATGGACTCCTCCTTTGTTTCTTGATGTAGGGTCCAAGTCTCCTGGATCATGCTCGGTGAGAAAATCACGTTCCCAAAGGTTTCATTCCGTTTGGACTCTGTTTGATATTCCTTTTCTTCGAAACCCTAAAATAGGCAAAAACAGCAATTCTGGGTTGGGCCTCCGGTTAATAGGTTAGTCCCAAAATAATATAAAAGTGGATAATAAAGCCCAATAATGTCCAAAATAGTAGATAATATAGCATGGAGCAATCAAAAATTGTAAATACGTTGGAGACGTATCAAGCATCCCCAAGCTTAATTCCTGCTCATCCTCGAGTAGGTAAATGATAAAAATAGAATTTTTGATGTGGAATGGTACTTGGCATAATTTTAATGTAACTCTTCTTAATTGTGGTATGAATATTCAGATCCGAAAGATTCAAGATAAAAGTTTAATATTGACATAAAAATAATAATACTTCAAGCATACTAACAAAGCAATCATGTCTTCTCAAAATAACATGGTCAAAGAAAGTTATCCCTACAAAATCATATAGTCTGGCTATGCTCTATCTTCACCGCACAAAGTATTTAAATCATGCACAACCCCGATGACAAGCCAAGCAATTGTTTCATACTTTTGACATTCTCAAACTTTTTCAATCTTTTCACGCAATACATGAGCGTGAGCCATGGATATAGAACTATAGGTGGAATAGAATGGTGGTTGTGGAGAAGACAAAAAGGAGAAGATAGTCTCACATCAACTAGGCATATCAGCGGGCTATGGAGATGCCCATCAATAGATATCAATGTGAGTGAGTAGGGATTGCCATGCAACGGATGCACTAGAGCTATAAGTATATGAAAGCTCAACAAAAGAAACTAAGTGGGTGTGCATCCAACTCGCTTGCTCATGAAGACCTAGGGCATTTTGAGGAAGCCCATCATTGGAATATACAAGCCAAGTTCTATAATGAAAATTTCCCACTAGTATATGAAAGTGATATCATAGGAGACTCTCTATCATGAAGATCATGGTGCTACTTTGAAGCACAAGTGTGGTAGAAGTATAGTGGCATTGCCCTTTCTCTCTTTTTTCTCTCGTTTTTTTTATTTGGGCCTTTTCTCTTCTTCTTTTTATGGCCTCTTTTATTTCCCTTTTTTTCTTTTTTTTTCTTTTTCATCCGAAGTCTCATCCCGACTTGTGGGGGAATCATAGTTTCCATCATCCTTTCCTCACTGGGACAATGCTCTAATAATGATGATCATCACACTTCTTACAACTCAACAATTACAGCTCGATACTTAGAACAAAATATGACTCTATATGAATGCCTCCGGCGGTGTACCGGGATATGCAATGAATCAAGAGTGACATGTATGAAAGAATTATGAATGGTGGCTTTTCCACAAATACGATGTCAACTACATGATCATGCTAAGCAATATGACAATGATGGAGTGTGTCATAATAAACGGAACGGTGGAAAGTTGCATGGCAATATATCTCGGAATGGCTATGGAAATGCCATAATAGGTAGGTATAGTGGCTGTTTTGAGGAAGGTATATGGTGCGTGTATGATACCGGCGAAAGGTGTGCGGTATTAGAGAGGCTAGCAATGGTGGAAGGAAGAAAAGTGCGTATAATCCATGGACTCAACATTAGTCATAAAGAACTCATATATCTATTGCAAAAATCTACAAGTTATCAAAGCAAAGTATTACATGCATGCTCCTAGAGGGATAGATTGGTAGGAAAAGACCATCGCTTGTCCCCGACCGCCACTCATAAGGAAGACAATCAATAAATAAATCATGCTCCGACTTCATCACATAACGGTTCACCATACGTGCATGCTACGGGAATCACAAACTTTAACACAAGTATTTCTCAAATTCACAACTACTCAACTAGCATGACTCTAATATGACCATCTCCATATCTCAAAACAATTATCAAGCATCAAACTTCTCATTGCATTCAACACACTCATAAGAAAAAATTTACTATTATTGAATACCAAGCATATTAGGATTATTTAAGAAAATTACGATGCTATTTAAGACTCTCAAAATAATCTAAGTGAAGCATGAGAGATCAATAGTTTCTATAAAACAAATCCACCACCGTGCTCTAAAAGATATAAGTGAAGTACTAGAGCAAAACTATATAACTCAAAAGATATAAGTGAAGCACATAGAGTGTTCTAACAAATTCCAAATCATGTATGGATCTCTCAAAAGGTGTGTACAGCAAGGATGATTGTGTTAAACTAAAAAATAAAGACTCAAATAATACAAGACGCTCCAAGCAAAACACATATCATGTGGTGAATAAAAATATAGCTCCAAATAAAGTTACCGATAGAAGTAGACGAAAGAGGGGATGCCTTCCGGGGCATCCCCAAGCTTTGGCTTTTAGGTTTCCTTAGATTATCTTGGGGGTTCCATGGGCATCCCCAAGCTTAGTATCTTGCCACTCCTTGTTCCATAATCCATCAAATCTTTACCCAAAACTTGAAAACTTCACAACACAAAACTTAAAGTAGAAAATCTCGTGAGCTCCGTTAGCGAATGAAAACAAAAGACCACTTTAAGGTACTGTAATGAACTCATTATTTATTTATATTGGTGTTATAACTACTGTACTACAACTTCTCTATGGCTTATAAACTATTTTACTAGCCATAGATTCATCAAAATAAGCAAACAACACACGAAAAACAGAATCTGTCAAAAACAGAACAGTCTGTAGTAATCTGTAGCTATCGCAATATCTGCAACTCCAAAAATTCTAAAATAAATTTCTGGACGTGATTAATTTATCTATTAAGCATCTGCAAAAAGAATTAACTAAATATTGCTTTCCAAATAAAAATGGCAGCAGTTCTCGTGAGCGCTAAAGTTTCTGTTTTTTACAGCAAGATATCAAGACTTTCCCCAAGTCTTCCCAACGGTTCTACTTGGCACAAACACTAACTAAACACAAAAAACACAACCAAAACAGAGGCTAGGTAAATTATTTATTACTAAACAGGAGCAAAAAGCAAGAAATAAAAATAAAATTGGGTTGCCTCCCAACAAGCGCTATCGTTTAACGCCCCTAGCTAGGCATAAAAGCAAGGATAGATCTAGGTATTGCCATCTTTGGTAGGTAATCCATAAGTGGCTCTCATAATAGATTCATAAGGTAATTTAATTTTATTTCTAGGAAAGTGTTCCATGCCTTTCCTTAACAGAAATTGGAATCTAATATTTCCTTCCTTCATATCAATAATTGCACCAATCGTTCTAAGGAAAGGTCTACCAAGAATAATAGGACATGAAGGATTGCAATCTATATCAAGAACGATAAAATCTACGGCCACATAATTCCTATTTGCAACAATAAGAACATCATTAATTCTTCCCATGGGTTTCTTAATAGTGTAATCTGCAAGGTGCAAGTTTAGAGAGCAATCATCAAAATCAGGAAACCTAACAAATCACACAAAGTCTTTGGAATCGTGGAAACACTAGCACACAAAGCATACCATTCATGATCTTTAATTTTAATTTTAATAGTAGGTTATGTGGCGACCCGACCCGAATGGATCAAGTGCTCTGTGCTCAGGTGTCATCCCTGGATCCGTAATGCTGACACCACACAGTACATCGAAGGATTTATAGCAGAGTGGCAATCACACACTTATTACATCGTTGTCTCAAAAGAGAACTTATTACAATAAATATGGCTTAAGGCCATCTAGTGTCGATAACAGCGGAAGACTTGGAAGATAAATGGGTCCATCAACTCCAACGGCATCACTGAGTATAGGACCACGACCTAAAAGCACCTTACTCATCGTCTAAAAAGTCTGCAACATGAAAGTTGCAGCCCAAAAACGGGTCAGCACATGGAATATGCTGGCAAAGCAACACATAGAGAGTAATGGAATGAAACAGCTATACTATATGCATATATGGCTGGTGGAAAGCTCTATGGTTACAGTTTTGCGTAAAGCCAGTTTTTCCCTACTGCAACGGAATAAATTTATTTAACTATCATGGTGGTTGTGAAACATTGAGAATGGTTGACAGCATTCTCAATCCCAATTAAGTGAACAATTAAAACCCAACAATATTAATTAGAATAACATGATGAGATTCATAATGATATTCAAGTACTAGATACTCAAGTTGTCCATAACCGGGGACACGGCTAATCATGATTAGTTTATACACTCTGCAGAGGTTTGCGCACTTTTCCCCACATGACTCGATCGCCTCCGTTTGTTTTCTCGCACTACATGGTGTTTGAGAAACGGATGACCGAGACATAGTCTTTCAGAAGCGCTAGCACCTTACATGTGGGGTAGACCGTACCACCTATAACCCCTACATCTGCTAGTCCACCCCGTAAGAGTTTGCACAACTTAGTCAACTACGCCAGAGCCCATAGTAGCATGTGGCTGCACACGGAAGTTTCTAGCATGAATTATCTTATGATCCCTTTAAGCCTGGGTGGCGGTCCGAAAAAAAAACAGGCAAGTCCTGATAGACATCAGGTGCCTCAATCCACCCAGATGTGTGTTTAAGTTGCCACCTTAGATAAACCATTAAAATTATCAACTCACATCTGTCATGGATATCACTCACCCAATCCACGTCTACTAGCATAGCATGGCATAATAAGCAAACGTAGAAGTAACTCCCAAAGGTTTCATATTAATACATGTGATAGGTACTGCCTCATCTACTTCCCATCCCACAATTTAATTAGATCCTAATCATGCAGTGTGAGAGGATTGATCTAATGCAATAAAACATGGGTATAGAAAAGGTATGATCAAAGTGTTACTTGCCTTGCTGATGATCCGCGAGACCTAGGGTTTCGAAGTAACAAGCGGCGCAATCCGGGTGATCTATCGTAGACAAACAACAAGCACACAATAAGTACTCATCTAATGCACAGGTAAAACTCAAACAAGAGAACGAACCAGAAGGTTCAACTTAAGAACTCCAGTTGCAAAGAAAGAATGAAACAAACAAAACAACGGAAAACAAACCGCGGAAGAAAACAACTCGGTTCTAGCAAGTTGAAACTAGGTCAAATTTTACCGGGGCAAAAACTTGTTTAAGTTGATTAGACGGAACGGCGGTTTCGAAACGAAGCTCCAGGCGCTTGAATCACCTGATTCCGATAAACGAGCGAGAAGAAAGACTAGAACGAAGATCGGATCTGAGATCACGATCGCGGAATAAATCCGATGAAAAGAAAACGAAGAACGGTTAAACGAACGGACGTCGTTAACCGGAAAGAATCGGTGATCACGTTCGTTGAGACGAACGGTCCGAAAGAAGAACGAAAGCCGATCTACGGTTTTCGGAAAAGAAAACCGAAACGAAAAACGAATCAGAAGAGAAGAAAAGAATCGGAACGATTAGAAGAAAACGATCCGAGGAAAAGAGACGCGGGGCAACCTCCGGCGAGGTCTCCGGCGAGGGGCTCCGGCGGCGTGGCGTAGGGCGGCGGCAGCGTGGGCGAGGTGCGGTGGCGCGGATGTGGGGTGGTGCGGCGGCGGTGTAGGGCGCGGGGTGGAGTGCGGTGGAGGCTTGGGCTTGGGGTTTGATTTGATGGGTTTAGAGGGGGGTGTTGGGGTATTTATATTGGGGAGGGGAGGGGGTTTCTTGGGGTAGGGGACAAGAAATAGAATAGGAAAAGGAATCCTAGATGAAAAAGAAAACGGAACAAAGGAAAGAGGGGGGGCTACCGGCCTAAGTCCTTCTAGGACTCGGCCTGAGCAAGAGGCGGCGGCGGCTGGCGCCTGCCTGCGCCTGGCGCCTGCCTGCGCCTGGCGCGCGCACAGGGGCTGGGGTGGCCGGCCGGCTGGACCTTTGGCCCAGGCGGGGCGCTGCTCTTTTTTTTTAAAACAGTTTCGCGCGCAGAAAAACACAGAAAAGAAAATCTAAACGGGCTCCAAAATTTCTAAAGTAAATTTTCCCCGACTCCTAAAAATGAGCCGAACAAAATGAACTTTACTCCGGACCTAAAATGCAATTTTTGAAAACACGCATTTTTCCCTATCCAAATAAAACGCAAACAAAACTCCGGCAAAACCAAAATTTGGTCTATTTATTAAATCTTCATTTTTCCTCAATTTTGGGAAAGTCATATTATTCCCTCTCTTATTATTTTTGATATCGGAAAAATTATTGAAGATGAAATAAATAAATCAAATGATCCTCTTTTCAAATTTGAGAAAACTCTCAAATATGAAAATAACGAAATCTCCAACTCTCTCCGAGGGTCCTTGAGTTGCGTGAAATTTCTAGGATCGACCAAAATGCAAGAAAATATGATATGCATGATGATCTAGTGTATAACATTCCAAATTGAAAATTTGGGATGTTACAAACCTACCCCCCTTAAGATGAATCTCGCCCTCGAGATTCGGGTTGGCTAGAAAATAGGTGAGGGTGGTCCTTGAGCAAATCTTCTTCTCTTTCCCAGGTGGCTTCATCCTCTGAGTGGTGGTTCCACTAAACTTTGCAAAACTTGATAACCTTGCTGCGAGTAACCCTACTGACCAACTCGAGAATCTTGACTGGCTTCTCCTCATACGTTAAGTCATCCTTCAACTGAATCGCTTCGAGTGGCACGGTATCTCTTAGTGGTACCTCCGCCATCTCGGCATGACATTTCTTCAGCTGAGAAACATGGAATACATCATGAACTCCTGACAGTCCCTCTGGTAATTCCAACTTGTAAGAGACTTCTCCCATACGTTGCAAGATCTTATACGGTCCAACGAAACGCGGTGCTAACTTTCCCTTAACTCCAAAGTGCTTAACTCCTCAAAGTGGGGATACTCGAAGATAAACTCTGTCTCCGGTTTCGTAAGCTGTCTCCTTGCGTTTAGAATCTGCGTAGCTCTTCTGCCTGGACTGGGCTACCTTGAGCCTATCGCGAATCAACTTAACTTTCCGTTCAGACTCCTTAATCAAATCTGGTCCAAAGAATTGACGGTCTCCAACTTCGTCCCATGACAACGGTGTCCTACACCTCCTTCCGTATAAAGCTTCGAAAGGTGCCATCTTCAAACTGGTTTGGTAACTGTTGTTACAGGAAAACTCCGCATACGGCAAGTTATCATCCCAACTAGATCCATAATCTAGTGCACAAGCTCTCAGCATATCTTCCAAAATCTGATTGACTCTCTCGGTCTGTCCATCTGTCTGCGGGTGAAAAGCTGTGCTGAACTCCAGTCTGGTTCCTAAAGTTTCATGCAACTGATTCCAAAACTTTGAGGTAAATTGAGTTCCTCTATCTGATACAATACTCCTCGGAACTCCATGCAAACAAATGATTCTAGTCATGTATATCTTTGCCAACTTAGCACTGGTGTAAGTGGTCTTAACTGGAATGAAATGTGCTACCTTTGTCAAACGATCAACTACTACCCATATCGAGTCGTAGCCTGATTTTGTCATGGGTAGTTCGGTGGTAAAATCCATGCTTATCTTATCCCACTTCCATTCAGGTATCGGCAATGGTTGTAACAATCCTATTGGCTTCTGATGTTCTGCCTTTACTCTCTGACATACATCACAAACTGCTACATATGCTGCAATATCCTTCTTCATTCCGGTCCACCAGAATGTTTCCTTCAAATCCAAATACATCTTGGTATTTCCTGGGTGAATCGAATACGGTGAATCATGTGCCTCTTGCAAAATCAACTTCCTGATCTCCGGGTCATTGGGCACATAAACACAATCTTCAAACCATAGGGTGTCGTGCTCATCCTCAAGAAATCCCTTTGCTTTTCCTTCGTTCAATTTCTCTTTTATAGCAGCAATCTCCTTGTCAGATTTTTGAGCTTCTCTGATTTTGTCCATCAATGTTGACCGAATCTCCAATGCTGCTACATAGCCTCTCGGAACTATTTCCAAACATAGCTCACGAAGGTTTTCTGCTAACTCCTTTGGTACTTCTCTCGTCACTAGGGTGTTGACATGGCTCTTACGGCTTAATGCATCAGCTACTACATTAGCTTTTCCGGGATGGTAATGCAATCTCATGTCATAATCCTTGATGAGCTCCAACCATCTCCTCTGTCTGAGGTTCAATTCCTTCTGCGTGAAAATGTACTTCAAACTCTTGTGATCCGTGTACACCTCACAATGATTTCCAATGAGGAAATGTCTCCACGTCTTCAATGCATGCACTACGGCTGCTAACTCCAAATCATGCGTGGCATAATTCAACTCATGAGGCTTCAGTTGTCATGAAGCATACGAAACAACTCTTCCTTCCTGCATAAGCACTGCTCCAAGTCCTCGACGTGAAGCGTCGCAATACACCTCATAATCCTTGGTCTGATCTGGCAAAATCAATACTGGTGAGGTGACCAAACGTTTCTTCAACTCCTAGAAACTAGCCTCACACTCCTCAGTCCATTTGAACTTAGTATCCTTCTTCAACAATTCAGTCATAGGCTTTGCGATCTTTGAAAAGTTCTCAATGAATCTCCGGTAGTATCCTGCGAGTCCAAGAAAACTCCGGATCTCTCCAACGGTCGTTGGTGATTCCCATTCGGTTACGGTCTCAACCTTTGTGGGGTCAACTGCTATTCTCCAGATATAACGTGTCCGAGGAATCCAACTTCCTTCAACCAAAACTCACATTTGCTGAATTTGGCGTATAACTGATGTTCCCTTAGTTTCTCTAAAACCAAACGCAAATGTTCCTTATGCTCCTCTTCATTCTTTGAATAAACCAGGATGTCATCAATGAACACTACGACGAACTTATCCAAAAACTCCATAAACACTTTGTTCATCAGGTTCATAAAATAGGCAGGTGCGTTAGTCAATCCAAATGACATAACAGTATACTCATACAGTCCATATCTCGTGGTGAATGTTGTCTTAGGTATGTCCTGCTCCCGAATCTTCAATTGATGGTACCCTGATCGCAAATCGATCTTGAAAACACTTTAGCTCCTTGCAACCGATCAAACAGATCGTTGATCATTGGCAGTGGGTACTTGTTCTTGATGGTTACTTCATTCAATCCTCGATAATCTACAACCATCCTTAATGATCCATCCTTCTTTTCCACTAGAAGTACGGGTGATCCCCAAGGCGAAGAACTTGGGCAAATGTAACCTTTATCCAATAAATCCTTAATCTGATTCTTAATTTCCACCAAATCCTTTGCTGGCATCCGGTACGGTCGCTTCGATATTGGCCCTGTACCTGGTAATAACTCAATCAAAAACTCAATGTCTCTATCCGGTGGCATGCCTGGCAATTCCTCAGGAAATACATCAGGAAAATCCTTCACCACTGGTACTTCCTCTTGCACAACTCCTGTTAGGCAGTTTACTTGTGTCCTGTTTGGCACATGCCGGGATACAAACTTGATCCTTCTTCCTTCTGGTGTGGTAAGCAAAATTGACTTACTAGCACAATCGATGTTTCCTCCATACATCGACAACCAATCCATGCCTAATATCACATCCAATCCTTGAGATTCCAATACTATTAGGTCTGAGGGAAACACATAGTTACCAATCCTTAATGGTAAATCCGGGGTCATGTCTCGGAGGCATTTGAGGGTTTAGAAAAGACGAGAATTGAGAATAGAGTGAGGTCTAAAGAGAAAACACTACCCCAATGCACATGAGCAAATGCACACAAAATCACTTCATCAATCAAACAAGGGCTTACAAACGGTCTAACTATCACAAAAGTGCTCGACTATATTGTGTTTACATGGGGGAATACTACTACTATCTGGTGGTCATCTAGAAATTTGAACCGGTGGAAGACTCCATGATATCTGCTCCAGCTTCGTCTTCAAAGTCGGGTTCACTTGGATCCAAATCGGTGTCGTCGATGATGATGTAGTTGTCCGGACATGCGACGTACATGTCTTCCTTCCTGGATGCTAACTTCCTCTTGAGTTCTTCAATCTCCTGCTTAAGATCACCATTGTGTCTCGCTAGAGCTACGATCTCGTCCATGTAGTCCTTGCGTGTAGACTTCAGTTCTCCTTCTAGCTCGATGATCCTTGCCTTTGCATTCTTCAACTCTATCATGTCATTGCACATCTGGTTCTCATGGCGTCGAATGTGCTGGTTTAACTCCTGGATGAAAGATGCAATGGATCTATCCTTCTTGATGCTGACTAACTCCCATTGTTCGTCTCGGCGTCCGCAAATCTGGTAGATAGTGTCCTTGAGGTCTTCTTGATAAACTTCTCCAATGTGTCCTAGGGTGATATGAGTTGCCATGCTCCTTCCCAGATTCCAGGTTGGTGCATTGAAAACACTATCTATGGGCTTCGTGATTGGCGCGAATGTTCTTCCCGGAACATGAGCTTGAATCTTCCAGCGCTCCTCTTCAGGCAGAGTGGCGTTGAAAGTTCCCGTGAAGCTTGGTAGTCCTATGTTCAGGTACTTGGTGACTTCCTTTAGGTGAAATCCAAAAGGTGTGACTTCATCCGGTTGAGCGTACTTAATCTTCACGCTCGTCATCCTAAAAGGGTAGAAAAGATGAGGAGTTAGAAAATGAGAAGAGAATGATGGTCTATGGCTTTAACTTAGTGGTCGTGTCCTACAGTCAGCGTGTGCTCTGATACCATTCTCTGTGGCGACCCGACCCGAATGGATCAAGTGCTCTGTGCTCAGGTGTCATCCCTGGATCAGTAATGCTGACACCACACAGTACATCGAAGGATTTATAGCAGAGTGGCAATCACACACTTATTACATCGTTGTCTCAAAAGAGAACTTATTACAATAAATATGGCTTAAGGCCATCTAGTGTCGATAACAGCGGAAGACTTGGAAGATAAATGGGTCCATCAACTCCAACGGCATCACTGAGTATAGGACCACGACCTAAAAGCACCTTACTCGTCGTCTGAAAAGTCTGCAACATGAAAGTTGCAGCCCGAAAACGGGTCAGCACATGGAATATGCTGGCAAAGCAACACATAGAGAGTAATGGAATGAAACAGCTATACTATATGCATATATGGCTGGTGGAAAGCTCTATGGTTACAGTTTTGCGTAAAGCCAGTTTTTCCCTACTGCAACGGAATAAATTTATTTAACTATCATGGTGGTTGTGAAACATTGAGAATGGTTGACAGCATTCTCAATCCCAATTAAGTGAACAATTAAAACCCAACAATATTAATTAGAATAACATGATGAGATTCATAATGATATTCAAGTACTAGATACTCAAGTTGTCCATAACCGGGGACACGGCTAATCATGATTAGTTTATACACTCTGCAGAGGTTTGCGCACTTTTCCCCACATGACTCGATCGCCTCCGTTTGTTTTCTCGCACTACATGGTGTTTGAGAAACGGATGACCGAGACATAGTCTTTCAGAAGTGCTAGCACCTTACATGTGGGGTAGACCGTACCACCTATAACCCCTACATCTGCTAGTCCACCCCGTAAGAGTTTGCACAACTTAGTCAACTACGCCAGAGCCCATAGTAGCATGTGGCTGCACACGGAAGTTTCTAGCATGAATTATCTTATGATCCCTTTAAGCCTGGGTGGCGGTCCGAAAAAAAACAGGCAAGTCCTGATAGACATCAGGTGCCTCAATCCACCCAGATGTGTGTTTAAGTTGCCACCTTAGATAAACCATTAAAATTATCAACTCACATCTGTCATGGATATCACTCACCCAATCCACGTCTACTAGCATAGCATGGCATAATAAGCAAACGTAGAAGTAACTCCCAAAGGTTTCATATTAATACAGGTGGTAGGTACTACCTCATCTACTTCCCATCCCACAATTTAATTAGATCCTAATCATGCAGTGTGAGAGGATTGATCTAATGCAATAAAACATGGGTATAGAAAAGGTATGATCAAAGTGTTACTTACCTTGCTGATGATCCGCGAGACCTAGGGTTTCGAAGTAACAAGCGGCGCAATCCGGGTGATCTATCGTAGACAAACAACAAGCACACAATAAGTAATCATCTAATGCACAGGTAAAACTCGAACAAGAGAACGAACCAGAAGGTTCAACTTAAGAACTCCGGTTGCAAAGAAAGAACGAAACGAACAAAACAACGGAAAACAAACGGCGGAAGAAAACAACTCGGTTCTAGCAAGTTGAAACTAGGTCAAATTTTACCGGGGCAAAAACTTGTTTAAGTTGATTAGACGGAACGGCGGTTTCGAAACGAAACTCGAGGCGCTTGAATCACCTGATTCCGATAAACGAGCGAGAAGAAAGACTAGAACGAAGATCGGATCTGAGATCGCGATCGCGGAATAAATCCGACGAAAAGAAAACGAAGAACGGTTAAGCGAACGGACGTCGTTAACCAGAAAGAATCGGTGATCACGTTCGTTGAGACGAACGGTCCGAAAGAAGAACGAAAACCGATCTAGGGTTTTTGGAAAAGAAAACCGAAACGAAAAACGAATCAGAAGAGAAGAAAAGAATCGGAACGATTAGAAGAAAATGATCCGAGGAAAAGAGATGCGGGGCAACCTCCGACGAGGTCTCCGGCGAGGGGCTCCGGCGGTGTGGCGTAGGGCGGCGGCGGCATGGGCGAGGTGCGGCGGCGCGGGTGTGGGGTGGCGCGGCGGCAGTGTAGGTCGCGGGGTGGAGTGCGGTGGAGGCTTGGGGCTTGGGGTTTGATTTGATGGGTTTAGAGGGGGGTGTTGGGGTATTT
>NC_041388.1:516426650-516460954 GCF_002162155.2 Triticum dicoccoides
AGGGGGTTTCTTGGGGTAGGGGACAAGAAATAGAATAGGAAAAGGAATCCTAGATGAAAAAGAAAACGGAACAAAGGAAAGAGGGGGGGGCTACCGGCCTAAGTCCTTCTAGGACTCGGCCTGAGCAAGAGGCGGCGGCGGCTGGCGCCTGCCTGCGCCTGGCGCGCGCGCGCAGGGGCTGGGGTGGCCGGCCGGCTGGGCCTTTGGCCCAGGCGGGGCGCTGCTCTTTTTTTTTAAACGGTTTCGCGCGAAGAGAAACACAGAAAAGAAAATCTAAACGGGCTCCAAAATTTCTAAAGTAAATTTTCCCCGACTCCTAAAAATGAGCCGAACAAAATGAACTTTACTCCGGACCTAAAATGCAATTTTCGAAAACACGCATTTTTCCCTATCCAAATAAAACGCAAACAAAACTCCGGCAAAACCAAAATTTGGTCTATTTATTAAATCTTCATTTTTCCTCAATTTTGGGAAAGTCATATTATTCCCTCTCTTATTATTTTTGATATCGGAAAAATTATTGAAGATGAAATAAATAACTCAAATGATCCTCTTTTCAAATTTGAGAAAACTCTCAAATATGAAAATAACGAAATCTCCAACTCTCTCCGAGGGTCCTTGAGTTGCGTGAAATTTCTAGGATCGACCAAAATGCAAGAAAATATGATATGCATGATGATCTAGTGTATAACATTCCAAATTGAAAATTTGGGATGTTACAGGTTCCCACTCATCATAAAGTTTTCTAGGGATAGAACCTTCCAACTCAAGTTTTTCTTCATAAGATTGCATCAAGGCATCAACGATATGTTTAGTAAACGCTTTATTTTGACTATAAGCATGAGGAGAATTTAGCACGGATTGCAACAAGGAAATACAATAAATCAAAGAGAAATTTTCATAATTAAATTCCTTGAAATCCAAAATAGTGGGTTTAGCAACATCTAGGGTTTTAATTTCTTCAATCCCACTTTCATCAAATTTAGCATCAAGATCTAGAAACTCTGAATTTTTGGAACGCCTTCTAGGTAAAGGTGGATCATATTCAGTCCCATCATTATCAAGATTCATATTGCAAAACAAAGATTTAATAGGGGACACATCAATAACTTTTAGATCTTCATCTTTATTTTCATAGGAACTAGAAGAACACGCTCTTATAAAGGCATCTTTCTTAGCACGCATCCTAGCGGTTCTTTATTTGCACTTATCAATGGAAATTCTCATGGCTTTGAGAGACTCATTGATATCATGCTTAGGAGGAATAGATCTAAGCTTTAAAGAATCAACATCAAGAGAAATTCTATCAACGTTCCTAGCCAAATCATCAACTTTAAGCAATTTCTCTTCAAGCAAAGCATTGAAATTCTTTTGGGAATTCATAAATTCCTTAACACTATTCTTAAATTCAGAGGGCATCTTATTATAATTTCCATAAGAATTGTTGTAGGAATTACCATAATTATTAGAGGAATTACTAGGATAAGGCCTAGGATTAAAGTTTCCTCTATACGCGTTGTTACCAAAATTATTCCTACCAACAAAATTCACATCCATAGATTCATTATTGTTCTCAATCAAAGTAGACAAGGGCATATCATTAGGATCAGAAGAAACACTCTTACTAGCAAATAATTTCATAAGTTCATCCATCTTTCCACTCAAAACATTAATTTCTTCTATCGCATGCACCTTTTTATTAGTAGATCTTTTAGTATGCCATTGAGAATAATTAACCATAATATTATCTAGGAGTTTAGTAGCTTCTCCTAGAGTGATTTCCATAAAAGTGCCTCCCGCAGCCGAATCTAAAAGATTTCTAGAAGCAAAATTCAATCCAGCATAAAAAATTTGTATAATCATCCACAAATTCAAACCATGAGTAGGGCAATTAAGTATCATTAATTTCATCATGTCCCAAGCTTGTGCAACATGTTCATGATCAAGTTGCTTAAAATTCATAATATCGTTTCTAAGGGAAATGATCTTAGCGGGAGGAAAATACTTAGAGATAAAAGCATCTTTGCACTTGTTCCAAGAATCAATACTATTTTTAGGCAAAGACGAAAACCAAGCTTTAGCACGATCTCTAAGCAAAAAAGGAAATAGCTTCAACTTAACAATATAATTGTGCACATCTTTCTTCTTTTGCATATCACACAAATCAACGAAGCTATTTAGATGGGTAGCGGCATCTTCACTAGGAAGGCCGGAAAACGGGTCTTTCATGACAAGATTCAGCAAAGCGGCATCAATTTCACAAGATTCAGCATCGGTAAGAGGAGCAATTGGAGTGCTAATAAAATCATTGTTGTTGGTATTGGTAAAGTCACACAATTTAGTGTTATCATGAGCCATCATGACAAGCAAGCAATCCAACACACAAGCAAACAAAAAGCAAGCAGGTAAAAAGAGGCAAATAGAGAAAGAGAGGGAGGATAGAGAGAGAGGGCGAATAAAATAGCAAGGGTGAAGTGGGGGAGAGGAAAACGAGAGGCAAATTGCAAATAATGTAATGCGGGAGATAAGGGTTGTGATGGGCACTTGGTATGTTGACTTTTGCATAGACTCCTCATCAATGGCCCCAGAAATGGCACGTTGTCGGGAGTCAAATCTTGACTTGCGCGAACCTCCCCTGCAATGGCGCCAGAAATCTTCTTGCTACCTCTTGAGCACTACGTTGGATTTCCTTGAAGAGGAAAGGATGATGCAGCAAAGTAGCGTAAGTATTTCCCTCAGTTTTGAGAACCAAGGTATCAATCAGTAGGAGGCTTTGCGCGAGTCCCTAGTACCTGCACAAAACAAATAACTCCTCGCAACCAACGCGATAAGGGGTTGTCAATCCCTTCACGGTCACTTACGAGAGTGAGATCTGATAGATATGATAAGATAATATTTTTTTGTATTTTTATGATAAAGATGCAAAGTAAAATAAAAGCAAAGTAAAAAAGCAAAGGAAATAACTAAGTATTGGAAGATTAATATGATGAAGATACACCCGGGGCCATAGATTTCACTAGTGGCTTATCTCAAGAGCATAAGTATTTTACGGTGGGTGAACGAATTACTGTTGAGCAATTGACAAAATTGAGCATAGTTATGAGAATATCTAGGTATGATCATGTATATAGGCATCATGTCCGAGACAAGTAGACCGACTCCTGCCTGCATCTACTACTATTACTCCACTCATCGACCGCTATCCAGCATGCATCTAGAGTATTAAGTTCATGAAAACAGAGTAACGCCTTAAGCAAGATGACATGATGTAGAGGGATAAATTCATGCAATATGATAAAAACCCCATCTTGTTATCCTCGATGGCAACAATACAATACGTGCCTTGCTGCCCCTACTATCACAAGGAAAGGACACCGCAAGATTGAACCCAAAGATAAGCACTTTTCCATTGCAAGAAAGATCAATCTAGTAGGCCAAACCAAACTGATAATTCAAAGAGACTTGCAAAAATAACCAATCATACATAAAAGAATTCAGAGAAGATTCAAATATTGTTCATAGATAATCTTGATCATAAACCCACAATTCATCGGTCTCAACAAACACACCGCAAAAAGAAGATTACATCGAATAGATCTCCACAAGAGAGGGGGAGAACATTGTATTGAGATCCAAAAAGAGAGAAGAAGCCATCTAGCTAATAACTATGGACCCGAAGGTCTGAGGTAAACTACTCACACTTCATCGAGAGGCTATGGTGTTGATGTAGAAGCCCTCCGTGATGGATGCCCCTCCAGCGGAGCTCCGGAACGGGCCCCAAGATGGGATCTCGTGGATACAAAAGGTTGCGGCGGTGGAATTAGGTTTTTGGCTCCGTATCTGATCGTTTGGGGGTACGTAGGTATATATAGGAGGAAGGAGTACGTCGGTGGAGCAACAGGGGGCCCACGAGGGTGGAGGGCGCACCTGGGGGGTAGGCACGCCCCCCTACCTCATGGCCTCCTCCTTTGTTTCTTGACGTAGGGTCCCAGTCTCCTGGATCCTGTTCGGTGAGAGAATCACGTTCCCGAAGGTTTCATTCCATTTGGACCCCGTTTGATATTCCTTTTCTTCGAAACCCTAAAATAGGCAAAAACAGCAATTCTGGGCTAGGCCTGCGGTTAATAGGTTAGTCCCAAAAATAATATAAAAGTGGATAAAAAAGCCCAATAATGTCCAAAACAGTAGATAATATAGCATGGAGCAATCAAAAATTATAGATACTTTGGAAACGTATCACAGCACCATCTCCTCTCCAAACCCTAGTTCATCTCTTGTATCTAATCTTTGTCTCAAAACCTCAGATTGGCACGTGTGGGTTGTTAGTAGTGTTGATTACTCCTTGTTGTTGATGCTAGTGATTTATCCGGTGGAAGGTTATATTTTCAGATCCTTAATGATAATTAATACCCCTATGATTATGAACATGAATATGTTTTGTGAGTAGTTACGTTTGTTCCTGAGGACATGGGAGAAGTCTTGTTATAAGTAATCATATGAATTTCGTGTTCATTCGATATTTTGATGAGATGTATGTTGTCTTTCCTCTAGTGGTGTTATGTGAACGTCGACTACATGGAACTTCACCATGATTTGGGCCTAGGGGAGGCATTGGGAAGTAATAAGTAGATGATGGGTTGCTAGAGTGACAGAAGCTTAAACCCTAGTTTATCCGTTGCTTCGTAAGGGGCTGATTTGGATCCACATGTTTCATGCTATGGTTAGATCTATCTTAGTTCTTCTTTCGTAGTTGCGGGTGCTCGCGAGAGGGGTTAATCATAAGTGGGAGGCTTGTCCAAGTAAGGGCAGCACCCAAGCACCGGTCCACCCACATATCAAATTATCAAAGTAACGAACGTGAATCATATGAGCATGATGAAAACTAGCTTGACAGTAATTCCCATGTGTCCTCGGGAGCGCTTTGCTTTATATAAGAGTTCGTCCAGGCTTGTCCTTTGCTACAAAAAGGATTGGGCCACCTTGCTGCACCTTAGTTACTTTTGTTACTTGTTACCCATTACGATTTATCTTATCACACAGCTATCTGTTACAGATAATTTCAGTGCTTGCAGAGAATACCTTGTTGAAAACTGCTTGTCATTTCCTTCTGCTCCTTGTTGGGTTCGACACTCTTACTTATTAAAAGGACTATGATAGATCCCCTATACTTGTGGGTCATCAGGCTCACGCTCTGGTGACCGATTTGTGTAAGCATGTTTAAGGCGGGGCCTTCCGTGACGCGTAGCGGGCTATGGCCCCATGTTCAGCTGTTGCGCCCTCCACGTGTTCTCCATGGTGCAATATTTGTGTACCATGTGTGATAGTTCAGTGAAGCTTTGAATTTGGCGACACGGGAGGGTGTTTAAGAGACCCTCGTCCCTGCAGTTAAACTGGAAGGCTTTGATTATTTCTTTGTCACAGTAAGGTGCCATCCTGTTCTTTACCAGGAGAAATCTAGCCCAATGATGGTGGACTGTCTCGTTTGGCAGCTGTTTGACATACAAGAGGTCCCATATGTCTGGGTTTCCCGAGTCTGGATTATATTCTGTGTGGTGGGCGGGCAGGAATATTTCAAGAATTCCCTCCTGCCGTGAATCCGGGCTATCCTTGATGGGTGGTTGAGTCATGTCTGGTTCTCACTACACAGGGCTCGGATCCGAACTGGTGTGCGGCCGGATAGGCTCAAGGCCAGGACTTGTACTAGGGGTTATGTCTTGACGTACATCCAAGCTGGTGTCTGACTCCGAGCTGGGGATTCGAGTGTACATTGTCTTTAGCTTGCAAGGCTATGGCCCCTCCTGAGCCTCTTCGACTGTGGCGACGAGGTGCGTGACCGGAGGGGTGTTGATTTCTCGGTCGTGGCCACAAGGTCTCCCTCCGATCCGACCGTAGGCCGTGGACTGGATAATCAAGATTCCCATTGCACAAAACAGACCTACCAACTGATCTGTCGGCTGGGCACATGGGGGTGTCGGGCACTCTGACGATTCGGCGGGAGACCTTGCGGGTGGTCTGTCAGAGTCGGGCTTCAGGGCCGGACTCTGAGAGATACCAGATTTTTGTGAGTTCGCTGGTCCTGGGGTCGATGCCCATGAACCAACGAATCCTTCAATGAGGGTGAAACCTTCGATCTAGTCGAGGCGACTAGTGGGATCGATGCGCACTAATATGATGCCAAAGACGAGGAGGTGATCAGGGGCGATGAGGCCCTTAGTACGGGTGTGGTCTCCATCGACCGGTTGAGCCATCCACTCTTCTGGTGATCCCATAACAGAACTCTCAATGAAAGCACCAATGTCGGTGTTAAAACAAGCAGACCTCGGGGTAGGGGATCCCGAGCTGTGGATCTAGGATCGATAGGTAACAAGGGACGACGAACACAGTATTTACCCATGTTCGGGCCCTCTCAAAGAGGTAAAAACCCTATGTCCTGCTTGATTATATTGAATGTATAACATGGTTTACAGAGTAGTTCTACCTCGAGATCAGCATGAGCTAAACCCTAAGGCTACGAGGTGATGAATATAGCTTTAGCCCTAAAGACTAAGAACCCTCGGTTTATATAGACACCGGTAGGGTTAGGGTTACCGATGATATATTACAATAAGGAATTAAAGAGATCCTCCGCCTTCTTGACTTGGAAGGCACACCACGGTGATACGTCTCCATTGTATCTACTTTTCCAAACACTTTTGACCTTGTTTTGGACTCTAACTTGCATGATTTGAATGGAACTAACCCGGACTGACGTTGTTTTCAGTAGAATTGTCATGGTGTTATTTTTGTGCAGAAATAGAAGTTCTCGGAATGACCTGAAAATTCACGGAGAATATTTTTGGAATTTATAAAAAATATTGGCGAAAGAATCAACACCGGGGGGGAACACCCTGTCCACGAGGGTGGGGGCGCGCCCACCCCCTGAGGTGTGCCCCTGTCTCGTGGGCCCCCTGAGGCTCCACCAACCTCAACTCCAACTCTATATATTAACGTTCGGGGAGAAAAAAATTAGAGAGAAGAATTCATCGCGTTTTACGATACGGAGCCGCCGCCAAGCCCTAATCACTCTCGGGAGGGCTGATCTAGAGTCCGTTCGGGGCTCCAGAGAGGGGAATCCGTCACCATCGTCATCATCAGCCATCCTCCATCACCAATTTCATGATGCTCACCGCCGTGTGTGAGTAATTCCATCGTAGGCTTGCTGGACGGTGATGGGTTGGGTGAGATTTATCATGTAATCGAGTTAGTTTGTTAGGGTTTGATCCCTAGTATCCATTATGTTCTGAGATTGATGTTGCTATGACTTTGCTATGCTTAATGCTTGTCACTAGGGCCCGAGTGCCATGATTTCAGATCTGAATCTATTATGTTTCCATGAATATATGTGAGTTCTTGACCCTATTTTGCAAGTCAATAGTCACCTACTATGAGTTATGATCTGTTAACCCCAAAGTGGCAATAATCGGGAAATTTACCGGTGATGACTATAGTTTGAGGAGTTCATGTATTCACTAAGTGTTAATGCTTTGTTCTGGTACTCTATTAAAAGGAGGCCTTAATATCCCTTAGTTTCCAATAGGACCCTGCTGCCACGGGAGGGTAGGACAAAAGATGTCATGCAAGTTCTTTTCCATAAGCATGTATGACTATATTCGGAATGCATGCCTACATTGCATTGATGAACTGGAGCTAGTTCTGTGCCACCCTATGTTATAACTGTTGCATGAGGAATCGCGTCCGACATAATTATCCATCACTGATCCATTGCCTACGAGATTTTCACATATTGATCTTTGCTTAGTTACTTTTCTGTTGCCACTGTTACAATCATTACAAAAACTATTACTATTACCTTTGCCACCGTTACTGTTATTTCCATATTACTTTGCTACTAAATACTTTGCTACAGATATTAAGTCTTTTGGGTGGGGTTGAATTGACAACTCAACTTTTAATACTTGAGAATATTCTTTGGCTCCCCTTGTGTTGAATCAATAAATTTGGGTTGAATACTCTACCCTCGGAAACGGTTGTGATCCCCTATACTTGTGGGTTATCAAGACTATTTTCGGGCGCCGTTGCCGGGGAGCATAGCTCTATTCTTTGAGTCACTTGGGATTTATATCTGTTGATCACTATGAGGAACTTGAAAGATGAAAGAACCAAGATTTTTCCCTTAACTACGAGGGGTGGTAAGGAACTGCCATCTAGCTCTGCACTTGATTCACCTTCTGTTTTGAGTAAACTTGCGACATCTACTCCTACTATTCATTCTGATATGTCCCATGTTATTGATGATGCTACTTCTGCTTTGCATGATACTTATGATGAAACTACTTCTATGCTTGATAATACTGTGCCATTAGGTGAATTTCTTGATGAACAACTTTCTAGGGTTAGAGAGAATGAAATTATTGAAACTGATAATATTGATGAAAGTGATGATGAAGATTCTCCCCCTAGATATGAATTGTCTGTTATGCCTGAGGGTTATGTTATGGATGAAGAAACTGCTAGAGACTTTTTAGCTTGCAATGATAGATATGATCTTAAGAAACTGTTAGCTAAGCTGGAAGAAAAGTCTTTGAATGCTAGAATGAAATATGACCCTGCTTTTGCTACTTCACCTATTTGTATTTCCGATAAGGATTATGATTTCTCTGTCGACCCTGAGTTAATTACTTTGGTTGAGTATGATCCTTTTTATGGCTATGAGTCTGAAACTGTTGTGGCACATCTTACTAAATTGAAGATATAGCCACTAATGAGAAAATTTGTTACTATTATATCCTTAAGTTATTCCCGTTCTCATTAAAGGGTGATGCTAAAATATGGTTTAATTCTCTTGATCCTGGTTGTATGCGTAGTCCCCAGGATATGATTTATTACTTCTCTGCTAAATATTTCCCCGCTCATAAGAAACAAACTGCCTTCAGGGAAATGTATAATTTTGTGCAAATTGAAGAAGAGAGTCTCCCACAAGCTTGGGGAGGCTTCTCCGATTACTTAATGCTTTGCCCGATCATCCTCTCAAGAAAAATGAAATACTTGATATCTTTTATAATGGACTAACCGATGCTTCGAGAGACCACCTGGATAGTTGTGTTGGTTGTTTTTTCAAGGAAAGAACTGTTGATCAAGCTGAATTGCTATTGAATAATATGTTGAGTAATGATAACGATTGGACACTTCCTGAACCAACTCTGAAGAAAAGGGGTATTCTATTTCTTAGTCCTGAAGATATGCAAGAGGCAAAGAAATCTATGAAAGAAAAAAGTATTAAAGCTGAAGATGTTAAGAATTTACCACCTATTGAAGAAATACATGGTCTTGATAACCCAACACAGGTAGTAAAGGTAAATTCTCTCTATAGATTTTATGAAGGTGATATTCCTCGTAATAAGTCTGCTAGCCAATGCTTGGATGAGTTTGATAATTTTATTGTTAAACAAGAAAACTTCAATGCTTATGTTGGTAGACAATCGAAACGTAATGCTTATATGATTGAACACTTGAGTGATTATATGTCTAGAGTTAAAGGTGAACTTAAACTTATTAGTAAACATGCTTCTATGGTTACCACTCAAGTAGAACAAGTGCTTAAAGCTCAGAATGATTTGATCAATAAATTAAATAATAAGAAAAATGATAATGTTGTTAGAGTTGTGACTAGAGGGGGTAAAATGACTTAGGAACCTTTGTATCCTGAGTGCCACCCTAAGAAAATTGAGCAAGATTCTCAGAGAACTAATGTTGATGCACCTAGTTCTTCTAAGAAGAAGAAGAAGAAAAATGATAGGACTTTGCATGCTCCTAGTGAACCTGTTGTTGACACACCTGAGAATCCCAATGATATTTCTATTTGTGATGCTGAAACACAATCTGGTAATGAACATGAACCTAGTGATAATGTTAATGATGATGTTCATGTTGATGCTCAACCTAGCGATAACAATGATGTAGAAATTGAACTTGTTGTTGATCTTGATAACCCACAATCAAAGAATCAATGTTATGATAAGAGAGACTTCATTGCTAGGAAGCACAGTAAAGAAAGTGAACCATGGGTTTAGAAACCCATGCCTTTTCTTTCTAAACCATCCAAGAAAAAGGATGATGAGGATTTTGAGTGCTTTGCTGAAATGATTAGACCTATCTTTTTGCGTATGTGTTTGACTGATATGCTTAAAATGAATCCTTATGCTAAGTATATGAAAGATATTTTTACAAATAAAAGAAAGTACCGAAATCTGAAATTTCCACCATGCTTGCTAATTATACCTTTAAGGGTGTAATACCAAAGAAACTAGGAGATCCAAGAGTACCAACTATACCATGCTCCATTAAAAGAAACTATGTTAAAACTGATTTATGTGATCTTGGAGCCGGTGTTAGTGTTATGCCTCTCTATTTATATCGTAGACTTGATTTGAATAAGTTGACACCTACTAAAATATCTTTGCAAATGGCTGATAAATCAACTGCTATACATGTCGGTATTTGTGAGGATGTGCCTGTTGTGGTTGCAAACGTTACTATTTTAACGGACTTTGTTATTCTTGATATTCCTAAGGACGATAGTATGTCTATTATTCTTGGTAGACCCTTTTTGAATACTGCAGGGGCTATTATTGATTGCAACAAAGGCAATGTCACTTTTCATGTTGATGGTAATGAGCATACGGTACACTTTCCGATGAAATAACCTCAAGTCAACAGTATTAATTCTATTGGAAAAACTTTAAAGATTACTATTGGAGGTTTTGAATTCCCTCTTCCTACTGTCAAGATGAAATATGATATTCTTATTTTTGGGGATGTGCATATCCCCGTTGAGGTAACTTAGTGTTATTCGAAAATTCTACGGTTTCATGCGATTCGGAAAGAGTTCATTAACAAGACTTCATCAACCTTGTTAGTGGATTCCTTTTTGGTGAGCATGAGATGGATGAAGTTAGAAAGCACAACTCTCTGTACCCTCCTTTTACTTTCTGTTATTTAGATCAAATAAAGCAAAAATAGTATTTTATGTCTGTTTTCTGAATTATCCTTGCATTAAAAAATTACCCCAAAAATAAAAGTTCTCCAAATGTCCTAAAAAATTTATATTATCTTTTCTAGAATATTTAAGAATTATTGGCACTGAGAACACACCAGGGGGACACCCACCTGGCCACGAGGGTCCAGGGCGCGCCCACCCCCTGGAGCGTGCCCCCTACCTCGTGGACCCTACGTGGGCCCCCTCCACTTATTCTTGCACCCACACACTTCGTCTTCCTCTAGAAAAAATCCTCCACCAGCTCAAACCCGAGTTCTAGCTCATCTTGCTGCCATTTTTGATCTCCTTGCTCAAAGCTCCATTCACAAAACTGCTTTGGGGGATTGTTCTTCGGTATGTGATTCCTCCAATGGTCCAATTAGTTTTTGTTCTAGTGCTTTATTTATTGCAAATTTTTGCTTCTTAGGTGACCCTATTCTTGAGCTTGCATGTCAAATTTATGTGGTCAAAAGTAGTTTTAATGCATGATATGGTCTCTAGGCACTTGTGGGAGTAGTTGCTATCAATCTTGTTGAGTTTGATTCACTTTTATTTTGAGTCACTAAAAAAATTCAGAAATTTTTTAGAGAAAGAAAATGATGAAGAGATTGTTGAGGGGCTCTTCGAGCCGAAGCTCGAAGGATAAGCAAAGTGAAGAGAATAATAAGCCTAAATATAATCTCCCTTGCACTGTGGAGGTTTGACCATGTGAATGGCCTTGTGATGAGTTCTTGAGAGCAGCTGGGATTTATGATGACTTTTATTATTGGCCTGAGAATGCAGGCCTCATCGACTTCCTCCGCGACCAGCGCGAACAGTATATCCTCCTCACTAATATTTTCGTGCAAAAAATTTACTTTCATGTTAGGAAATCACCACCTTCAGTGGAATTTCATTTATATGATGACGTTAAGGAGATGTCACTATATGATTTTTGTCGGGTCTGTAAGATACCCTTTGCGGGCAGCATCGAGGAACCACATCGTAATGATGTGGAGGGATTTATTGATACAATTGCTGTAGGGGAAACGAGGAAAATTTCCGATGCAATAATTACTATCATACATTTCCCTGTTCTACGTTACTTTCCAATATTTGCTAGTAGATGCTTAATTGGTCGCGGGAACAGTGGAAATCTCAGTGCTCCTGATATTGCTATTTTGCGCCATGCTTTGTTTCGTGATACCACTTTCAGTTTAGGCGCTATTGTTGCTAAACGATTAAATTTGAACCGTACAAAGGGCCCCATCTTTGGAGGCATCTTTGCTTCGCGCCTTGCTGCACACTTTAGGATACCTATTAGGCATTATGAGAAAGAGGAACAGTTGATGCCCCCTATTTTTCTAGATTATAGTAGTATGGTAGCACATGATTTTATTGTTAAGGATAAGAAGAAGATGCTTAAGTATAGATTGATATTTGATAAAAACTACTATGAGATTATTACCTTGCCTGCGCCCTCTTTATTTAACATATTTTCAGGCATGTACCTCGTTTTGCCGGAGGCTGTTCATGCATACTGGAGCCTGACATCAGCTCCAGAGCCTGAGCCAGAGCCACCCCTTGATCCTTATCGATAGTCTGTTTATCAGTGGGATCCGGAGGAGATCGCCAACCAATGGCACCCAGAGGACACTCCTCTGTACGCCGGAGAGGGCAGCTTTGAGCCATGGCCATAGACCAACTTAGGCCAAAATCCTAAGCTTGGGGGAGTACGTATCTCTCACCGACATTACATTCATGTTCACACTCATGCCAGTTATCAGTGCTCATACTTTTTCATTGTACTATCCATGCTAGTTTATTTTCTTTTCCAGCAGTCTTCTTATGTGTGTGAAAAACCTTAAGAAAAACAAAAAATATTAGTTGTAGCCTTTAGCTAGTTTCTTTCTATGCTTGTAGTAGTGGTAATTAAAAAACCCAAAAAGATTTCCTGTTCTTCTTTTGCTTGTTGGGAGCTTTCCCATGTAAATATTTTTATTTCTTTTCTTTGGGGATCGAGAGGAGAAGACCATGATGAAAATGTTGAGTGGCTCTCATATACATTATTGTTGATCTAACCAAGAGCCCATATTACCTTGTCTTCTCCCTTATATTGAATGCTTGCAAATTCCAGCTTAGTCCAATGCACGTGCACTATTACTATTATCCACACCGTTCGGTTGTGCAAGTGAAAGGCAATAATGACGATATATGATGGACTGATTGAGATGAGAGAAGCTGGTATGAACTCGACCTATCTTGTTTTTGTAAATATGATTATTTCATCGTTCCTGATTCAGCCTATTATGAATGAAACATGTTTGCAATGACAATTAGAGATTATAGTTGCTCATGCCATGCTTAATTAGCTAGGAGTTTATAGTGGTTTACCTTGCGTGCCAACATGCTATTAAAATGGTTGTGATGTGGTATGATAGGGTGGTATCCTCCTTTGAACGATTCGAGTGGCTTGACTTGGCACATGTTCACGCATGTAGTTGAAACAAAATCAACATAGCATCCATGATATTTATGTTCATGGTGAATTATATCCTACTCATGCTTGCACCCAGTGTTGATTAATTTTAATGCATGTTCATGGCTGTTTTCGCTCCCTAGCTGGTCGCTTCCCAGTCTCTTTCTAGCCTTCACTTGTACTAAGCGGGAATACTGCTTGTGCATCCACTTCCATAAACCCCAAAAGTTATTCCATATGGGTCCACCATACCTTCCTATATGCGGTATATACCTGCTGTTCCAAGTAAATTTGTATGTGCCAAACTCTAAACCTTTAAATGAAATTCTGCTTTGTATGCTCGAATAGCTCATGTATCAACTAGGGATGTCTATATCTTCCATGCTAGGTGGGTTATTCTCAAGAGGAGTGGACGCCGCTCCTCATTCACGAGAAAATGGCTGGTAACCGGGATGCCCTGTCCCATGCTTAAATTAAAATAGTTGCAAACAAAACTCCCCCAGGATTGTTGTTAGTTGGAGGCACCCGTTGTTTCGGACAAGCCATGAATTGATGTTTGTTGGTGGTGGGGGAGTATAAACTTTGCCATTCTGTTTGGGAACCACCTATAATTTTTGTAGCATGGAAGATATCGAGATCTCTTGGTTGTTATGTTGACAATGAAAGTATACCACTCAAAATATTATTTATCTCTATTTCAAAAATCGAGCTCTGGCACCTCTACAAATCCCTGCTTCCCTTTGAGAAGGGCCTATCTATTTACTTTTATGTTGAGTCATCACCCTCTTATTAAAAAGCACCAGTTGGAGAGCACTGCTGTCATTTGCATCCATTACTATTAGTTTACATTGAGTATGACTGTGATTGGATCTCTTTTACCATGAATTACAATGTTTAGTCAGTCCTTGAACTTCAAAGGTGCTCTGCATTTATGTTCTGCGGTCTCAGAAAGAGCTAGCGAGATACCATCTTGTTATATCATATTATGATTGTTTTGAGAAAGTGTTATCATCCGAGATTTACTATTATTTCTCGCTAGTTGATTATGACATTGATATGAGTAAATGTGAGACCTAAATGTTATTGTGAATATGGTTAGTTCATAATCTTTGCTGAAAACTTGAATGCTGGCTTTACATATTTACAACAACAAGATCAAACAGAGTATGTAAAAGTTTTTCTTTATCATTTCAGTTTGTCAACTGAATTGCTTGAGGACAAGCAAAGATTTAAGCTTGGGGGAGTTGATACGTCTCCATCGTATCTACTTTTCCAAACACTTTTGACCTTGTTTTGGACTCTAACTTGCATGATTTGAATGCAACTAACCCGGACTGACCTTGTTTTTAGCAGAATTGCCATGGTGTTATTTTTGTGCAGAAATAAAAGTTCTCGGAATGACCTGAAACTTGACGGAGAATATTTTTGGAATTTATAAAAAATACTGGCGAAAGAATCAACACCAAGGGGGCCACACCCTGTACACGAGGGTGGGGGACATGCCCACCCCCCTGGGCGCGCCCCCTATCTCGTGGGCCCCCTGAGGCTCCACCGACCTCAACTCCAACTCTATATATTCACGTTCGGGAGAAAAAAATCAGAGAGAAGGATTCATCGCGTTTTACGATACGGAGCCGCCGCCAAGCCCTAATCTCTCTCAGGAGGGCTGATTTGGAGTCCGTTCGGGGCTCCGGAGAGGGGAATCCGTCGCCATCGTCATCATCAACCTTCCTCCATCACCATTTTATGATGCTCACCGCCATGCGTGAGTAATTCCATCGTAGGCTTGCTGGACGTTGATGGGTTGGATGAGATTTATCATGTAACTGAGTTAGTTTTGTTAGGGTTTGATCCCTAGTGTCCATTATATTCTGATATTGATGTTTCTATGACTTTGCTATGCTTAATGCTTGTCACTAGGGCCTGAGTGCCATGATTTCAGATATGAACCTATTATGTTTCCATGAATATATGTGAGTTCTTGATCCTATTTTGCAAGTCAATAGTCACCTACTATGAGTTATGATCTGTTAACCCCGAAGTGACAATAATCGGGACAATTACTGGTGATGACTATTGTTTGAGGAGTTTATGTATTCATTAAGTGTTAATGCTTTGTTATGGTACTCTATTAAAAGGAGGCCTTAATATCCTTTAGTTTCCAATAGGACCCCGCTACCATCGGAAGGTAGGACAAAAGATGTCATGCAAGTTCTTTTCCATAAGCACGTATGACTATATTCGGAATATATGCCTACATTGCATTGATGAACTGGAGCTAGTTCTGTGTCACGCTATGTTATAATTGTTGCATGAGGAAATCGCATCTGACATAATTATCCATCACTGATCCATTGCCTACGAGCTTTTCACATATTGATCTTTGCTTAGTTACTTTTCCATTGCCACTGTTATAATCATTACAAAAGCTATTACTATTACCTTTGCCACCATTATCGTTATTTCCATATTACTTTGCTACTAAATACTTTGCTGGAGATATTAAGTCTTTCAGGTGCGGTTGAATTGACAACTCAACTGTTAATACTTGAGAATATTCGTTGGCTCCCCTTGTGTCGAATCAATAAATTTGGGTTGAATACTCTACCCTCAAAAACTGTTGCGATCCCCTATACTTGTGGGTTATCACACGGCTTCATAGATGTCCCGTCATTATACGGCTCCACCAGTCCGGCCCAAGTACAATGGGTCGTTGCCCCGAGGACCACTTAGTCCATGAATCCCTCACTTACACTTTCCATCTTAAAAATGTCTCAAAGATGGAAAACACTCTTTCAACCGATTAATATTGTCCTCCCATAGAGCTCCTCCTGGGCTGGACATGTGTTGCCTATGGGGCCCACCCACCACAACCTCTCCCAACCTTATCCTATCCACAACATATTTATTCCATATGTTCGTTGTGGGGCCGGGCCCGTATATATTGCAAGTGGTATAGGGATGGCTTTACCGTGTGCGTGGGCCACTCAAATCTGATTAAGCCCACTTGAGAAAAACAATCGCAAAAATACGGCCTTCATAGACACCTTTTAATTTAGGGTTTTCTATTTTTGTGCCCTTGGTTCCTTAGTTGTGCTCAGTTCTGCCCACACTCTAAACTTTTGCTCACTTTCCCCACCCCCTTGTTTGAAACCCTCACATATGCTCAAACTGGACGTTGTCATTGGTGATGAGGACATGAACCTGGGGTAGGGTAATAGGCATGACCTATATGTCCTACCTAAGGTCCTTGTCCTAAGAAAAAAGAAGTTCAAGAATCAGAAGAAGGGATCCAGCAAAGGTGTCGAGTGAAGTCCACTCGACCTACCATTCACTCGGAGACCTCTCTTTATCCAGGTCACTCGACCATGAAACCACTCGACATATAAGAAGACCTAAAGTCGCTCTACACAGCAACGGTCGGGTATTTACTCATATATTTAATGATCATTTGTAGCACTTCAATACAGGTGTTACCTGTAACACCACCTCTTTATGTACATTGAATCCTATGTAACGAAGGGGAGCTGGGGTCCTGGCGCACTCTATATAAGCCACCCCCCTCCTCTGGGACAATGGTTCGCACCCCCTGTAACTCACACGCTCATAATCCAGTCGCCCGCCTCAGGGCTCCGAGACATAGGGCTATTACTTCCTCTGAGAAGGGCCTGAACTCGTAAAACTTGCGTGTACAACTCCTCCATAGCTAGGATCTTGCCTCTACATTCCTACCCCCCATTCTACTATCAGACTTAGAACCACGACAGTTGGCGCCCACCGTGGGGCAGGTGTCTTAGCGACTTGTTGGAGAAGTGTGATTTTTTCCGATCCTCGTCAATATGGTTTCAGGCGGAGGTTTGGCCAAGGGCCACGAGATCCGTCTCGGTGCGCTCGTATTCACCGCCGACGACTCCGCTTGGCTCCAGGAAGCGCCACTCGACGTCGAGGCGCTCCCCGTCCACAGAGCAACTGTAGGATCGAAAGTATGTCTAGAGGGGGGGTGATTAGACTACTTGACCAAATAAAAACTTAACCTTTTCCCAATTTTAGTTCTTGGCAGATTTTAGCTATTGTAGGACAAGTCAAGCAATCATCACACAATTCAAGAAAGCATGCAAAGAGTATATTGGCAGCGGAAAGTAAAGCATGCAACTTGTAAGAATGTAAAGGGAAGGGTTTGGAGAATTCAAATGCAATTGGAGACACGGATGTTTTTCCCGTGGTTCGGATAGGTGGTGCTATCCTACATCCACGTTGATGGAGACTTCAACCCACGAAGGGTAACGGTTGCGCGAGTCCATAGTGTGCTCCACCCACGAAGGGTAATGGTTGTGCGAGTCCACGGAGGGCTCCACCCATGAAGGGTCCACGGAGAAGCAACCACCCACGAAGGGTCCACGAAGAAGCAACCTTGTCTATCCCACCATGGCCATCGCCCATGAAGGACTTGCCTCACTAGCGGTAGATCTTCACGAAGTAGGCGATCTCCTTGCCCTTACAAACTCCTTGGTTCAACTCCACAATCTTGTCGGAGGCTCCCAAGTGACGCCTAGCCAATCTAGGACACACCACTCTCCAAGAAGTAACAAATGGTGTGTTGATGATGAACTCCTTGCTCTTGTGCTTCAAATGACAGTCTCCCCAACACTCAACTCTCTCTCATAGGATTTGGATTTTGTGGAAAGAAGATTTGAGTGGAAAGCAACTTGGGGAAGGCTAGAGATCAAGATTCATATGGTAGGAATGGAATATCTTGGTCTCAACACATGAGTAGGTGGTTCTCTCTCAGAACATATGAGTTGGAATTGTGTATGTGTTCTGATGGCTCTCTCCACGCATGAAGAGGAGGTGGAGGGATATATATAGCCTCCACACAAAATCCAACCGTTACACACAGTTTTCCAATCTCGGTGGGACCGAATCAACAAACTCGGTCGGACCGAAAAGGTAAACATAGTGATCGTTAGAGATTTTCGGTGGGACTGACATGCAACTCGGTAGGACCGATATGGTTAGGGTTTGGCCATAACGTAATCTCGGTGAGACCGATTACACAAACTCGGTGAGACCGAGTTTGGTAATAAGCTAACCAGAGAGTTGGTCAGGTAAACTCGGTGGGACCGATTTGCTCTTTCGGTGAGACCGAAAAGTTACAAAAGGGAAACAAAGAGTTTACATTGCAATCTTGGTGGGACCGATTCGCTCTTTCGGTGAGACCGAAAAGTTACGAAAGGGAAACAGAGAGTTTGCAATCCCATCTCGGTGAGACCGAGATCCCTATTGGTAGAACCGAATTGCTAGGGTTTGGCAGTGGCTTATGACAAGTGAAACTCGGTGGCGCCGGATAGAAAGAATCGGTAGGACCGAGTTTGGCTTAGGGTTTAGGTCATATGTGGATATGGGAAAGTAGTTGAGGGTTTTGGAGCATATCACTAAGCGCATGAAGCAAAAGGCTCATTAAGCAACACCTCATCCCTCCTTGATAGTATTGGCTTTTCCTAAAGACTCAATGTGATCTTGGATCACTAAAATGTAAAATGAAGAGTCTTGAGCTTTTGAGCTTGAGCCAATCCTTTGTCCTTAGCATTTTGAGGGTCCCACTTTCCCATCCATGCCATGCCAATCATTGAGCTTTCCTGAAATAGTCATCTTGGAATAGCATTAGCTCAATGAGCTATATGTTGTTATGAATTACCAAAACCACCTAGGGATAGTTGCACTTTCAATCTCCCCCTTTTTGGTAATTGATGACAACATATAGATCAAAGCTTCGACAAATGATAATAAGCATGAAATATATCGTCGCTTTGAGAAGTATGTGACAAGTAAGAGCTCCCCCTAAATTTGTGCATATTTAAAATTTGCTTTGGACTGCAAATGCACAAAGACTTAGAGTCATGGGTTACTCTTCCATGTCACATACATCTTGGTGGAGCGCTTAAAATGATAAGAATGAAATACATGCACTCATCACCAAGAATAGTGAATGATCACATAAGATAGATAAGATGATAATATTAAGCAAACATTAAGTGTAGCTTATGATCAAACACATGATCATCAATGTCTCATGAGCATCGAAAAAAACACCAAATAAAACAAGAGAAAATAAAAGCAACACTAAAAACAACACTCTCTCTCGAAGCCTATGATCTATACATTTTCTCCCCCTTTGGCAACAAGTTACCAAAAAGTTCCTAGAAAATGCATAGTGCTAAGTCGACACTCAGGCTTGATCTTCAGGTGGTGGTGGAGTCCGGAGCACTCCAAGGACGAAGCCTTCTGTAGACATGGTCGGAGTCGAGGCTGAAGTGGACGCTGGAGCTGGTGGAACTGAGGTTGTAGTTGGTGCAGACGTGGTGGCTCTGGGGTCAGCAACTGGCACTGCAGACAACCTCGGACCTCGTGGCACTCTGGCAAAGGCATCAGTTGTAGTCTTGCCTCTCCTCTCCTGCATGTCATCCTGGAGCTGCTCCACTACAGTCTGAATCTCTGTCACTTTGACATCCAAGTCATAGAACTTTTGTTCCATGATCCTCTCTAAGCTTGCCTGGTTCTGAGTTAGGGTGGCTAGTCCTTGCTCAATCCGCAGGGTGGATGCAATCAAGTAACCAAGCTGCTCTTGTTTGGTTTTCAGGAAATATTCAGATGCCTCCTCTTGAGTAGGAATCTTGGTAGCTTTCTCCTTCCTCGCCTTCTCCTTCTTAGCTTGTGCTTGGGCAGATGATGGCTCATTCTCAGTCATGACCACTTGATTATCTTCAAAGTCGGGACGGATGGGCAGGTGTTCCTTGTCCAATAAGTATATGCCTGTGCCCATCTTAGAGTTGATGAGCTCCTGAATCTGTGGGGCATATCCACAGCTCCTCTTCTGGTCTGCTGCTGTCCTCTTGATTGTTTCAATCATAAGGCTCATGACTTTGAATTTCTGTGGCACGTCAAAGATATGAAGCAAGTTGATCGCGTGTCCCCTGATCATCTTGTGATCTCCAGACTTAGGCAATAGGGTGTGCCTAAGAATCCAGTTGATGGTTGGCAGCCCTGACAGAAGATAGTGTACTGAGCCAAACTTGAACGTATCAAGTGCTTCATTTGGAATCTCCTTGTACATGTTTGACATTGAGTTGTGGTCCATCTTCTTCTTGGCATAAATGTCCAAGTCATCGTCATGCTCTTCTGGGGCATTAATCAGCTGAGCCCATTCAGCAACTGTAGACTGGTACCTCGTACCCTCTAACATCCATACAATCCTGCCATCTGGATAGAAATGGGCTGTGGAGTAGAACTACATGATGAGTTCCTCGTTCCACTTTGTGAGCTTCTACCCAACAAAGTCCTCTACTCCACATGCCTTGAAGCTATCCTGCACTCCAGGGTAGTACTCTTCATTGTCCTTGATGTATTGCCAATCAACCCATCTCATATCACAGACAATTGGCTTCTTGTCTAGCAGCACTATCTCGTAAAAGTCTTGCTGCTCCTTGGTGTGAAACCTGTAGTCAACTGCAGTCCTTCTCCTTGAAGCATACGGTTCTGCTTATCTCCACTTCCGGAGTCCTGAGTCTCTCCTGAGTTTCATATCCTCGGCCACAGGATGAGCATCGTTGTGGTTTGGGATCTTGGGCTTGAGCTTTCTAAGAACATTCTCTTCTTCTTCTTCTGCAGCTTCAGGCACTGGGGCCTTGTTCTTCTCAGTAGCTGGGATGCTTCTTGTGTTCCTCTTTGGCGTTGGCTTTGGAGCTGGCTTGGCCTTGGAAGCAGCTGCCCCTGTTCTTATGGCATCACCCATCAGCTTGGGTGCCTTAGGTGCTGGTGCAGCTACCTCTTCTTCTTCCTCCTCATCTTCCATGATGGAAGCCTTGCCAAGCACTCTGGCTACAGTTTTCTTCACTGTTTCTTTCCTCTTCTTGCCTTCAGCAGCAACTGGCTCAATGGGAGTGGGCTTCTCAGTTGAAGCTCTGGCCTTTGACATAGGCTGCCTGCCTGCTGGCCTTTTGATCTTCATCCCTGGTTTTATGCCCTGTGCTGGCTCAACTCTCTTGGAAGTTGCTTCCTCTTCTGCCACATAATCCTCATCTTCTGAGTCTGAGGTTCTCTTCTTTCTCTGTCTTGTGGCAGCTTTAGGCAGATTGCTAGGGGTGCTCCTGCTGCCATCATCTGAGGAACTTGAGGGACTAGTGCCCTCACTCATCTGCACTTGCTGCTCTGACAAGTTCTGGCTATCACTTTGGTCTGACATGATGCAAACTCTGACTGCTGACCCTGCGAATAGGTTATAGATGAGATAGAGTGGATAAGCATCACAAAATGCAGAGACTTTTGCAAAAGAATAATTCAAAAACTTAGTTTTAGTTTCCCACTGAAAGCATCTCGGATCTACCGATTTCTAAACTCGGTGATACCGAAGCAGTTTTGGCACCTAAACTAGTGAACTCGGTCAGACCGAGTCACAGTTCGGTGGCACCGATACTACTAGGGTTTCACAGAGTTCCAAAATCGGTCACACCGATAAGTAATTCTTGGTCAGACCGAGTCTCACTTGTGCAATGGCATAAGCCAAATCGGTGGGACCGAGTTTTTCAACTCGGTGGGCCCGAGATGGTTTCGGCGGAAACCTAACCCTAAAATTTTCGAATTAAACCTAATCTACGAGTTCATTGACTGGATAGAAGTTTAACAAACGTGGCAGGAATCATGATGATCACAATGTGCTAAGAATCAGATTGGGGAATAGCACAAAGATCGAGTCCATACCCTAGTTTGGCGGAGACTCGCTACGGCGGCAACGGCGGGGTTGAATTTCCGTTGACGGCGACAGAGACCAGCAACTGGAGGCGGCTGGCGGCGAGGAGACAATCCGGAGACCAAGTTGGCAGAGCAGGCTATCGCGCGGGCAAAGGGGTTCGGAGAAATTTCCAAAAAAATTCCCGTGACTATATATAGCCCGACCCTGTCGGTGTGACCGAGTGGAACAACTCGGTGGCACCGAGATGCAAAACTGTATACAGTTGTTGCAACTCGTGTGACCGAATGGTTCAAATCGGTTGCACCGAGATCGAAAACCTAGATCAACTTAATGATCTCGGTAGGACCGAAAGTAGGGTATCGGTCAGACCGAGAATCATAAAGAGGTTTTGGAAGTTTAAGTCTGTGACGAATCGGGGACTCCGAGCGCTCCTCACACAGAGTGGTTCGAATCTAACTTGATCAAATTTTGTGATGTAGCATGAATAGAGTTTGAGACGAGAAAAGCATAGATAGCTAGAGGAGGTTCTTAGGCATTCTTGTCCATCCACTTGGCAAAAGGAAATAAAACCAAACAATCAAAACAACAAGTGGATGTCCTCGAATGAGTAAAATATGCAACCAGCATGCTCACACAATAAGATGGCAAATGAAATATGTGACAAGGCATGCACAACCAATTCTAGCATCTATCAAGCAATTTGCGATGACAAGGTCATCTATATATGAGTATATTGACTTAGGAGTCAAGTGAGAACACTTGATCATAGGTCATACTCATCGTTTAATCTCAAGTGGGGTTACCACTTTTACATAAAGCATTGTTGTGTTCACATCTTTAGAGTTGCTTTAGCTCAAGTCTTAGAGTAAAGCTCCCCCTAGATGTGATATCCCCCCTTAGAGGGATGAACTAACCTCGGGTTTTGTCGATGATGACTTCATGTAGATGTTGAAGATGTGGATGCTCAATGTTGATGTAGATCACTTGGAGCTATCCATTTGATTGAATTGCACTTTCAATACCTACATGGGTTAGTCCCACAAGGAACAAACAAGGATATCTATAGACATAGAGTGATGCACACACAAGATGATGTCCATGAAAATTTTTAGGTTACCTTGTCCCTTGTCTTACCAACAAGAGGGTTTGTGACTCCTTGAACTAGTGCAAGATGTGGAAGTTGATTGCACTTGTTCTTGCCAAAATGATAAGAGTGAAGTATGTTGGCGGAGTCACCCTCAAGAACTCTCTAGTTCTTCTTCTTTTGGATCCACACCATCTTGATGGGAATCCTTGGAGTTGTAGTCGTACTTGATGAAGTGGAACTTGAAGTAGTCTTGGGAATCCACTTGACTAAGGTCTTAGGAGCTTCTTCAAATGCATCAATTTCCTCTTGAAGCTTGTCCTTGCCTTTTTGCTTGTAGTCTTGTGGTGGAAGATCATCTTGAGCTTGTGTCCCCTTGAAAGAAGTATCATACTTATCTTGTTGAGGAACAAACTTTGTCTTGGGGTATTGATCTTCTTCCCACTCAACTCCATTGGCATTGAACTTTCGTTCAAAACCAACACCTTGATTCTTCCGGTGCATTCCTTGCTTGCGCACAATTTCCTCGAATTGCTTACTCCCGGCAAGGCTTTTGTACACTCCTTTCTCTATAATTCCCTTCAATAAGCTATTTTCTTGCTCAAGTGTAACTTGGCTAAGAGAATCATTAGTGGAATCAAGAGAACTACTAGAAGCAACAATATTGGATTTAACATGATCATTGTTACTGCTAGAGGAAGAATCTTTCTTGTTAGACTTGACTTGAGGCATGTAAGTGGATAAGAGTAAACGCTTGGCAATGTAAGAAGAACTTTTCTTGCGGAGATCATCATTGATTGCTTTTAAGAACTCATGCTCTTGCTCAAGATTGAGCTTTTCAAAACGTAATTTCTCATGAGCTCTTAAAAGTTCTCGATGATCTTCGAAGATAGTGTCATGAGCTAACTTAAGAGTTTTTAGTTCTTTAGTTAGAGACTCAATCTTCTCCTTATCATTGTCATTCGTTTTATCTTGATTAGCATGATTAATTTGTCTTTCATCATAGTATTCATCACTAGAGTTGTCAACAAGCAAATCATCACCTAACAAGTCATCTTCATCACTATTGAAATCAACATACTCGGGGTGTGTTACCTTAGGACCTTTGGCCATGAAGCATCTTCCAATTCCCTCATTTGGTGAGTCAAATATGTCGTAGAGTTGGTTGACACAAGTGCTAGACCGGCAACACCTTCATCTTGAGTATCTTCGGAGCCGGAGTAATAACTTCTCTCGGAGTGGCTGTCGGAGTCGGAGCCGGATACCCATTCACCAACATGAGCTTGATGTCTTTGTCTTGTGTAGCTCCTTGATGATTTTTCCTTCCTTTCCGAATCCTTGCTTCTCCGTGAGTATCTTCGTTCATAACGATCATCTCTACTCCTTCTCTCTCTTGGTGGTGATTCTTTGCTTCTTCTTTTTGGAGAATCTTCTCTTCTCTTGTAGGGAGCCGTACACTCATTGGAATAGTGTCCGGGTCTTCCACAATTGTAGCAGTTTCGCTCTCGACTAGAAGATCTTTTGTCATTGTAGGACCTTGACTTGAAGCTTCTATCTTTGCTTCTACTCTTGTAGAACTTGTTGAAGTTCTTCACCATTAAGCTCAATTCTTCATTGAAGTCTTGTTTCTCACTTGATGATGTAGGGGCTTCACAAGAGGCTTTATAGGCACCACTTGATTTGTTGTGAAGTTCCTCTTTATCCTTAAGTGACATCTCATGAGCAACAATTCTTCCAATCACCTCCGTTGGCTTGAGATCTTTGTAATTGGGCATCATTTGGATCAATGTGCACACGGTATCATATTTTCCATCCAAGGCTCTTAGAATCTTCTTGATGATGAATCTATCGGTCATCTCTTCACTTCCTAAGCTGGCAATCTCATTTGTGATGAGAGCAAGCCTAGAGTACATTTCAGCGACACCTTCACCATCCTTCATTTTGAACTTGTCAAGTTGACTTTGAAGCACATCCAACTTGGATTCCTTGACGGAGTCGGTACCTTCGTGCATATCAATCAAAGTGTCCCAAATTTCCTTTGCATTCTCAAGACGGCTGATTTTGTTGAATTCTTCGGGGCACAATCCGTTGAAGAGAATATCACAAGCTTGAGCATTGTATTGCAACATCTTCAACTCATCCGTGGTAGCTTCACGGGGGGATTCTTTCCCATCAAAGAAGTCACCTTGCAAACCAACACACACAATAGCCCAAACATCGGGGTTATGTCCAAGAATATGCATTTTCATTTTATGCTTCCAACTAGCAAAATTAGTACCATCAAAGTAAAGACCTCTACGGTGATAATTTCCCTCGCTAGACGCCATACTCTCCTAGGTTGTGAAACCAAGGCTATGACCACCAAAAGCTATGGAGATCAAAGCAAATGGAGACCAAAGCTCTAATACCACTTGTAGGATCGAAAGTATGTCTAGAGGGGGGTGATTAGACTACTTGACCAAATAAAAACTTAACCTTTTCCCAATTTTAGTTCTTGGCAGATTTTAGCTATTGTAGGACAAGTCAAGCAATCATCACACAATTCAAGCAAGCATGCAAAGAGTATATTGGCAGCGGAAAGTAAAGCATGCAACTTGTAAGAATGTAAAGGGAAGGGTTTGGAGAATTCAAACGCAATTGGAGACACGGATGTTTTTCCCGTGGTTCGGATAGGTGGTGCTATCCTACATCCACGTTGATGGAGACTTCAACCCACGAAGGGTAACGGTTGCGCGAGTCCATGGAGGGCTCCACCCACGAAGGGTAATGGTTACGCGAGTCCACGGATGGATCCACCCACGAAGGGTCCACGAAGAAGCAACCACCCATGAAGGGTCCACGAAGAAGCAACCTTGTCTATCCCACCATGGCCATCGCCCACGAAGGACTTGCCTCACTAGCGGTAGATCTTCACGAAGTAGGCGATCTCCTTGCCCTTACAAACTCCTTGGTTCAACTCCACAATCTTGTCGGAGGCTCCCAAGTGATACCTAGCCAATCTAGGAGACACCACTCTCCAAGAAGTAACAAATGGTGTGTTGATGATGAACTCCTTGCTCTTGTGCTTCAAATGATAGTCTCCCCAACACTCAACTCTCTCTCATAGGATTTGGATTTTGTGGAAAGAAGATTTGAGTGGAAAGCAACTTGGGGAAGGCTAGAGATCAAGATTCATATGGTAGGAATGGAATATCTTGGTCTCAACACATGAGTAGGTGGTTCTCTCTCAGAACATATGAGTTGGAATTGTGTATGTGTTCTGATGGCTCTCTCCACGAATGAAAAGGAGGTGGAGGGATATATATAGCCTCCACACAAAATCCAACCGTTACACATAGTTTTCCAATCTCGGTGGGACCGAATCAACAAACTCGGTCGGACCGAAAAGGTAAACCTAGTGACCGTTAGAGATTTTCGGTGGGACTGACATGCAACTCGGTAGGACCGATATGGTTAGGGTTTGGCCATAACGTAATCTCGGTGAGACCGATTACACAAACTCGGTGAGACCAAGTTTGGTAATAAGCTAACCAGAGAGTTGGTCAGGTAAACTCGGTGGGACCGATTTGCTCTTTCGATGAGACCGAAAAGTTACAAAAGGGAAACAAAGAGTTTACATTGCAATCTCGGTGGGACCGATTCGCTCTTTCGGTGAGACCGAAAAGTTACGAAAGGGAAACAGAGAGTTTGCAATCCCATCTTGGTGAGACCGAGATCCCTATCGGTAGAACCGAATTGCTAGGGTTTGGCAGTGGCTTATGACAAGTGAAACTCGGTGGCGCCGGATAGAAAGAATCGGTAGGACCGAGTTTGGCTTAGGGTTTAGGTCATATGTGGATATGGGAAAGTAGTTGAGGTTTTTGGAGCATATCACTAAGCACATGAAGCAAAAGGCTCATTAAGCAACACCTCATCCCTCCTTGATAGTATTGGCTTTTCCTAAAGACTCAATGTGATCTTGGATCACTAAAATGTAAAATGAAGAGTCTTGAGCTTTTGAGCTTGAGCCAGTCCTTTGTCCTTAGCATTTTGAGGGTCCCACTTTCACATCCATGCCATGCCAATCATTGAGCTTTCCTGAAATAGTCATCTTGGAATAGCATTAGCTCAATGAGCTATATGTTGTTATGAATTACCAAAACCACCTAGGGATAGTTGCACTTTCAGCAACACACTTTCGCGTGTGCGTCCGTGGCGTCCTCCTACGGCAGCCGTCGACTCAGTATTGGTCGGCTCCCGTGCCGACCTCACTCCCTGCAGCCCGCTGGAGCAAACGTTCCGGTCGGTTGAGGCTTCAGCGGTGGGTGAGGCATGCGATGGCTCGCCAATCGGCCACCCCCCAGGTCGCGGCAATCGAGCCCGATGAAACTCTCTACAGCCTGTTCGACCTGTCGACTGGCTCCATAGAGACTGCATCCGAGTGCGACAGCAGCGACCCCGTGGTGGAAGTTTTGATGGTCAATGGACCACGTAGTCCTCCTGGCTTCACCCGTGAAGACGGAGGTGATGGTGGCGGTGATCCGTCGCGTGTCCACGAAGAGTACCGACCCGAACCCCTCTCTTCACAGAGGAGGGAGGAACTTCGCCGCCGGAACATGGATGCACTTCACACTCCCATCATTGGAGAAACCCCTGAGGCCCAGACCTTAGAGGAGGCACGCCTGGCCAACTTGGCTGAGCGCACTCGACTGGAGAACCTCCAGCGCGCACTCGACGAGCGTGCTCGGCAGCGTGCTCCCGAATCCAGTCGACGTCAACTTTTTCCAGCTCCGACTCAGGTATACCGAACTCCAATCCAGAATCTCGCAGTTGCGGCCTGAATAGCAGAGTCAATCCAACCTTCCCAGTCAGAAGCTGGTCGAGGTTTGGTGCAGATTCGGGCCTTGCTCTGAGCCGCGGGAGAGCAGAATACAGTTGTATCTCAATCGCGGAATAGGATTCACAGTAGATCCGTTGTTGCAGACACAGTCCAGTCAGCTCACAGCCCAAGATCGCCCCCGAGGCGTGAGGGACGTGGAGACCGACGAGATCGGTACAGAAACCGTGAGCAGTACGATCATCGACTCGATCATGATAATCGTCGTTGAGTGCCCACGCCTCCCCCAAGGAGTGGGTCATACGTGCCTCGGCAGCTGGATGACAAACACCCTCACAGTGGTGGGCGAAGGATTCCAGTCGAACCCAGGGAACCGGGCTTTGATGCGAGATCTATTCTCGTTCAAGGCCTGGTCGACAGAAACAGAGCACACAGAGAAGGCCCCGACAGAGATTTTCCAACCAGCAGCAGAGTGCATGTCTCAGGCCCAGAGTGCTTCAGCAGAGCCATCAGGGCTGCAGTGATTCCTCCCAACTTCAGGTTGGCGACTGGAGTCAGTAAGTTCACTGGTGAGTCCAAGCCTGACACTTGGCTTGAAGATTACCGAGTCGCTGTATAGATCGGTGGCGGCAACGATGAAGTGGCCATGAAGCACCTTCCTTTGATGCTAGAGGGCTCGGCCAGGGCGTGGCTGAATCAGTTAGCTCCTGGTAGTATTTATACTTGGGAAGATCTTGCTCGAGTATTTGTCAGAACGTTTGAAAGTACATGCAAGCGGCCAGCAGGGTTGATAGAATTACAGTGTTGCGTTCAAAAAGCGAATGAAACTTTGAGGGATTATATCCAGAGATGGATCACGTTGCACCACACAGAGGAGAATGTGTCAGATCACCAAGCAATATGTGCCTTCAAAGAAGGCGTTAAGTATCGGGAGTTGAATCTGAAATTCGGTCGGATAGGAGATATGACTCTGACTCGGATGATGGAGATTGTCACGAAGTACGCCAATGGTGAAGAAGAAGACCGACTCCGGAGTGGTAAGCACAAAACAGTCACCCACGAAACCGGAGGAGGGAACTCCAGTCGGAAGCAGAAGCGCAAAGCCGAGCCAGCTGCTCCTGGAGAAGCCTTGGCCGTAACTCAAGGGAAGTTCAAGGGGAAATCCAAAGGACCGTGGAACCCCAAGAAAGTAAAAGATCAAGATGGAAATGATGTGCTGGATTTACCATGCCACATTCACACCAAGAAGGATGAAGAGGGTAATTTCATTTACCCAAAGCATACCACTCGACAGTGTCGACTCCTAATCCAGCAATTCCGAGAGAAACAGCCCAAGGAAAAGGAGAAGGAAGCAGACAAGGTTGAGGATGAGGAGGAGGACGATGATGGTTACCCCCACGTCAATTCCACTCTGATGATTTTCGCTGACGTTGAAAGTAAGAATCGCCTGAAAGTCATCAACAGAGAAGTAAACATGGTCGCCCCGGTGACACCCAGTTATTTGAAGTGGTCTTAGGCTGCCATTACATTCGACCAGTCTGATCACCCAGCACACATAGCCACCCCTGGGAGGCAATCGTTGGTGGTCGACCCAGTGGTCGAAGGCACCCGATTGACTAAGGTTCTGATGGATGGTGGCAGTGGCCTGAATATACTGTATGCGGAGACGTTGAAAGGAATAGGCATTCTGATGTCCAGACTCAGTGAAAGCAATATGAGTTTCCATGGAGTCATTCCAGGCAAGAAGGATGAATCACTCGGCCAGATTGCACTTGACGTGGTTTTCGGTGATTCCAAGAATTACCGCAAAGAAAAGTTGACATTTGAAGTTGTGGATTTCCAGAGTGCTTATCACGCTATTCTGGGCAGGCCAGCTTATGCATGTTTTATGGCTCGACCATGCTATGTGTACCTCAAATTGAAGATGCCTGGTCCTAAGGGTGTGATCACTATCACTAGCAATAGAAAGAAGGCACAAGAGTGCTTCCACAAGGGCTCTAAGATCGAAGATGCGCAGATGGCAGTAGTGGAATTGCGGGAATATCAGAAAAATGCAGATCCGAGTGATTTGCTGCGAGCTAAGAAGCCTGCCACGGATTCAACATTTCAGTCGTCCGGTGAAATGAAACCGATTCATATTCACCCGACTGATCCCAATGCTGCTCCGACTCACATTTCAACAACACTCGATTCCAAATAGGAAGAAGTGCTCACCCAGTTCCTCCGTGAGAACTGGGACATCTTTGCATGGAAACCCTCTGACATGCCATGTGTTCCCAGGGGACTGACTGAGCATCATTTGCGAGTCGACCCAAAAGCAAAACCGGTCAAAGAACATCTCCGACGGTCCGCCGTACAGAAGAGAAAAGCAATCGGTGAAGAAGTGGCTCGGCTCCTGGCAGCTGAGTTTATTCGAGAGATTTACCACTCCGAGTGGTTAGCTAATGTTGTCATGGTCCCTAAGAAGGATGACTCACTTCGCATGTGCATTGATTTCAAGCATATCAACCGAGCCTACCCGAAGGATCATTTTCCTCTCCCTCGCATCGATCAAATAGTCGATTCGACTGCGGGGTGTGAGCGTTTGTCCTTTTTGGACGCTTATTCTAGGTATCATCAGATCCGTCTATATGGACCCGATGAGATTAAAACAGCTTTCATCACCCCATTCGGGTGCTTGTTATGTCACTATGCCATTCGGCCTGAAGAATGTTGGAGCCACATTCATGCGGATGATTCAGAAGTGTTTACTCACTCAAATCAGTTGGAATGTGGAAGCGTACATGGATGACATTGTGATCAAGTCACGTAAAGGTTCCGACCTACTGGCTGACCTTGTTGAAACCTTTGCCAACCTTAGAAGGTATGATATCAAGCTTAATCCATCGAAGTGCATGTTCGGAGTTCTAGGAGGAAAATTACTCGGTTTTCTCGTTTCCGAATGAGGGATCGACGCTAACCCCGAGAAAGTCGATGCCATACTCTGGATGAAATTCCCTGTGCGTGTGCATGATGTTCAGAAGCTTACTGGTTGTTTGGCCGCCCTAAGTCGATTCATTTCTCGACTCGGCAAGAACGCACTGCCTCTCTACCGACTGATGAAGAAGTCAGATAAGTTCGAGTGGACTCCTGAAGGTGATGCAACATTTGCAGAGCTAAAAGCCCTGCTTTCCACCTAGCTGGTGCTTGCTGCTCCAATCAGCAAAGAGCCTTTACTGCTTTATATAGAAGCCACTAGACAAGTCGTCAGTACAGTACTTACGGTCGAGCGGGAAGAAGAGGGAAAAGCCTATAAAGTTCAGCGTCCGGTTTATTATGTTTCTGAAGTTCTGACTCCGTCAAAGCAGAGATATCCACACTATCAGAAGCTTGTTTATGGGATTTACATGACCACGAAGAAGCTTGCACACTATTTTTCTGATCACTCTGTTACAGTCGTCAGCGACGCTCCATTGTCGGAGATTATGCACAACAGAGATGCAACTGGTCGAGTGGCAAAATGGGCGATTGAACTCCTTCCCTTAGATATCAAGTTTGAGGCAAAGAAAGCTATCAAGTCCCAAGCAATAGCAGATTTCCTCACCGAGTGGATCCAACAACAATTCCCGATTCAAGTTCACTCAGAGCACTGGACCATATTCTTTGATGGTTCCAAGATGTTGAATGGTTCTGGTGCTGGGGTGGTACTGGTATCCCCCCGAGGAGACAAGCTCAGATACGCCCTCCAGATTCACTTTGATTCCTCCAATAATGAAGCAGAATATGAAGCACTCTTACATGGGTTACGTATGGCCATTTCACTCGGCATCCGTCGCCTCATGGTCTACGGCGACTCAGATTTGGTGGTCAATCAAGTGATGAAAGAATGGGACGTTAGAAGCCCAGCTATGACTGGCTACTGCAATGCGGTGAGGAAGTTGGAAAAGAAGTTTGAGGGGTTAGAGCTCCATCATATACCCCGACTGAAAAATCAAGCAGCCGATGATTTGGCAAAGATAGGTTCCAAGAGAGAAGCCATTCCCAGCAAGGTGTTTTTGGAACATATTCACACACCGTCAGTTCAGGAAGATCCTTTCACTGAAGAGCCCCCGCAGCCTAAGAGCGCCGCAGATCCGACTGAAGTAGAGATCCCAGCCGTAGTCGACCTAATCATGGAGGTTCTGGTCATCACTCCCGACTGGACAGTGCCATACATTGCGTACATCCTTAGGAAGGAACTCCTAGAGGACGAAGAAGAGGCTCGACAGATCGTCCGTCGATCCAAGGCCTTTACTGTGATAAGAGGACAACTGTTCAGAGAAAGCATGACTGGAGTCAGTCAGAAATGCATAATGCTAGAAGAAGGTCGAATGATCCTCAATGACATCCACTCGGGAACCTGTGGTCACCATGCGTCCTCTCGGGCCATTGTGGCTAAAGCATACCGAGCCGGGTTTTATTGGCCGCGTGCAAATGAAATGGCGAAAGATATAGTCGACAGATGTGAAGGCTGTCAGTTTTACTCTGACATGTCTCACAAGCCAGCGTCAGCCCTGAAGATCATTCCCCTCATCTGGCCCTTTGCGGTTTGGGGATTGGATATGGTTGGACCACTGAGAACTGGTAGGAGCGGCTTCACTCATGTGCTTGTAGCAGTCGACAAGTTTACCAAATGGATTGAAGCTAAACATATCAAGAATCTTGAAGCCAGCACCGCTGTTAGTTTCATCAGAGAATTGACATTCAGATATGGAGTTCCACACAGCATCATCACTGACAACGGGTCGAACTTCGATTCTAATGAGTTTAGAGCTTTCTGCGCTTCTCAAGGCACACGAGTCGACTATGCTTCAGTCGCTCACCCGTAGTCAAATGGACAAAGCAGAAAGAGCAAATGGCCTAATTCTCAAGGGACTGAAACCCCGACTGATGCGTGATATCAAACACGCAGCAGGCGCTTGGGTCGATGAACTTCCATCGGTTCTTTGGGGTTTGAGGACAACTCCCAATCGGTCGACTGGACAAACTCCTTTCTTTTTGGTCTATGGAGCCGAAGCTGTTCTGCCAAGTGACCTGCTCCACAACGCACCCCGAGTCGAACTCTTCTCTGAAGAAGAAACAGAACAGGCCCGGCAGGATTCAGTCGATCTCTTAGAGGAGGAAAGAGAGATGGCCTTGATCCGGTCGACCATTTATCAGCAAGACTTGCGTCGAGACTTGGTTCTTCGAGTGGATCAACAGAAGCCACACAAGCTCTCCCCTGCTTGGGAAGGCCCCTTCATTATCACCAGAGTTCTCCACAATGGAGCATACCATCTTTACAATGTCGAGCATCAGAAAGACGAGCCACGAGCTTGTAATGTGGAGCTGCTCCGCCCCTTTTATACTTAAGTACTCACTCGGATGAGATGTAATAAGAAATACCTTTGTAGTTTATTTATCAAAGACAAGAGCTTCATAATCCTTCTAAACGATTGTTGTTGCTTTTGTTTCCATTTGAAATCCCCTAGTGGGTGACTTTGCTGCGAATCCGTTTTGCCCAAGTCTGAAAAATCCTATGGAGTGATGAGCAAGCCTCTCACTCGGGGGCTTAGCTACGAATCCGTTTCGCCTAAGTACGAAAAATCCTACCGAGTGGTGAGCAAGCCTCTCACTCAGGGGCTTAGCTGCGAATCCGTTTCGCCTAAGTTCGAAAAATCCTACCGAGTGGTGAGCAAGCCTCTCACTCGGAGGCTTAGCTACGAATCTGTTTCGCCTAAGTTTAAAAAATCCTACCGAGTGGTGAGCAAGCCTCTCACTCGAGGGCTTAGCTGCAGTCCAGTACTCGCCTAAGTTTGAAAAATCCTACCGAGTGGAGAGCAACCCTCCCACTCGGGGGCTTAGCTCCAGTCCAGTACTCGCCTAAGTTTGAAAAATCCTACCAAGTGGAGAGCAACCCTCCCACTCGGGGGCTTAGCTGTAGTCCAGTACTCGCCTAAGTTTGAAAAATCCTACCGAGTGGAGAGCAACCCTCCCACTCGGGGGCTTAGCTGCAGTCCAGTACTCGCCTAAGTTCGAAAAATCCTACCGAGTGGTGAGCAAACCTCTCACTCGGAGGCTTAGCTGCGAATCTGTTTTGCCTAAGTTTGAAAAAATCCTACCGAGTGGTCAGCAAGCCTCCCACTCGGGGGCTTAGCTGCAGTCCAG